>NC_068938.1:47522834-47834929 GCF_016801865.2 Culex pipiens pallens
GTTAGCATTTTTGCTTACCAATCCATAGGACGGAGGATCGAACCCCGTCTCGAGCGACTTTGATTTTTCGTTCACATTCATCATTTCAAATTAATGTGTTCTTAACTTTCTCGTTGGGAGCAGATGGGCATCGAACCCAGAACCATTCGCTTATAAAGCGAACACCGTAACCAGTCAGCCACGGCCGCTCCTCTTGCTGTGTGGGAATACTTTTTATTTGAAAACTGAATCGAAAGGTTCGATAAACGAATTCTTATTTTATGGGAAACAAGTAACTAGTTAAATGAAAACTCCTAATGTTTTTAATTTGATCTTTTTTGAAAATATTGCTTATTTAATAACTTATTAAGAAATTTATTTGTTCAAATTCCATAAAAAAAATCTGTTATTGATAGAAAAAAAAGAACTTCTAAAAAGTTGAATATTATCCACTATGTATCTTCGATATTGAGCATTCCACGCTCACAATATACTTTCTAGAGCGAAATAGGGACTTCCGATTTGTTTGCGAGAAAAATGATATTTGCGAGAGGATAATGCCCTTACACCGACAAAAAATCATATCTAATGACCACACCGTTGGTGTGCGTGCGGGAACTTTATTCTCTCAGATAAATCAGAGATCTTTTCATTCTTGGGCGTCTACAGTGGGTGCTTAAATCCTAAATTAAATGACTATTGTCAGTTTAAGGGTTATTGACATAACAGATATTTGAATCTTCCTTAACGATAAATTTCAGAAATATGTTTAAATTGTTTCAAATTCAAAGGTAAATAATCACTATTTATCTTGCAGATTAAACACAAATCAAAACATCAATTAATTTCCAGTTTTTCAAACACGTGTGCCTCAAACTTGTTTAAACGTACACAGCAAAAAATCCGATGGTAAAATCGCATGCAAAAGCATGCACATCACCTCCGTCAAAATAAACACTTAATATTACACGCTGCATGTACATTTTTTGTAAACACAACAAAAAAGTTGCAACCTACGGGACTCAAACCCAGCACCTACAGTAAGGACTGGCGCCTTAGCCCGCTCGGCCATCAGACCGATGAAAAATGGAAAGGATAAACGTATATGTGAGCTTCACATTTCGGTCAAGTAGGTTTCCCATACTGATGGGCTACACATTTCAGGGTGTAATATTACACAGAATTTCATAAAATAATGCAAAATTTATTTTACACCCAGGCCTTTTACACGCAGTTGGATTACTACTTTATTTGCTGTGTAATGTTCCATCAAAAAAGTCCGAAGCCCAAGCCCAATTTCGCCACTACTTGTACCCCGCGTTCCCCACCGTCAGAGCGGTCTTGTGTGCACCCAAAATTAGAAAGCGTTCCAATTAGGCAAATGTGCGTACCGCCAGCGAGAAGTGTGTGTGTGTATAAGTGAGCTGCTCCTCGATAAGATCGCCACCAGTCAGAAATTACTCTCAATTTCGCGATCACACACGGAGCACTTCCGGTTTTTGTGTGCGCCGCGGAATGTTTGCACAAGAGTCTTTCGGTTCAAGTGTCAATTATATCGTGGATGGATGTTGCGGTTGAGGTTGGGGCCAGCCCGTTGTCTTCATATCGCACACCACGTTACAATTACGTTACGTGGATGGCTGAGGTTTTTTTCGGACATTTTGGTGCAATTAGTTCGGCAGAGAGTGCCCCTACATCGGTATAATTCTTCGTTGGTGTGCTATCTTGTTGGCCGTCAGTTTTGGCTGAATTGAGTTGAGCCTGCAAATTTCAAACAGATTTATTACATGGACCAAATTTAAGCTTTGTTTTCACAACGTCATAATGCACCTACTTGCAGCAAGACAGAACAACGGTGACGATTTGAGCGATGCGCTTAAACTTGAGCGGCTAAGCAAATTCAACGAACAAAGTCAATGGCAGTTTCGTTAGAAAGTTGGCTTCTTTCACCGCGGTGCAAGATTACAATGTTTTTATTTGCTTGCTCTCTCTCACTCTCTTTATTTTTGCCCCTTGACTAGTGAAGCTGTGCCAGACTGGTGGTGGTTTTTGTTGAGAGTTCCCGGAGAAACAAACCAAATCAAACCAAAAAATGTTGCTCTGTTTCTTCGAACTTCTCTTGAGAGATGCCGCCGTCGCAAACCTTTCATAATGCGACGGAGAGCAGCACCAAACAATAACAACAAAAAGGTTCCACGCGGTGGCGCAGGCAGGTTAGGATTCGAAAGTGAGGTTATGTAAAGCGATCTGTGAAGCTGGACTGCCACTTAGGTGGAAGATTGAAACAACTGTTGTTCTTCCCGAGCAGACGGAAATAACTTGCGAATAACATTTTTTGATATTTGAAAATACTAGGCCAAGGCCAAAGTTTTGTTATTCACCGCTATGATTTTTTTGTTATTGGATTGTTATTGTAATAACAGACTAATAACATTTTAAATTATTCTTCGAACAAATCTTTGTTATTATTTTTTGTTATTTTAACAACTAATCCGATCATCCCAATAACAGTTGGAGGTATGCTTCCATAACAAAAAATGTTATTCCAAAATTGTTTTGGCTTTTAACCAATATCAGACCAATAACAAATTTTGTTATCATAATATAAACTGTTATCAAACTCTTATGCTAAAATGGATTTTGCAAGAATATTTCATAACACTTTCTGTTATTTTAATAGTATTTGTTATTGAAATGGCATGAATTTAGTTATTACCGTCTGTTCGGGTTAGCAAAGTGTAAAAAAGATCTTGCTAGGGGACCATCCATAAATCACGATTTTTTTTTATTTTGCTATCGGTTGTCTAGTTTTACATGAAAGTCCTGTTGGCACCAAATTTTGAACGCCAAACGTCTGCAGATTATTAAAAAACACGTCATTTTTTAATGCTATCCACTTCCCGAGCAGGGGTAAATAACACGGGAATTATAAATTTTGGTATTACTTGGGCAAATAACAGGGACCAAAATGTACCCTTGGTTGCCCAGTAATAGATGGTAAAATACCATGAAATCATACCAAAGTCTTGTATGTGGAAGGGCACAACAATACCAAACCATGTTATTCCAAGGGTAAAATAATACCACAAAATAAAACCATTTCAATACCAAGGATTTTTGAACATTGCTTGAATACCAAAACATGGTATTGCCATGGTTTTATTATTAGGTATTCCCGCGCCCTTGGAAAATCAGATTTTGGTATTCCTGTGGTCTTCTTCCACATACATGATTTTGGTATGATTTCATGGTATTTTACCATCTATTACTGGGCAACCAAGGGCACATTTTGGTCGCTGGTATTTGCACAAGTAATACCAAAATTTGGTATTTTCATGCCATTTTTTAGTGCAGCAGTTGCAGTTAGTGAAAAAACGGAAATGATCCATATGCAACAGCCAAATCTACTCACCTGATGATTCCATGTTGTTTTTAGTGATATTCTTCACCACATCGAATACATTTGTCATTGATGAACGGCTTGTGCTTGAAGTTCTTGAAGCTTCTGAAAAATAACAAGATTAAAAAATGAGTGTTATTAAAATGAAACTGGATTGAAATTCATCAAAATTCGATAATCTGTCGATTGACTCATTTTTCAAAGTATTTGGTTATCCCGACTTAGAGAAATTTTAACGATTTAAAAATAATCTTAGGTGGTTTGAATTTGAAAATCAGCTTTAACATTTTTGGGTTTCAAGTCATTTTAGCACAAAATTAACTATATTGTCAAAATTGGTAAAAAATTTCCAATTGTTTAAGAGGAATTTGAAAAAAAACACTTTAAAACCAAATAATAATATGGTAACCGGACTTAAACAATTTTCCACAATTTCAAGTCATTTCTTTAGGGGGTATATCAAAAATGTTTAAAATCAAGTTTGAAATTTTCGGTTTTCAATGAAAGCATTTGCTTTGAGACATCATTTAAGCGTAAAATTAATTATTTTGTCAAAATTGGTCAAAATTTTCCCATAGTTTCAGAGGAATTTTTATAAAATACTGTAATACCAAAAGAATAACAAAATGTGGTGTCCGACCATTGGCAAAATCAGCAATTTTGCAATATCAGAACAATACCTTAAATTGGTATGATACCATATTTTACTCTTGCCAGGGATACCAAAATTTGGTATTGATACCAGAGAAAGGTGTTATTACACATTTCTCTTGTTATTTACCCATGCTCGGGTTTGCAAGCGGATGATCGTGGGTTCGATTCTCATCTCTTCCATCGTATGGGGAAGTAAAACGTCGGTCTCGGCCTTGGTTGTTGTTTGGCCGCTAAGTAATTCCAGATGTAGGAGTCGTCTTCCCCTGGTATAAGTACAAACAACACACCAAACCAAGCCTGCTCTGGTGGAATCGCTGGCGGCGGTTGGACTCGCAATCCAAAGGTCGTCAGTTCGAATCCTGGAGTGGAAGGTTCCATGGATTAGAAAGAGGTGATCTCCCCATTCAAACATTTGGACTCCTAGGTTGGAGCAGAAACTTGCAATAGAGACCACAAAAAATCTGGGAGTCGTTGAAGGGTTTTGTTTGTATAATGAAAGGGGTCGTACCGCCCCTTCGTCATGAGATATCGGAAAATGGACCTTGGATTCGAGGGTCGGAGCAACATTTCCGGTTGTTCGTGTGAGTTTGCTGAGGATGACCCATATGCTAACTTGTAATAGGTAATTCCCCGCACTTGCGCTTATTTATAGTTACAACGATGATTTCCTTTCCTTTCCTAAACAAACTGATAACGATAAAGATAATAATTAACAACAACTTGACGAGACCCCAATCCCTGGTGTCAATCTCAACCTACGGCGGTGACCAATGCTCATCGCTGTATTAATCAGGGTACTCCCCACAGAAAACCTGCCTCCGTTTCTGGGCCACACATTGCTGGATCGTTGCAATTTCCTGAAGACACCTCATCAAGCCCCTCCGCACTGGTGTTGATGAATTACTCCCGTGCCACCCTGCTGCCACGGCGCCGGTCAGGTCTTCTGGACCACCGGACCGGAAACGATAACCTCCTTCTGATTGCGTGCAATTGCCTCCATTCCAACCCCATCATCTGCCTCGTAAACCGAGCAGGGAAAACGAGTTTAACTAGATCTCTTCGTAGCGGGGGGCAAAATGCGGGTGAGCGCTTCTGTCGCCCAATCAATTAACTCTCACCTACATTTCCACCAGGTTTTTCAAACTACCAGTTCTGCTTCGACTGCTTCTTCTTCTTCTCCGCGTCACCTGGTTTGTGGGGGCCGGCAGTGGAAAATCAATCGATCAAAGCCGGTCGTGGGTCTCTCGTGCTGTAAATAGATAAATGGGGCTGGACGGAGCGGACGCTGGAAAACAAAATTGCCAGTTTGTTTCTTGGTTTACAAACTCAATTCACGGTGATTGTAGAATGATGGACACCCCGATGCTTCGTGGCTTGTTTTGATAGCCCTCGTGATTTTCTTGTGGTAGGTAACGAGCTATTTTGCTGCTTGAGCTTTGATATCCTGGAGGCAGGTGGAGGCGTCTTGACAACTGACAAATGTTGTAAGCATTGAAGGCATAGATACAGTATTTTACACAAAAAAAATTAAAAATAACATGATTTTGTCCGACCATTACTGGAAAGTATAATTAATAAAGTGAATACTATTGAATGATTAAATAAATCGAAAGGTCTAAATCTATTCAAAAGACAAATGTTTAGAAAACCAATTTCTGCTAAAAAAAATCTGGTTGCTGTGCATCGTGAAATAAATTCCGTTAATATTAATTTCTGGAACACTTTCATAATTTAAAAAAATCTAATGTCAAAAAAATAATAAATGTAACTTAATTTTTTTACCCATCTTAAAAGTTGCATTCTAATAATAAATAAATATCTGTTGTTCTATAAGCATCTTCAAATATTTTGTTCGTGTATGTACAGTCCAGACTCGATTATCCGAAGCCTCGATTATCTGAAGTTTCGATTATCCGAAGTTCGATTATCCGAAGGTTTGTATGGGACTTCGGATAATCGAATCACGAACAATTTTTTTTCGTGTTATTTATTTTCTTACTTTTTACATCTTTTTACATCAAATTCGAGTTTTACAATTTCATTTTAGTCAGTTTGGAATGATTGACCTATTAAATTAAACAATGCATTTTAAAATATTCAACCACCGCCATTTTGGTCGCCATCTTGGATTTAAACATTTTAAATCACTTTAGAATAGTTTAGGGGTCATACTAAAGCTCAACAATAAAAAATAAGACAACGAAATAAATTCGTTTTTCGTGATTCGATTATCCGAAGTGACATTTTGCCAAGGCTATCGGATAATCGAGTCTGGACTGTATCCCAAATTTCGGTTTAGTTTCGAAATTGTATATTTTTTTCTGTCTGATCTGCATCTCGAGCCACTCTAATACTTAGTCTTTTATTTTTAATATATTTACCACCAAACTTGTGAGTTCAATAAAATATATATTGGCACATGGAAAAAGAAACAGTCTATTAAAATATAATTCAAGTAAGTTCTATTTTAAACTAGTCTCAGATTTTCTTAAAAAATATTTTTTGATTTGATATCAAAAACATTATTTTTTAATTTTCAGAGGATATTAAAATTTTGTTTAATCTTCAATGCAAATTAATTTGAATGAAAATAACGAACGATGGTACGACCGCTTTAATTTTCCGTGGTTTTACTAATAAACGTTTTAATTATTTTCAGCTCAAAGTCATGAAGAGATAAAATTTTGATGACAAAAAAACTTTTGGCGTCCTCAAAATTTCGAAAAAACGATCAAAAGATGTTAAAAAAATTGTTTCAAAATCACGGCCATTTTGGGGGTAAAAACTTCAAAAATTGATAAATAATAACTTTACTAAACTTAGCGTTCTTAAAACACGTCCAGAATACATAAATTGATTACCACTTATGTTTCTTCATCAGATTTTTTTTATGTCTTCTCTACAACTTTGTGCAACATCGGTTTATCTAAAAAGTAACCCTGCAAAGTTACAAAAAAACGTAATCTTAACATGAAAAAAATGTTGTAAATGACAAAAGTTACCTATCTGGGTTAGGCCGTGGCAAATATTTTTAAAGTCGAGGAACATAAACTTCAACGGACTTATTGTAGAATCAAAAAGTACACAAAATTACCCATAAAATGTTGTCTTATATCTCTCGATTTTTAATACCTAGTTGAGTAACAGTAAATTACACCATTTAACAAAAAAAAAAGAAATTTTTAACAAAAATTAGCTAAAAACCATTGAAAACCGTGTGTTGTAAAAATGCAGAAAAATTAAAGGAGTCGTAGGAGTCAGGGTCTCAATCTACCCCTTAAAACGAAATTTCGTGTAAGTTGGCATTTTTAAGCATATTAGATTGAAATCTGATGTCATGCAATCCACTAGATATCACTGACCACAGTGAATCGCGCGTCTTGCCAGTTGTACTCTGCAAAGTACATACTCTTCCAATGACACCCAGCCGTACACATTCCGGAATGACAAGTATGCTTCTGTTGGTTTGCTTCAGCTTGGCCAGCTTGAAACCCGCCTGCCCGCCTGCCATTCCAGGAGACGGCCGTAGAAAAACCTCCACCGCTCGTAAAAGTATCAATTGAACCGTTAGATTACCATTTCAACGGCTTGCAGGCACTCAACCAGCTGCTGGTGGACTTTCAAGACATTGACAAGAAGTCTTCAAGAGATTTTCGCGCGCGCGCGCTCGCGTAAAACCTCTCAAGAACTTGAACGAAAGTGACCCTCTATTGCGCGGTTTGAGAAAAAGGCGCAATTGCGCTGCAAAACTTAAATTCCAGTAATTTCCGACCAAGTAGGTACTCGCAGTAAACTACGAAAAAAGCCCGCTTGAAACTTCCGACGACTACAGCAGTGAAATGTGAAAGTGAATGAACCGTCAATGCGGCACGTGGTGTATGTTGTTGGTAAATAAAAACGGCGCTGAGGAAAAAAGCAAAGTCGAAGAAGGCATGAGCTGTCAACGGGGTTCGTCGCTTATTGTTTGCTCCGAGGTACGGCGAAACGATGCGTTTAAGTCACCGGCGTCGTCGTGCAAGTCGAGATAGAAAGTTTTTCGCTTGTTTTGCATTCTTTGTTGGTTTGCTGGTGAATAAACAAACCACACAAATTTTTCGCGCATCGCGGACTTGCTTAAAGTCGCGCAATGAAAGCGATTCCCTGAACGGAGCGTTATTTATTCAACGTTTTTTGACGGCACGAAAATCAATTGCATATACGCGAAGAAATACATGATGTGGGAAAGTTTTCGATACAGTGCGATACCGAACAATGTGACCTGCGAAAGTGCGGTGGCGTGAAAAGAAAATGTTTGGACGGACCTTGTCCACCGAATCGATGATGATCTCACAGCGTTGGAAATTCGACAAACCGAGTATGGTTTGACCATACGACCTTTAAGTTCATTCATTCAAGGTATTTTCAGGTTGTCAAATACGTTATAAATTTTTAAATTAAATTTTTCGCCAGATTTTTTTAAATTAGCTAACTATCCATAATGTACAGCAAATTTATAATTTAACAGAATTTTGATCACATACATACTAAATACACACACAGACATTTGTTCAGTTTTCGATTCTGAGTCGATATGTATACATGAAGGTGGGTCTTCGAGCTTTTAATAAAAAGTTAATTTTTAGAGCAGGATTGTAGCCATACCTCAGTGAGGAAGGCAAAAAATAAATAAGCAAAATAGATTTAAAATGTTAGGATTAGATACCATATGGTTTCGTTTATTTTTAGAACATTTTTTAGCAGAAATAGTTTTTTTTTTATTCCAGTGTTTTATTATTGGATGAAGAACAAAAGTGTCCCAAAATCATGTAGCAGGCATCCTAAAAGCCAATCATTGGTTTGCTTGATAAGAAGATACACAATATCTGTTAAAATTCAAACACATTTACAAAACTTCAAATTTTCAAAAAAGCATATCTCCTAAACCAGATTTGGCACCATCACGCACTATTTTGAGAATTTTACTTTTAGTGATAAAAAGTTACATAAAAAATTGTTTTTTTTTCGTGTGCCTATTTTTCCAAAAAGTCTTTTACAAATCCATTTTGTATGACCAGCCCCTGACTGTATGGAGACTTCTATGGAAAAACTTATAATGCAAAATTACTTCTTTTGACATAGGGAATGCATTGACAAAGTTTCATCCTAATAAAAAAAGAAAAGACTCACAGATTGAAAGTAAAAATTTAGAAAAAAAATAGCTAAGGGACAAACACATAACATCAAGTTTAACCAACTTTTGAAGAGTAAAATAAACTAAAACTGAACAGTTGATAGCCGAAAAATGTCCAAGAAGAGGGTAGTGCACAGACTGATAAAATTTTAGTTCCGTGAATATGGTTTAGTGTTTTGACATGCCCCGCTTAACATTCTTTGGTAATAAATGCTCAAATTGGATCATCAGGAAAATCTTCTTATCCCGTTCAACTAAATTTTCAAATGGTCAAAATATTATAAAAAAAAATCAATGAAGAAATAGTGATACAGTGCAGACTCGATTATCTGACTTGCTTGCATGAATTTCACTTGATTGGATCGAACCACGAAAAAGAATCGTTGTGGTTTTTACAATGAAAATTGAGGTTGAAATTAACAAAATGCTTTAACCCTCTACTGCCCAGTTTTTTTTTCGAAATATTTTTTTTTTCCGTGCCCAGGAGATCAATTTGACCAACTTTTGTTCTACGAAAAACTTTACTTCACTTGTTTTATGTTTTTCTTGTTTAATTTTAATTAACTTTATTTCGTTAAGTTTACATTTTGTTTTTGGTAGTATTTGGCCTATTCTACCATCTCCTATCATTACATTTAGCCTTCCTATTTTATCATGTTTTTTACGGCTACTACTAATATTTTTTTTTTTGCTTTTTCACATTTTCTGCTATAGAATGGTACCATTATCATTTAAATTGTTAAAACAAATGCGTAGGTGCAAAGTCTGGGCCACTCAAAAAACTACTGCATACTTTTGTTTACTTAAAAAAGGAAATATAATAAAAAACACAGCCAAAGTTGACACCTAAATGGATGACATTTTTGAAAACATTGGCAAAGTACAAGTCAAACTTCCAACCATAAATTTTTAATTTTTTTCAAAATTCTTTCTTCCAATGCTTTATAAAGTTGATTGAAAATTGGTTAAAAATGGTTTTTTGTCGAATTTTTAAACCGAAGCCCGTCTAGAGGAGGGGTTGGGTTGTAGAGAGTGTGATATTTGTATTTAACAGTCGAAAAACGATTCCTATTTTTTGCAGGGACAGATTTTCAATTTAAAATTTAATAAAAAATAAAATTTGTATGAATTAATAAACAAAATTTATATTTTTTTGTGATAAAAATCGGAAACTGCCCAAATTCCGTTACCGAAATTCACACCCGTTTCGCACCAAACAAACCACCTCCCCAATGGTGGGTTGTGAAGCAAAAAAGGTGTAAATAGTAATGAAAGAGCGGCCGGTTTGGAATTTTCCTTTACGCTTCTTTGCTGAAGCTTTATTTTCGGAAAAAGGTTCGCTTTTGGCGTTTATGATTTATGGTCCCAAGCTGCATACGAGGAAGGTGTGTGGAGTAAGTGGTCGATTCCTTCTCTCTTGATCAGTTGATGTAAAGTTGCAACAGATCAACTGACCATCTTAATCAATTTGTAAGTTTGAAACTCTTCAGATAACTTTTAAAAGTAAAACATTTTTAAGTAATTTTTAAAAAAATGTTCTAGTAAAATTACAACAACAACAAAATTGGCAAACTGTATGCAGTCCAGACTCGATTATCCGAAGGCATCGGAAAAATTTCACTTCGGATAATCGAATCACGACAATTTTTTTTCGTTGTCTTATTTTTGATTGTCGAGCTTTAGTAAAACGCCTAAACTACGCTAAAGTTATTTAGAATTTTTAAATCCGAAATGGCGGCCAACATGGCGTTGATGAAAAATAAAAAAAAATATATTTCATGTTTTAATAGCAATCAACTATTCTAATTTCACTAAAATGAGGTCGCAGAACTCGAATGTGATGTTTAAAACAAGAAAAAGGAAAAAATGCGTTTTCTCCTTCTCTTTTTCTTTCCGAATATCCGAAGTCCCATACAAACCTTCGGATAATTCAATTTCGGATATTCGAGTCTTCTAAAACTAGAATAAACATTTGAAATAAGATAAAAAATAATAAAAAAACGTTAACACTACAAAAGACATCAAAACATAACCAAGATAAATTGATGTTTCTCAGTAACGAAGAAAAACAAAACCACTCCTCGACTGACTACGGTTACCCAACCGCAACTAAGTTGCTCCCGAATCGACCATGTTTCTTCTTGCTGGCAAGGAACTTTCACTTTGCGTGTGCGCGGGTGCGCAAGAGCGTAGAACCATCGAGGCAGAACGATTTTCGATGCTGCCGTCACTGATGATGGTGGGAAAGTAGTGCCAAGGTTGTTGAGATAGTTGAAGCGAATTGTATTGGATTGAAGCAGTATATTTCACTTGCATAAATTGAAATTGGAATTTTTTTTTTCTGGTGAATGAAAAATTGAGCTTTTACTTTCACTTCTCAACTTTATTTAATCCAGGATTACATTGAAAAAATCAGAATCTACAATTTAGATAATATTAAAAAAAAATACTTTGTACGTTTGTATTTTCGTAAAATATTATTATTTGAAGATTAAAAAACCCTTAAAACTTTAAAGAAGAAAAACAAAACTAAATTCACGATCAATGCTGAACAATGTTGTCTCTGGATTTCAATACGAAAAAATCACCTGCCTTTTAAGACCCTGTCCAAATATATAACCAGAAACCAAAATAAAACACAAGCAAAGAGGAAGCACCACTCTGTAACGTCTGACACAGATTTTATACGCACCAACTCGAGTAGGTTATACTCCAAGTTTCAACTATATTTTTTGTTTCTTCTTTTTTCTGTTTTTGGTAAAATACAAAAAAAAAATGGGCGTCGGTGGGAGATTTTGACGAACCAAAACTTTTTTTTCTCTCTGCCTCGTTGAATTTCAATTGCAGCACTGGTATGGTATGTGAAATTTAAGGTAACTCCATACTTGCTCGCAAGTTTACCATTATAAACTTCGGATTTCCCCCCTGATTTGCTTTAGCACAAGCTTCACTTTTCTCTAGTTTCGATGAATGAAATTGGGGGGAAGTGAAGGAAGGTGGATTAAAGAGGGGAAGGGGTGGTGGTACTTACTATTTTCAGAGGAGATGTTGTTATTGCTTTGATGGGCGCGGTATCAATTCACTATTGTTGCCCCCTTCTTTGGTCATGGTGGCTTGTAGTTTTGCATAGACGATAGAGCTTTAACCAGCTCGTAAACAGATCGACAGTGTTTGTGGGTTTGCGGTTTGGCCTATCGGCAAAGTGAATGGGGAAATTTAATGATTTCTAGAAGTGAGCGAAAATTTGTAAATTAATTTGATTGATTATTGCAGTTTTTCCAAAAGTCAAAAATATATCATTTTGAACTACTTTAAATTTGCATTACACCTGGTGTTTGAAATAGACTTTATTTACTTAGAAGAAATGCTCTCCAAATAAAAAAAGTATTTCAATTGATTCTCTAAAAATAACAAAATTATTATTCCTTACTAAAGATTGTAAGATTTTCCTAACATAAGCAACATTGTCCAATATATTTTGCCCATGCTGGGTTATAGCTCAGAAGTTGTCTTTGTATGATTCTTTAAAACAAATCAAAAAATTGAAAAATAATATGTTGCTATTTTTTGTATAAAAATAAATAAATTTTCCATACAAATTTGGTAGCTGTACATACAAAAATGATGTATGAAAATTCAAAAATCTGTATCTTTTGAATGATTTTTTTGATCGATTTGGTGTCTTCGGCAAAGTTGTAGGTATTGATAAAGACTACACTGAAAAAAATTATACAAGATAAAAATTTGTTTTTGTGATTTTTAATTTCACTTTTTGTCTTAGTGACTTGATTTGCAAAAAAAAAAACACTATTTTGCCAACTTTTCAGAAATTTCCAGAACGGGCAAATAATCTTTGACCAAGTTATAAATTTTTGAATCAATACTGTTTTTTCAAAAAATCGAAATATTGGTCACACAAATTTTTCAACTTCATTTTTAATGTAAAAACAAATTTGCAATCAAAAAGTACTTTAGTGAAATTTGGATAAAGTGCACCGTTTGTAAGCTATAGCAATTTTTAGGCAACTTTTTTTGAAAATTTCGCAGTTATTAATTTTGGTATCAATAAATAGCAGAAAATGTAAAAGACAACCAATACATTGAAAAAAAATCTGTAGAAACATGAAAACACTATAAAGTCAATAAGTAGGGAGATGGTAGAATAATACCATCAGACACAAATATAAACTAAGTAGGATAAATGCAAATTAAAACACAAATAAAATAAACAAAATAGAGCATAAAACAACAAAAGTTAAGATTTTTAATTCAAAGTATAATCAAGATTCAAGAAAAACTGAATAAAGGTGGGCATTAGGTGGGTTAACACAGAGCCTTATGGCGTGGTACAAACTTGCCTAAACAATATTTTCAAATTGCTTTAAATTTTAAAGTAAACGTGTTAAATTAAAATATAAACCATAACCAAAACAAGAAAAGTATTTCGAAACAGTATTTTTTAAATTTAAATTCTCAACAAGCATTACAGTCTCAAATATCCAAATAAATAATTTCAAGATTTTTTTCTATTTTTTTTATTTTAAACAAAGAGTGTAACAAAATGCTTAAAACACACCTATTGTCAAAAAAATCAAAACGTCTAATCATTAAATACATTTTTTTATGTGTCTATTATTGATGCGTGGTCTCAAAATTCAAATCTGTTAAAAGCATAGACTTGCTCAATTGGATTGAAAAAACAAAAATCAACTGAATTCAATGAATCTTCAAAAGTTGATTTTTCAAGTTTTTTTAATAAGAAATAAATTTAATAAATTTAAATAATATTTTTTATTGCCTCAAAAAATCGAGGGTGCATAAATTTTCCTTATTTGGGGTCTCTAAACTCGAATTTTATGAAAAAATATATTAAAATAAAATAAAAAAAACAATACTTTTGTTTATATGCTTCTACTCTCCAATGTTCCGTTGGAAAATTTCGAATAATCCATTATTGTATCATCAAAGCAATGTTACCTCAAACTTCATCATTTTCTCAAAAACAATTCTACCAAGACTTGCCATGTATGAAGAGCTAACGTTATAACATCTTGGCAATGCCCAATAATAAAGTGACATAAAAATTAACCTAAATCATTGGCTTTTCCTGGGTCCGCACGTGCCAATTCGGTAACATTTAATCGATTGTTTTACAACATTCGAATTCCAAGAAACACGCTGGTCGTGCCTCACGAATTCATGTCCACGCGGTGGAAAACATCTATTTCCGCAAAGAGCAGCCCAACGGGGGGGTATCTGTTATAAAATTTATTATACAGGCAATTTTGGGATGAAAATGGCCCGCGGATCGTTTGCCATTTTTTGTTGTTGTTTTTGGCATCTGACGCATCTTGGTGCGGTCACCCCGAGCTATGGCGCGTGAAAGTGAAAACTATGAGTCAATCGACGGCCGCCGGAACCAAAGTCAGTTATGTGGCCGTTAAAATGATGTCATATTGAAAGTGCGTGTTTTGGTTGTGATGTTGAGCAATCGTTTGTTTGAACTTTCAAGTTGCATATTCTTAAACGAGTTTTTAAAATTTCATTGATATAATAATTCTAAACCAATCAGTTTTTTTTTTAAACCTAATGAGAATCACCTTGTCATGTAATCACGGTGGCACGATGATTCGACCTTTGCCGGAGGGGGAAAGTGAATAACTTACCATCTATAATTCGCAGCCAATTTCCCGCAGCAGCAGGTTCAAAATAAAAACAATCGATTAGCCATCATCGCTGGCATTTCAAGTCGGTGGATCTGCCTTTGTGCGACACAAAAATGATCAACAAGAAATGATAATTATTGTGCAGTTTATTTTGCTGCTACCTTCGAAAGATATGCAAGCAATTTAAATATGAAACCACCGGACACTGGAATTTCTTTTACCTTTTTTTCATACTTCTTATGCAGTAGCAAGGACGATTATGATCAAGGTTGATTTTGCTTAAATTGTTGCTTTAGTCACGCTTTCGCAATACTGATAGTAGTGATTAAATCTAAGAGAAAATAATACCGAATACTTCTTTACTCATTTGAATAAAAATATCAGTTTTTTTTTAAAGTACAAGGGGCTGAAAAAATGCCCAAGCCCTCTACAAAATAAAAACGGCTTTGATTTCTTCTCGAGTTGAGGAACATGAATTTAAAAAAATATTTGTTAATTTGCCTTTTTCGGCGTAATGACACTTATAACTTATAACATTCTAAAGAAGTGATATAACGCCATAAATTTATTCCAAATTATGATAAATTGAGTTGATAAATAAGGTTGTAAAGATCCGCAATATTTTTTCCATCGAATTCAATGTGTTCTTGAAACTCATGATTTCACCTAAACAAACATCGGGTGAATTTTTCATTTTGAAAAAGATGGTCGTCGATGATCATGGCCGTTCACGGTCACCCGCGACAGACACGAACGACGAAACAAAAAGTAACAAAAAAAGCATTTTTTCAAAACTTTGTTTCGTAAAATCGCGATAACTCGTTATGGTTACAAGCATACCCCTTACGTTTGTATATCCAAATGTTTGTAATTGTCTGTTCTACAATTTTGTAGAATATTGCTACATTCTAAGAAAAAAACCCGCAAAGTTAGAAAAACACGAAATTTTTTGTTCTAAATTAATAAATGATCTTTCTGGGTTACTGCAGATACGAAAAGTACATTAAATTACCCTTAAAGCATGTCCAAAAAAAATTATAGTCAAGTAACGAAAAATGGCAGAATTTTTGAAACTATTTGTGTGTGTGTGTTTTCTTTTTTCATGAAAAACTCGTTTTTTCGGAATTCTGAGAGGAAATCGGGCATCCAATTTTGCCTAAAGTCCCTATGAAACCAAATTTTCAAACCATTATCATTTCAGGCTGCAAATTATTTAAAAAAACACGTATTTTTCGCTTGTTCAAAAATTGAAAGGGTCGTGCCACCCCTCCGTCACGAGATATCGAAAAATTGACCTCGGATTCGTGATCAGGACCAAAAGTTGCAAAACTGATTTCTAGTGTTTAATGTCATTGCCGTCTACTTGACCTGGGAGAACATTTATCAAGAGCAATTTAAAAAACAGTTTTGATTTGGCTCAATCTACACACAGCAAAAAAACCGATGGTAAAATCGCATGCAAAAGCATGCACATCACCTTCGTCAAAATAAACACTTAATATTACACACTGCATGTACAATTTTTCTACACACAAAAAAAATGTTGCAACCGACGGGATTCAAACCCAGCACCAACAGTAAGGGCTGGCGCCTTAGCCCGCTCGGCCATGAGACCGATGAAGAGTGGAAAGGATAAACGCATATATGAGCTTGACATTTCGGTCAAGTAGGTTTCCCATACTGATGGGCTACATATTTCAGGGTGTAATATTACATAGAATTTCATAAAATAATGCTACATTTATTTTACACCCAGGCCTTTTACACGCAGCTGGATTACTACTTTATTTGCTGTGCACAAAAAAAATCCTGTAGATTTACATTATTTATCATGTACCAAAAGATATCATGATAAATGATATTTATTAAATTAGATTCATTGGAAATTAATATAAGTTTTATTGGAATAATATTTATCAACTAATTCTGATTGGCCATTGGGAATGAGAAGCTCGACTTCACAGTGAAAAATTGTGTAAATTCGGAAGGTGTAATTTTGGAAGATGATATAATTTTTCCTCAGTTTAGACTAGAAAGGTGAAATTACACCAAAAAAGTGGTAAAATTACACATTTTCAGAGGTAAAATTACACTTTTTTCTGAGATTGATTTGTTTTACTCTGTTGGATTGCAGTAGGAAAAGGGTGAGGCCTTTATTCTATTCTAAAATTAGTGAAGCGGGCAGCAAAAGAAAATTCTTATTTAAAAAAGAAGTTGCACAGGAACCATGTACAGGTTGACTGATACCCGCTGATAGTACTATTTTATAGCAGAAATAAAAAGAGACAATAAATCAAATTTACTATTAAAAAAACTGAAAAAGGAGGTGCTAGAGATGGCCCATAATTATCAGAAACAAAAATAAGCAAAAACAGATGAGCGAAAATGAAATACTCGAAATAAAACAAAACATAAAACAAGAATACTGTTTGCCATGAATTTTTAAATTATTTGTTCGTGGTTCCAATTGCCACCCTAGTAACATTTTAGGTTTTAAGAAGGCCATCAAAGCCTACTTAGGTTCTTTGTGGGTTTCTAGAACCATCATAAAACCTGTAATTTCAAAAAATTTACTAGGGCATAAACGCTTGATCATGATTTTGAGATTTTTCTCTGTGAAGGAAAAATACATATACACAAAAATTCCAGCTCATTTTTTTTTCAAAAATAATATGTAGTCCAGACTCTATCTAAAATTTCCACTATCCAAAGGTCGATGATCCGTAGGTCTTAACACCTAAACTCCCAAGCTTGAGAAAAAGGGGGAATTTATGTGGAAATTCCCCCTTTTCTGGAGCTTGGGAGTTTAGGTGTTAAAAAAAAGTTGAATAATTTAATCATGAGAAAAATATTTGTCTTTGTTTTTATGATTTAATAAAAATTCGTCCGAATCAAAATCCAGCTGGCCAAAACCTTACACAGTTTATATCAAATCTAATAAAGATGAAAAGATAAAGGATAGTGGCTCTATTTGAACGAATCCTACACCCTAAAATCTACTTGTTATAATAAATGTTTTGGTTTTATCACAATCCCCAGAACGACTTATTCTCCAGAATCCGGACCAAGGACCTTGAAAAAAAAAATAATTTCACATCAAATTTTGTCTGCAGTTATCATAAAAAATAGGAAATCTTCAAACTTCACACTTAAAAACTGATCATTTATTAAAATAAATAAATAATCATCACGTAATAAAAAAAATATCTGAGGAAAGGGTAATTCTGGCATTCTAGGGAATGGAATTCTGGGAAATGTGCTAGAACCAATGTTTTTACAGCTAATAAAAAAGATTTCCTTGAAATTTTTAAACTGACTGATGAATGATTTTGATCATATTTATTTGTATTGAGTCTTCGTTTTAATTTCATATTGCCCATTGCCACGAATTGCAAAATAATGTTTTGATTCTTTGCACAGATTTTGTAATGCTTATCAGAAGTTAGTTTGAATGCATTTTCCTTTTTGCAGAAAGGTGCTTTAAAACAGTTTGCTTTGAAAAGTTTCACAAACAGTCCACCCTCTGACTGCTGTCTGCGTTTTTGTTAGCTACGTAATATCTGTAACTCCGCTGGCGCAGCATAATTTTTTAGTTCACCACATTTCACCTTTCTTTTTACCAAGCGTCCGAAAACCGCATCAGCAGCATCTGTAACAGAGATTGTATAATAGAGTTTGCTCCCGCCGGGAACAATTGTAACACACAGACTCCCTTGGGCCAGATAGTGATTTAAGAAGAAGAAAAACGCGATGCAAGAGATTGTGCAAATTAAGGGGGCACCCCCTCCTGAAAAAAGGTGTAAAAGAAAGGAACGGTCTGAAAGAAGTCACGAAAAGAAAGGTTAGCTACTTTTTTTCCTCTGTCTTCTTTTTTTCTGGGAAATATCCGACTGCATAGCACGGAGGGAAAATTAAAGGGTTCCAGTGCGCCACCACCAGCTGACCGCCATTTTGCCTCCAAGGTACCCGGGCTGCGGTTCATGTGGCGGCGCATTAACCTTCGTCTTCTCAAAACTCTTCTCACTGGGTGAAATAATAGTTACGGCATAGTTGGTTGTGCCCCCGTCAATCTCGTCGATGCAGCAATCAAAATTGAGTAACAAAGTTGAAACGATAATTGATCCCAGCGGCGGCATCGATCGGTTCAGCCAGGGCTGTTAACATCTGTAATTAACCTAAGCT
This sequence comes from Culex pipiens pallens, assembly GCF_016801865.2. Lineage (NCBI taxonomy): Eukaryota > Metazoa > Arthropoda > Insecta > Diptera > Culicidae > Culex > Culex pipiens. The sequence continues at coordinate 47,541,886 of NC_068938.1, forward strand.
TTCTTTCTTTCTCTTCGTTTCTTTTTTTTCTTTGCAGGTAAAGCACGTCACTATTAATGATACTGGCTCTACTCTAGAGCGTATTCTAATGACGCGATAATGATTGCAAGGGATGGGCGGTCGTGATGCAACCTGTTAAGTGCATGTGAGTTGAACATTATTTCCTCTGTGCTTTTCCTTCATTTCTTCACAGAAAAAAAATCATGGTAATATTACATCTGGGAAGGGGTACATCTTTTATGTCAGAAAAAAGGTGTAATTTTACCTCTGGAAATGTGTAATTTTACCACTTTTCTGGTGTAATGTCACTTTTTCAGTCTTAATTGAGGTAAAATTACATCATAAAAGAGGTAATATTCAACCTTCAAAAATTACAGCTTTCAAATTTACATTATTTTTTTCTGTGTTGAGATGCTGAAGACTTTCTTTAAATGGTACAATTGAGGTATAGCAGGATCCTGTAAAGTCCGTAATACTGAATGTTTGGCCCTTTTGAAATGTTAGTCTTGATTTAAAAAAAATGAAAATATTATTTTTGAAAATATCGGAAAATTTCACGAATGTTTCATATTTCTACATTGAAAATCTGACCGTTAATTGCTGAGATATCGACATTAGAAAATGGTGAACTGTTTGGTTGAGACTTAAAAAACATAAATTTTCCTGTTTTTAAACTTTTGCATGGCAATATCTTAGCAACTAAGGGTTTAAAAAAGCAAAATATAGAGAATTTTCTCAGCTTTTCAAAAATATTGTTTTCAAAAGTGGGCAAACATGGGAACTAATTTAAAAAAAATGAATAACTGCATTTTTTTTTTCAAAAAAGCTACCAAACAATGGCTTTAACTTGAAAACGGAGCACTTTATCAAAATTTCACTAAAGTACTTTTTGATTGTAAATTCGATTTTACAAAAATGAAGTTGAAACATTTTTACGACCAATATTTTGATTTTTTTTTTAATCGGTATTGATTCAAAAATTAATAACTCGGTCAAAGATTTTTTGCACAACCTGGAAATTTCAGAAAAGTTGACATTTGATGTCCCCTAAAACATAACAGAAAATGAAACAAATAAAAATAGTGTTTTTTTTTTTTGCAAATCAGGTTTTAGTGACAAAAACTGAAATTAAAAATCACCAAACATTTTTTATCGTGTTTGTTATTCAGTTTAGTGCCTATAACTTTTCCGAAGACACCAAATCGATCAAAAAATTCCTTCTAAAGATACAGATTTTTTAATTTTCATATATCATTTTTGTATGGACAGCTGCCAAATTTGAATATAAAAATTATATGGACAAACTAATGATGCAAATGGCTTCTTTGGGCATACCAAAGGCATCAAATAGTTTCAGCCCGATTAAAAAATTAAAAAAAAATTGAATGATCGAATTCTCATAGAACCATCAGACAATATTAACATATCGGCAGCAGCAGACAAAAGAAGTATGTATATGATAAAATTATCTTTTCATAAGGAATTTTGAAAATTTGCTATTTGAGCAATTCCATCTCAAACCAGGATTTTTTCTGGTACTTTTGTACCCGACCCTCTCCGATTTCAATGAAACTTTGAGACTTGTTATCCTTGGCCTATATAATCAATTTTTGTGTATATGGAGCCAATAGTACTCGAAAACAACATTTGAGAAAGGCGTAAGGTATTTAAATATTTTTATATTTTGCAATTTAAAAATTACTGTATCTCGAAGTCGTTGCGTCGTATCAAAAAGTGGTCAAAGACAAACTTGTAGGAAATTGGACGGGCTTCCTGAAAAAAAATACACTGAAGCAAAAATACACGCCACCTCTATGAGATTTTTTGATTTTTAAATTCTAAAGTTATATTTCAAGGTGATGTCACGATTTTTTTTTCGTTCAAAATTTTTGAGGAAAAAGCCTAAGATGCTCCAAAAAGACTCACGAAAAATGCAAGTTGGTATGTCTCTCCTAAAAAAAAACAAATATCATTTACTAAAACTGTTTTTTTGAAAAGTGTTCTAAACGTCAAAATTTTAAAGAACCAGTAGTGGGACAATTTTACATAAAAGTCTCCATATTGACCATTGTCCTATGTCCAATCCTTGGGAAGATACAGCGGTTTTAAAAATAAAAATGCTGGAAAACGGGTTTTTGTGGTTTTTGACAATTTCTATATGACAGACTTGGTTTTTCAGTCTCTTAAATATTTTTACCGGAAAGCTCGTCCAATTTCCCATAAGTTTGTCTTTGACAGCATTCCAATTGGATGTAAGTGCTTACAGAAATAAGCTTAATTACATTGCAAATAACTGAAAATATAATATTTTTTTCAGTGTGGTAGAAACCTGGATAGTAAATTAGCTTACGTAAATGTCAAAATGAGTCAAACCAAAAAGCTGTCACAGGCAAACTTATGGGAAATTGGACGAGCTTTCCTTTAAAATATTTTAGAGACTGAAAAACCAAGTCTGTCATTTAGAAATTGTCAAAAACCACCAAAAAAACAATTTTTTCAAAAAAAAATTTAAACCGCTGTATCTTCCCAAGGATTGGACATAGGACAATGGTCAATATGGAGACTTTTATGTTAAATTGTCCGGGGAATCGATTTCCACTACCGGTTTTCAAAAATTTTGACGTTTAGACCACTTTTCAAAAAAATATATATTTTAAATTAATATTTTTTGTTTTTTTTTACCATCCTGCATTTTTCGTCAGTCTTTTGGTAACATCTTAGGCTATTTCCTCAAAAATTTTGAACGAAAAAAAATCGCGGCATTACCTTTAAATTTAAGTTTTAGATTTAAAATTAAAAAATCTCATAGAAGTGGCGTGTGTTTTTGTGTCAGTGTATTTTTTTCAGAAAGCCCGTCCAATTTCCTACAAGTTTGTCTTTGACCACTTTTTGATACGACGCAACGGCTTCGAGGTACAGTAATTTTTAAATTGCAAAATACAAAAATATTACGCCCTTCTCAAATGTTATTTTCGAGTACTATTGGCTCCATATTCACAAAAATAGCTTATGTAGGCCTAGGATAACATGTCTACAAAGTTTCATTGAAATCGGAGAGGGTCGGGTACAAAAGTAACAGAAAAAATCCTGATTTGAGCTGGAATTGCTCATTTACATTTTACTTATAGACTGTACTAAAGCGTGACAAAAACTTAATATTAGAAAAGCGAAATTGTTCAGCAAATAAATAAATTTTGTGGAAAATTATGGAATAGATTTTGTCATTTTTTATTTTTTTTTGTTTTAAAGAGAACGATACGTTATGTTTTTTTATTTGACCTGTTGCCAATTAAAAAACGACTTCCTTGATATTGGTTGGACACCAATAAATTATTTTGATCATTTTCGATTTTATTTTTTTACTCACTGGTGATGGAATACAAATGACAGTCTCAAAAAGTTTTTCGAAGAAAAAAATGTAAAAAAATAGAGGGTCACTCATAAAAAGTGACAAGTTCAGCTTCTAACTATGCTAAATTCAATCTATGTCATCCGCAATTCCTGCAACTTCGTCCACCAGACAGCTAACGGATTCACCAAAACACCTGTTTTTACCGCCGGCCGGATTGGCCACCCCGTCCTGACCAGCAGCACCATTTCATATTCCAGTCTCGTTCAGTTTTGCTTTCAACCTCACAACAAGAAACAACAACAAAAAGTGGAAAAGAAACGAACCAAAAAAGAAGCATTAAACTCAATCCAAAACGAACATAAAACCGAATGTACGTCAAGTTCATACTCGATATTTTATTCACCCGGGGCTCGCCCAAAACTTGTAAAGGTAGAAAAATGCAACACACACACTCACACACAAAAAATAGAGAGCTTTCCTCGCGGGAAAATATAGGTTAGTAAAACGGCCTTGTTTTCCATGTGAGTGAGCGCGAAGCTCGGATTTCGCTTGCCTTTGGTGCAATGTGGTTTATTTTTCCACACTTTTCCTCTTTAACTACTTTTTTCGCTTCTTTTAAATGTTTTGTTTGTTGTTGTTGTTTTCTTTGCTCCTCTTCTTCCACCAAATTGAATGCACATTTTTCCCTGCTCGCGGCGGAGATTTTCACTTTGCCAGTCAGTTGGGTTGGGGAGCGAACCGAAAGGGGGGCTCCACGGACCCGATTAGAAACGGCTTTGGTTCTGGTAGAGTAAGCTTTTGAGAGTTACTGAACGTGGTTCGGAACAAGTTTTTTCGACTAGTTGTGTGGAACCGCATTTGGTTGGAGCGGCGGAAAAAAGGTGTAGGTGAAAAGATGGCAACTGAAGCTTGCGGTACCAGTTGTAGAGGGAATGTATTGGATTGAATGTTGTCGGAAAAAGTTAAAGTCTATAGAATTTATTTTGAGGTACTGGGAGAGGTAAATAATTGAAGTTCAGGATTCCTGCAACCAAATTCAACTAAACTTTGAGACAACTTACAGAACGGTTAGCAAAAAACGATATAGTTATTGTTTACATCGCATTCTTTGTTCATTCCAAGCTAAACGCTAAACGCTAAACTCGAAAAGACGAAATCGAACAGTCGAAAAGTTGACGTTTGGATAGATAGCACGATCAATTCAACATGACAAAGGTTAAAAGTAAATTATCGACCTTTTACCGACTGAAATAATAAAAGTTTGCAAATGCTATTGTTTAAAAATGTACGCCAATATATGATATGATATGTTTTGTGAAAAATGACGAAAATTGCCATTTTTCGAATCACCCTAGCACGATGTAGGTCACCCTAATGGCCAAACAAAAAAATACGGGTCTAATTATTTTGGCCAATGAACCCCCAGAAAAATTTTGGGCCCGATCGAAGAACATTTTTTTCGGTTTAGGCTCTTTTCAAATTGAATTGCTTAATACTCGATTAAATTTTCAAAAGGCCCTATCTGCATAGGAAACCCATGAGGGATAGGTTGTTTTGAAAATTTAATCTAGAATTAAAATATACTTCATGAGGGCAAAAAAATCCCGCAAATTTTTTTTTTCGAAAAAATAAGAAAACTAATTAGGTAACGGAAAACGAACTGCATCTTCGGATTCTTTGAACAATTTTACACTAAAACAGTTTATATTAGTTTTTCAATAGAATCTTTTCAATGTTTTTGAAGCAGAACTACAAAATATCTTCTGATTTATAGGCATTAGGATGTAACAAAAATGACTTTTTGGCGGGCATTCAGGGGTTTGTTCCGGTGGGCATACTGAGCCCAATCCCAAATATGAGCTTGATTGGACGTAACAGTAGCTGGCGCTCCGCCCCTCAATTTTAATTGGGATTTAACCCGTAAAAAAGATTTTTTCAAAAATGTCATTTTGGCCACCAATGCGTTTACCAAAAACATCACTGGCGTGTAGGCCAATTCCTTGCGCATCTTTTGGTATATATAACATTGATGTTTGGAGCATCCTGTAGCTCGGTACAGACCTTCAAAGTTTTGGCATTTTTTTCGAAAAATCGGTCCCAGCAAAATCAAATGGCGTCTCGGGCGTCGCGAGGTGCGACGCATATCTTTTTTGACGGGGCCGATTTTTTGAAAAAATGCCAAACTTTGAAGGTCTGTACCGAGCTCCAGGATGCTTCAAACATCAATATTGGTGGGCATTCAGCAAGAAGTCATTTTTGTTACACTCTATTAGGCATAATCAAAAGAACAACTTTTATAGCGAACTTGAAAAATGAATGATTCTTGCAGCAAAATTTTTATTTGGAGGTAACAAATTTTGAAATTATTGTGAAAAAAAAAACGTTTCTGATAAATTTTGATAAAATTTGCAACTCACTTAATCTCAAATTTATATTCATTTTATTAAAAGTTAATGAACCTAGTTTAGTAAACATTTATGTACGAAGCATTCAAACGAATTCTTCAAAGTAACCTTACTAATGGTCCATTTTAACTAATCAGTTAAATTTTTCACACTTTCAGGCTGAATTTTGTAAGAAATACATCGACTATCAAAGTCACCCCAAGTCTAAAATACCAGTTTTTACCGGTTGAATAATATTTGAGAAACAATTTGAAATCCTATCAATATCAACCCGGTTTACGGTATTGAACATTCAAAGAATCATTTATCAAAAAAAACAAAGTTATTTGAAGTTATTTTTTTAAATTATTTTTTAGCTTTTTTACAATTTTTCAGATTATTTTCATTGGCATATTAAACTCTAGGGCAAACATGCGTTTCGTCGTTTCGTAGTCCCTAAAAACATATAAAAAATAAATTGAAATTTTTAAATTTTTGAAATTCAAATTTTAGTTCTCAAGTTAAAACGTTAGCTAATCCACCCTTAGGTGGTTGGTGCCAATCCAGTACCCGCTAACCGGCAGCGAAATTATGGGAAAGTATAATTTGTATCAGACTTTGTATATGCCGAATGCTGATACAACTTATCTAGGGGTAGGCGTGGCTGAATGGTTACGCTGTTCGCTTTGTAAGCGGAAGGTTCTGGGTTCGATTCCCATCTGCCCCTATCGAGAAATTATGGAAAGAAGGAATAATTCTGAACACTTGAATATGAACGAAAAATTCATTAGCTCGCGGCGGGGTTCGATCCCCCGTCCTTTGGGTCAGCAGACAAAAATGCTAACCACCAGACCATCGAGGCTTAGTTGTCTAGAAGGATTAAGAATGCTATAAGAATCCAAGAAACTTGATTAGAATCTGTGTGAACCTAAGAACAGGAAAATGCAATATTGAATGCAAGTTGATTTCAAGGACACTGGTTGCATAATTGTTAGGCGAATATTGAACTTTCAACACGACCAGAATTCACCACAAAAAGCTTGGTGAACCGAATTGGAAAGCTTCCAAAAATGAATCCAAGAACATACGAAGAATTAAGGACTATAAATAGATTTGACCGGCCGCATCACTTACCACGGTGAATCCTGGCTTCACACCCATCTTACTAACACCCTCAAACCTCACGTGATACTTTGTCGAAGACGCAGCTGATTTAGCGGTCTTCATCACTCAAGTATCGGACTAAAATTCCTATCCACTTCCCCCGTGTCTTACCACTGGTCGTGGCCGACGCTGTGATTGGCTAGCATGATAGGGACATTTGAAAGTTGCGAAGTGGTGATGATTGGTTCCTACTCTTCATCTGTGGTCCACGGAGCAATTCTTGGAGGTCCTGGTCAATAACAGAGTAGCAACTACGGGTAGACACCAATGCTATGCTATGCTATGCTATGCCGAATGCTGATACAACTTATCTCAGTCCCGGGTATTAGGTGGTGATAGCCCTCGCGCTGCTTCCAACGACCCATTTCAGAATGGCAGAGATCCTAGCGGCCCAATTCCGAGGTCGTTGGGCATTGTCCGGCCCCGCCTTAACATAGAAGCAAGCACCAGACGGATCCTTGATCTATCTTAAGACTCCCAATCCCTTCAGGCAAATCAGGGATCAGAGCGTATTTAATATGAGAAGAATACAGCATGTTTTATAACCTTTAGATGGCCGGCTGCTTAGCGTCCCAGACCACCACCAATCCAAAGGTGTGAGTTCGAATCCCACCTGATTCTGTTTCGTTTTTTGTTCATATTCAATGTTTCAATTCCTTATTCCAAATTTCAAAGGTACCGACCGGGATTTGATCCCTGAACCTTCTGCTAGTGAGGCAGAAGCCGTAACCATTAAGCCACGGAGCCGGTTTCCTCACATTTATAGGGTAATTCTATCCAAAATAGATACAAAAAGGCGGACCTTTCAGTGTTCTGTCAACTTGACTCATTATTCATACCATCAGATTGGGTAGTCAGATCTTCATATTTCAGGGCACTTATGTGCTTACAACTTTTGACAGGGTTGCCAGATTTTCAATGTTTTGGACGCGTTGGAAAGGTCTTTGAAATTCATTTCTAAAAAAGGCATAAAAAAAATTTTTTTTTTGATCAACATCCCACCACACACACAGACATTTGCTCAGAATTTAATTCTGAGTCGATAGGTATACATGAAGGTGAGTCTAGGAGGTCTAATTGATAAGTTAATATTTCGAGTGATTTTATACCCTTTCCTCAGTAAGGTTAGGAAGGCAAAAAACGATTAAAAATGAGCTTTTTATTTTTTAACTTTTTATTTATTAAACTTCAAATCTATATAAATGTTGGTAAACAAACATTTAACTGTGAAAAAAAATTATGCAGAGGTGTAAGGTTTGCGAGCTAAACAATTAAATGTAAAAGTAGAAATATTTAATTTTTGCTCTATTTTTTTCAATGTGTAATAATTTCCTTTATGTTTTTTATTGAGTGTCGATATATTAATTCAAAATCATAGCAAACCAAACGATAAAAATATATATTTTTCAAGCCGTGCTGAGCAAGCAAGTTTCTATCAACAGTTTTACAAAATAACTTCTTTAAATTGTGAAAATCAGCTAATTGGATGGAGTTAGGAGCGAAAGCTTAACCTGCCAAACATACGAGAATTTCCCGTACAGCATTTTTGAGGGACATTTTAAGCCGACTACATAATCTGTTAATCGCCCTTTTGCAAAACGACAAAACGAGCTTCATTCTCCCAAATTCCTCCCCCGTGGTTAATCACGCTGGGAAAATCTTTCGCGTGCTAGAATCGCGCATCACCACCGGCAAGAATTCAATTAGCACGTAATGAAAAGATTAACGCAAACAACCGCCCCAGACCTTAACCAACACGTGTTCCACCACGTCGTGTCCCATTGTTCTTCGCGTCATCAGCCATCAGACCGTGAAGCCCCTCCGCAGAAGAAAGAGACTAACTTTCACTATCGATGCCATGCCAGGTGTGTGTGTGTGTTTGTTTGTGTGGGACTCGAGGGAACACCCGGAGAACGTCGGCTCTGCTGATGTAAGAGAAAGGATGAAATTGAAAGCAGCTTCTGAGCAACAACATTGAGCAAGTACCTACCTTGTTTTTTTGGGAGCGGGTTGGGGGGTTTTAAGGGATGACTAACGTGAAAGAGAAAACGTTAATCGCACCGGTTATGGACCATGACACGGGCAACAGAGGGCGGTCGTCGGTGCAGAGCTTTTTATGTGGCATTGTGGTGGAGGTGATGGCGTTACCGGAGCCAAAGAAATTACACGCACAGATTATGACAGAGCCTCAGATCATGGGAAAACGTCGGCTATCGGATCTGCGTAACAGATGCTGGAGACTGTCAACAAAAGCAGCAGGTTTTGATGAGGTGTGAGATAAATGGTTCTTTGAATAGTGGATTTTTGTTTATTGAATTAAGTTTGATTTAATATAAATAAACGGCAGTTAATATAACAATTGTAGTTTATTTCAAGAAATAATAAGTCAAAATTAATGAGTAGTGCGGTGCCTGTGTGGACGCGCAGTCCTGTTTTTTCGTGTTATTTTCCGTCTCTTTTGTGTCGCTGTTCGAGAGCATGGGGTGATTGGCTATTATAATTAAATAATGGCATCAGTAGTGCGGTGCCTGTGTGGACGCGCAGTCCTGTTTTTTCGTGTTATTTTCCGTCTCTTTTGTGTCGCTGTTCGAGAGCATGGGGTGATTGGCTATTATAATTAAATAATGGCATCAGTAGTGCGGTGCCTGTGTGGACGCGCAGTCCTGTTTTTTCGTGTTATTTTCCGTCTCTTTTGTGTCGCTGTTCGAGAGCATGGGGTGATTGGCTATTATAATTAAATAATGGCATCAGTAGTGTGGTGCTTTTCAGGACGCGCAGTTCTGTTTTTTTTACCTTCTTTTTTTTTCATTGTTTTTTTTCACTCGCGTTCGTTGGCCGATGAGTTTTTTTGTGTTGTTCTCTATTTATAGTTTTCTATAAAAACGTACCTATTTTTTTTTTTTTGAGACTAGCAAGTCGTATTGCTGGATTAAGCCCTTTCTATATCATTTCAATAATCATTTCAATAAATGAAGCCCTTCCTACATCACCGTTGATCGGAAGGCACGCCGACGGAGAATTTTTGGAGAATCGCGGTCGAATTAATACTATATTTAAATCCCTAGATAGCTATCTTTCCGCAGCCGGCTGCCTAAGATTTTTAAAAATTTCAACCGATAAACAAATTGCTTATGGTCGCATCACCTACCACAGTGAATCCTGACCTCATACCCATCTTACTAACCCCTCAAAACTCATGTGATACTTTGTCGGAGACGCAGTCGATTTGGCGGTCCCATCACTCAAGTATCGGACTAACATTCCCATCCACTTCCCCGTGTCTTACCTCTGGTCGTGGCCGGCGTCGGTATTGATCAGCATGATAGGGACCTTTGAAAATTGCGAAGGGGTGATGATTGGTTCCTACTTTTCATCTGTGGTCCACGGAGCAATGTTTGGGGGTCCTGGTCAATAACGAAGTAGCAGCTACGGGTAGACACCAATGCTATGCTATGCTAGAAATAATAAGTCAAAATTATCGGATTTTTAGAGTTTTAAATTGATTTATTTTTTAATTTGGTTGTGAATGTTTACTACTAAAAGGTTAAAACTTTTTAGATATAGAGAAATTCTCTGAGATTTCGGTCATTCGATTTTTTTTTTTGTATTTTTTATCCGGCTGAACCGTTTTTGATGCCTTCGATATGCTCAAAGATGCCATTTTGCATCATTAGTTTGTCCATATAATTTTCCATACAAAGGCTGTCCATACAAAAATTATTTAAGAAAATTCAAAAATCTGTATCTTTTGAAGGAATTTTTTGATCGATTTGGTGTCTTCAGCAAAGTTGTAGGTATGGATAAGGTGATTTTTAATTAAACTTTTTGTCACTACTTGATTTGAAAAGAAAACAGAAATTTCCAGAACGGGCAAAAAATCACTGATCGAGTTATGAATTTTTGAATCAATACTGATTTTTCAAAAAATCCAATTATTGGTCGCAAAATTTTTCAACTGCATTTTCTCGATATTTTGAAAAAAAAACGGTATTGATTCAAAAAAAATATAAATTGGTCAAAGTTTTTTTGCCCGTTCTGGAAATTTCTGAAAAGTTGGCATTTGATGTCCCCTAGGGCGTCCAATTTTCCCGGGTTTTGAATTTCCCAGGAAACGGAAAAAATATTTTTTCAAATCCCGGGAATTTCCGGGATCCCGGAAAATTTTTAAAACAGACATAAAATCTATGTTTTCATTATATTTGTTATGTTTTCAAGCTTAAAATCATAGAATTTGCTCAATAATATTAATGATTATAATGATGTGATAATCTACAATTCAATCTAAACAAGGATAGCAGTTTTTAGAATGATTGAAAGATTTGTTTTGTTCTTTTTTGTGCAATTGGATTTTAAATGCACCAACATTTCTAATCCATTGTGATAAAAATTAAATGAGCCTCTCATAATTTTTTTTATTTACTTAATTTGACATGACTACAAAAGCTTAAAAAAATTAAAATGTCTATAATTTCAAAAAATAAAATTATACCAGTCAATGTTATATTTGGGATAAGTTACGACTTTCGTGTTATGTACGAAAAATAATTTAAAAATTATTATTAAGTCATTACCGCCAACCGGGTAAATCGGGACTACAGTCTGAACAGGAGATTTAAGAGCAATAAATATGGAAATCGGTGTACTAATTGTTTTGTTCTGTTACTGTTTTAACCGAAATCAATCAAAAAATCAAAACATTTTGCAAAAAATACTAAAGCAACTGATCGATAGATTTGTACTGATTTTCCAAAGATATTAGTTGAAAAATAATTTAAATAATGAATATAAGCAGTGTTTTCAAAAAGATATAAAAATTAAATAAAAACATATTTAAAGCGCTAGGCGTTTTGCGGATCTATATTCTATCTATGCTACGTGCTGAATAAATATTTTTTATCGATTCATATGTATTTAAATGTTAATCTATTCCCACAACAAAATATGAATTTCCAGACCAAAATTTGTTTTATTGCCAAATTCGGGAATTCCCGGAACAAAATATGAAAAATCCCGGGATTCGGGAAATCCCGGTTTTGGATCTTTATCCTGGGAATTCCCGGGATGGACGAACTAATGTCCCCTAAAACATATCAGAAAATAAAGATTAAGTATAATTAAGAATCACCAAAATTATCTGAAGACACCATATCGATCAAAAATTCCTTCAAAAGTAACAGATTTTTGAATATTCATATATCATTTTTGTAAGGACAGCTGCTAAATTTGTATGGAAAATTATATGGACAAACTAATGATGCAAAATGGCATCTTTGAACATGCCGAAGGCACCAAAAAAAATTTCAGCCGGATTAAAAAATACAAAAATTAAAATTGCAAAAAAAGCCAGATTTCGTAGAGAATTTCTCTATAGATAAAATCTCTATCGATTGATGGAATCGTAGTTCAATCCAGCATTTTTTTCCGAATCCTTCCCGAAAAACAGACCCTTCTTTCCCAATTTTCTTCCCACATAAATTTCCCTACCGCTCATAATTCATGCAAAACCGAGATGCTGCTCAAGCGCATATTCGAACCCATAAAAGCTGGCACTTTGCCGACGACCTTTTTGTACCCGCGCAAAACCCCCATAAAAGGGCATCTGCAATAAAGCCTTTCCGAGGGCTTTCTTGGGCTTCGGATCCCCCGCGAAAGCTCTAGGCATGAAAGCGAGAGGATTTATGCTTTCCTATGTGTTTGTGTTGACTGGGTTTGGTTTGTCGATGTGCAAATAATGCAGCGAATAAAAATAATACGCGACCGTAAACAACAAGCGCCAGCGAGCTGAGCCCGAAGGAATAAAAACAAAACACGAAATCGGAGGCTTTTGCTCTGTATATTGAGAGATGTGTGTTGTGAGCCCGAAGGCAAGAAATTCATGTGCGAGAGGGAAAGGAACAGCTTCGGAGAAGGGGATAGAATGAGTCATAAACGAGTAATAACAATAATTTCGCTTTTATTTCCTGGTCGATTTCGTGCTGTCATACCAAAGATCCGGTTTTTTACATGTGATCGTGTGTTTTTGTTTTGTTTTATCACTTCAGGTTGATGGAATTTTTGGCATGTATTTTTGGAATTTCCATTCATCGATGGAATCTTCAACGATAACGTCAAGCAGTAGATCACGACTCAAGACTCTACATTAAACAAATTAATCAATCAATCCCAGATTATCTCCATAAACATGCAAAAAATTTCCCCCTTTGTGTCCCCACGTGAAAAGTTTCACTTTCACTGGTAGGGTTGATGGCTATGCCAATTTTCCGGATCTTGGCTTCGCTTTCTTCTGCTTATTGCTACTAAATTCACGTGGACGAGACCACGCGTTGATTGTGGTATGTAAACATTTATGATCTGGACGGTGGTTGCGAAGGTGGTTTTATGGCGACGCGTCGTGTGCGTTTATTAGGGCAGTTTTATGGTGAACTAAGCAAGATTGCTCTTTTGGGCCTGCCCAGCATGTTTGCATAATAAAACGGGTTTGAAATTAGGCGTTTTGCACGAGGTAAAAGCGTCCCCTAATTGACCGTTATGGGTGGTCGTTAGTAAACTAGATTGAAACAATAAAAATACTGTTATGATGAAACAATGATATTTCTTTTAATAATTCACATTGCACAGTGGTCCAGATCGTAAAATCAAGTGGAAAATTGGTTTTCAGAAAAATGGTTAAATTTTGGAGGTTTGGTGTCTTCAGAAGAGTTGTTGCAAATAGAAAGGGGCAACATTCGGTTTGGTTGAAAATTAGGGTGGTTCATGATTAGAGTGATTTTCAAAATCTAGCTTTTCATGAAAATTCTAGGGTTTTTTTTTGTCTTCTAGAAAGTTGTTGAGCTCGCCAATCCAAGCAACTTTGTCGAAGACACCAACATTTTATCTTGCAATCTACACAGCAAAAAATCCGATGGTGAAATCGCATGCAAAAGCATGCACATCACCTTTGTGAGAAAAAGCATGTAATATTGTATGAGCAAACGTGTACACAAAAAGCATGTACCGAAGAAAAAAAATCAGGTCTGCTCACCCCAAAAATAACATCAATCCGGAGAAAATCATATTCAGATTACAAGCCCGCGCCCCAACTTATCGGCTATTTCGCCGCTATGAAAATAATTGGATCTTCACCGATTTAGCTGTAGGTTCCCCATACATCGTATGCAGTTAACACAATATACGAAGTACGGAAAACCTACTTTTATATTGGCATTGATCCGACTATTGTCATAGCGGCGAGATAGCCGAGTGGGTTGGGGCGCGTACTTGGTAATCTGAATATGACTCTCGCCGGATTGATGTTATTTTTGGGGTGAGCAGACCTGATTTTTTTCTTCGGTACACGCTTTTTGTGTACATGTTTTCTCATACAATATTACATGCTTTTTCTCACAAAGGTGATGTGCATGCTTTTGCATGCGATTTTACACAGAAATTTTTTGCTGTGTACGCCTTCTACAACCAAACTTAGAGAAACCATCTGAGCGAACCTTCAAAAATCAGTTTTTAACGTAGCAATTCAAGGTAAAGTTTCAGAGATAAGTGATGTTCGGTGCACTTTTAGAGCTCTAAAAAACAAACATTTTTAATTTTTGACATTAAGGGTCAAAAGTTACAGACATTTCAAAGTAAAAAAGATTCAAATTTAAAACATAAATATCTCAAACAAGCGCAACCCAAATTTTAAGCACCATGCCTTCGAATGGGGAGATCTACAACAAACGCTGAACAAATCTCAGGGATATTTTTCTTCAAACTCGAGATATCATCATTTGAATATGTCTAATTTTAAAGGGAAAAACCCCTAACAAAATTCTAAAATTGTCAAACTATATGTTTTTTTATGTCATTTTACCCGCTGAATCCGAATCTGCCCTCAGAATTGACCCAATATGTCAAAATATAATTTTACATAAAAACTTAAATATTCGGGCAAAATTACATGAAAAACATGTAGTTGGACAATTTTTGAACTTCGTGGAATTTCCAAAAAAGTGACAATTGGTTTATGGATGATCTCTTTCAGTTGATTACACTTTTATTTGCATTAAAATTGAAAGCATTTTTTTTTTTTAAGTTTGGCAGCTCTTTGCAATTTTGCATTTTTTTATTTGTTTGGATGATTTTCTATTCATTAACTCCTTACGTTTATAGAAACCACTTTACATAATTTATTCAAACAAGTTCCAGTACAGATCAAATTTGCGGACAAGGTATACCAAAGTGCAATTGTGGAGTACCTGGATTCAATAAAAGTGAAGAACTGGCTAAAATATGAGTTTTTTAATAACAAGTTTTTCTTGACAATAAGATTTCCCGAAAACTATCCATCAATCATTTCTAAACTGCCGTTTTCCAAAACGAAAATTACTCCTTTTATATGTTGACATAGTGTATCGGTATCGAGTAAAAGCAATCCTAAAAATCATTTTTTTCTATATAATTGTTTTTTTTACCAAAGTTTTACAAATTAATTCCAAATAATTCAGAATTTTCTTCATTTTGTCTTCAATTCAACATTGTATAGAAAAAAACGCAATTTTTCTCAAGATTTTTAATTTGGTCTTTATTTATTTAGAGCTTTATCCTTACAAATTCTATGCTTAAAAGAAATCATTTTTCAAAGTTTTTATATACAAGTACGAAAATCTGTATCTTAAGAAGGGATATTCTGATCGAATTGGTGTTTTCGGCAAAGTTGAAGGTTATGATAAGTACTTTTCTGAGAAAAATTGATACACGAAAAAAAACATTTTTTTATAACAAAAACTTAAATAACCAAAATATTTTAATTTTCTTTTTGTTTATTTGTTTGAGCGGACAGAAAGGTAATGTATGCAACAAGTTTCAAAAAGAAGATTTTTTCAACACGAGTCATACATATATCCAACAAGGTTTACTGAGTTGGATAAATACGTCGAGTGCTGAAAATATCAAGTTTTGCAACAAGTAGCTTACACAAAATTTTGCAATTCCAAAAAAACGCTTTTTGCATAGATTTTTTTTGTCGTACATCCATGTGTTAAGTAAATTCTTACGCGGACGACATAAAGCTTTTCACTGTTATCGATGAGCCCAGAGACTGCCAGTTTCTTCAAGAGCAGCTCAACCGGTTTGCCAACTGGTGCTCCGATAACAGAATGGTTCTTAATGCAACTAAGTGTTCAGCAATCACTTTCACCCGCAAACGCAACAAAATTTCCTTTGACTATACTTTTTCAAACACCACCATACCTCGGACTTCCTGTGTGAAAGATTTAGGCGTGATGCTGGATAGCAAAATGACGTTTACTGACCATATTACGTACATGGTTTCCAAAGCTTCCAAAACATTAGGATTCGTCTTTAGGATAGCTAAGCATTTTCGAGATTTAGGCTGTCTCAAAGCTCTTTATTGCTCGCTGGTTCGTTCTACGCTCGAGTACTGTTCCACGGTTTGGGCTCCCTTCTACCAGAACGTCATTCAACGCGTGGAGTCGGTGCAGCGAAAGTTCGTCAAATATGCCCAACGTCACATCACCTGGCCTGATCCTTTAAATCCTCCGAGCTATGCTGAACGTTGCAAAATGCTAAACCTTGATCTTCTCTCGGTAAGACGTGATGTTGCAAAGGCAGTGTTTGTAGCTGACCTCCTGCAGTCGTCCATTGATTGCCCCGCTGTTTTGCAACTGATCAATATTAACACCCGCCGGCGTGTACTTCGCAACCACTCCTTTTTGACGGTTCGCCGAGCTCTGACTAATTACGAACATAACGAACCAGTTTCTAGTACCGTAAACTGGGGTGACTTTGATAGCCCGGGGTGACATTGATAGAAATTTGATTTTGCCACTAATTTTGATACATCCAATGTAACAGTCACATTTTTGCATATATGTTCGATAATAAGCTATCCCTTAATGCTTACATACTCAAAATTCTCAAAAATGTTTAGATATTAATTTGACGGGCATTTTAAAAACCTATCAAAGTCACCCCGGGCTATCAAAGTCACCCCAGTTTACGGTATGTGTCGTATTTTTAACTTGTGCTCTGACCATTTTGACTTTGACCTATCCCGCGACAAAATCAAAATCCGTTTCCTTAATTTCCTCAAGTCCCTTCCCTGACAATACACACTTAGATTTTAGAACACTGTGATATTTTTGTTAATTTATTAAGTTAGTTTTAAAAGTGAACCCGTCTTGTATCATTTGAGTTTTGTGTACTTGTTGATGCGAAAAGACGAGGTGGTTTTGTGCCTTTTTGAGAGAGTGTCTTGGAAAATGCTAGACACATCTTAAGGGGGCTTTTGTCCACCTCCTAATAAAGAAAATGAAAAAAAATCATTGCTCAAAACAAAAAAAAATGTATCTTTTTTATACTAGAGCTGAAAAGTTCAACATTTCATCACCCATTTCAGTGCTGGAAAGTAGAACTTTTCAGCACTGGTATTGAAAGGTATTGATTTTCCATTCTGTTATTTTTGGAAGATAAAGTAGGACGTTTCATCGCTCGAGAATGACAGGAAAAGTCAGTACAAAGCAGAAAAAGTTGAATTTTGGAATGTTGAAAATTTGGTTGGTAGAATATTACCTAATTTATGAATAATATTACTCAAAAAATGTATAAAAGTGTGAACCTGGTGATTATTCATCAGAAACTGATGAAAATTCACAAATTCCTGATGTAATATTACACTTTTTTTGCACAAAATCTGTCCCCATTTCCTGATGAATATTACCATCATTTATTTATGTATAGTTACATGATGGAATTGCAAAAAATAACATCTTTTGCGCTTGATGTGCAAAATTTGCTTCCGGAGATCTGAATTTTGAAAAAATGGTTGATGAAAAAATATTGAAACCATGTTTGTAGAATAATTTCTAATTCCCATCAAAATGCAAAATTAAATAAAAACTATGTGAATACAAAGAGGCAAGTTGAATTCTCGATTAAATTTTCAAAAGGCCCTATCTGCATAAGAAACCCATCAGGGATAGGTTGTTTTGAAAATTTAATCTAGAATTGTTGTTGTAAGGAACAACTCGTTTCTTTGTATTCATAGTAATGCATTCTGCTAAAACGCTCAACCAAACCACAAAAACTATGTTAATATAACGTAACAAATTTAAACTCAAATAAATGAGAAATACGGCAAAGGGCACATAAAAATTATATCAAATAATCATTAAAATCAGAAATCGTTTGAAACATTATTTGAGGATTACTTAGCCAAAACAATAAAAATATATTTTTTTAAGCCATTAAGAGTGAACCTATATAAATTAAGCTAATTTTCCAAATAACGTGTTTAATGAATTGTGATAAGGTTCGATTTCCGGATCTGTTCAGAACACTTGGTTGTTGATTTTCGTGGTGATTGTGGATCCTTTCCAGTGAGTAAGGAATGCAAAATATTATGATTATAAAACATGCAGTATAACCAAAATGTTAATGTCATATGTCTGCTCTAGCAGGACAAGCTTCTGTTTGGCACATCTGCGCATAAGTCCTTAATAATGTGCCGCATAAGTCCAGAATCGTAAAATTTTAACCGTGTGTTTTTATGTCGATGCACCATTTCTCTCTCGTGGAAGCAAAACTAGACCAAACTCAGCCATAAACCACAATAGTTTTACGAGTCAGCAAGTTTTAAAAGTGTCGAAGTGCTGATTCCCAGCTCGTACATCTTCGGTTTAATGCGGTTTAATAGCTTTTTATTTGGCCAGTTATAAAACAAACACTCATATCGCATTTTGTTTTCTTTTAATTTACAGGTAAGGCAACACTCTTGTTCCACATAATGAGCTAATTGACTCAGTTACACGTGGCAGGTTCATCAATCATCGCTACACCACCACCGCCGCCACCACGCAAAAGGCAGGAAATTAGGTGAACCGAACCCTATTATTCCAACGATTTTCCCTCAATGTTATTTTTCATCTTTCAATTGGCTCGAGATGCGTTGTATACGTCGTTTAACAACCCCGGACCGACCACAACTTCATTTTAGTGCCCTTGAAATGGCTATATCAAACTACAGTTAATTGACCAATTTTCCTCCTCAGCAATCACCGGCAGGACCCGACACCGGGTCATTCAGAGTGCCGAATGTGGTCCCATCTGGTGGCCCCACAATCGGCGGCAGCTATGAAAGGCCACGCCGTTACAACTCTGCGCTGATTACAACTATCTATCGATTGGAATGATGAAGGGGGTTTTGGCCGATCGGTTCAGATTGTTCAGCGTGAAAATGAAGAGTATTAGTTGTTGTGTGTGCAGGGGTAAATACCTGATCGGTGGGAATTGGGGCTTGGCTCGGGGTGGTGGTTAACTCGACATGCTTGGTATAGCTGTAAAGTGGAAACTTGGGAGGTGTGTTTTGTTTTGGAAGACCGGATGATTGCGGGGTGACTCCAATACTTGTGTTTTGTCTTTTGACAAAATTTAAACATTATAGAAATGTCAAAACTAATATATTAAATCAAGCCTTACCCGACAAACTTCGTTCTGCCTTTTTTCGTTTGTTGACGTTTTTAACTTTTTTGCTTATTCAGCCTCCTGTGATCAAAATTTGGTTTTACGTAACTTTTCCCATAAAATCTGCAGATTTTCCGGAATCGGTTCAAGAGTGGCAAAAGTTGTAACTTTTTGGCGTAAGAACCTTCCTCGGACTTATACGAACCCAACGCAACAAAGAGCACCTCGATCCGACGTTACGTGTTTAATTAATTCGCGTTCGAACAAAACCGTCGAATTTATATATATATATATATATATATATATATATATATATATATATATATATATATATATATATACTGCCCATATGCAAAAACAGCAAGCTGAGAAAAACGCATTTCTCGAGTTTTTTTTTAAAAGGTCCTATAAACAAAATTTTCACTTTTTGCTTTTTGGGTGTTTTTGAATACCCCTGACTCAAGGCGGTTCTAAAAACACCCAAAATGCAAAAAATAAAAATTTTGTTTATAGGACCTTTTCAAAAAAAAAACTCGAGATTTGAAGTTTGTCCCATACATAAGGCTACGTGTTAAGTTTTCGCGAAAAAACTGGATTTCCTCATGATTTCTTGAACAAAGTACTGGATGTTAAAGGCTCTTTCGAAAGAGCACACAATTTTGAACCAAACTGCATCAATAACTCGAAATCGATGAAAATGCATAAGGGACATTTATGCGATCAGGGGCAGTATAGAAGAAGATAATATATTTTTTCCATCACAAAAAAAAGACAGAAATCGTATGGAATAAACTGCTTATATTTCACGAATTTTAACTTATTGAAGATTTCCTAACTAATTTACTGACGTTAACCAACAAAAATTGACAAAAAATCAATTAAATTAGGTTTTCGGTCAATTTTGTAACATTATATCTCTGTGATTTTTAACCAGGGATGCCAGATGCACATATTCGTCTGTGTCTCACAGACATTTGAGCCCGTTCTAGATTTTTTTCGAGGTGCGCAAACTTTTTTGAATTTTTCATTAAATTTTGTTGTGGAAATATTGAGCAGAACTTATTCTAGAAGTCTTTAAATGCATTAAAATGCATTATCTGATTTTTTTTTTAGATCGTAAGGTATATGACCCTATTTTGGACCTAGTACCCATTTTGGACCTATTTCCAAAAATTTAGTTGATTCAGGATTTAAAAGTAGGATTTTACTGAATCCAACGAACTGAAAGTTTAAGCAGGATCATTTTCTAGCTTACCTCTTTCAAAAATGTTAATATTTTTGAATATTTCCGCTGTTTTAGCCACTTTTTCTAAAGTCATTTATTTTTCCTGCCATTTTCCTAGGTCCAAAAATGTCGGCCTCGTTACTTTTCAGATTTGGTTCGCGACACCTTTTAGAATATTCTGTTTTGCACTGACACTAAGCTTTTTCATCCGGTTTCCGAGCAATGTAAGTGTTGCTTTATCAACACTTCTATGTTTTTCGTCACTAAACCATTGAAATTACTGATCTAATGTTAAAAAAACTCAATTTAAAAAATATTTTCAAATCAGTCACGTTGGATCAGTTTTTGGAACTACTTTGCCGTCGGTTCAAGGCTATCACCAACACATGTATGACAAGGTGTTGCCAGTTAAGTTTATGAATTTATTAAATTTTTACTTCATTGAAATTAAATGAAAAGTTTTACTCAAAAATTTGGATTAGATTTTCTGACTGTAATTATTTCAAATAAAACTAAGCTTTAAAAAGCAAATGATAAACATTAACAATAAAAATATTTTTTTAATGATGAAAATGCAATTTAGTAATAGAGATTGGGATGATTTTAATGACCGATTGCAAACTAGCCTGAAATTTAAACTAAGGTTGATACATTTTTCTCTCAACGTTATTTTCACCGATTTGCTGCACCTATTTTTATTTATTTTTTCTTTCAAAAATGCAAACTAGCACCCTGTTGGAATTGAAGTGGAAACAATTGAAAAACCTAAAGCGCCTAGTTTATTCAATCGTCAGCTGTTACCGTCACAGACGCTGTCAACATTACTTACGAATGGTTTTGAAAAGGTCGTATGAAATTAAAAAATAAATCTTGGGTTAGTTTTCAAAAGATCCAACGCGCCAGTTGTAAACAAATCAAGTTTTTGATCAGTTCTCGATAATTTTACGAATTATAACATTCAAAAATGCTTTGAATTTCTCACTACACGGCTTTGAAATGCTCTTTACTGGAAAACAATGAAAATTTAATATGTTTCAGAGAAAAAAATAACAAGTGTCGTCCAGAAAGGAGAGATAATAAGAAAACATTGGCCCAGCTAGAGCTAGTCAGTCCTCTGGTAAATGCGATATTTACTCGATGATATAGTTAAATTTTGTATTATTTATGTATTTTATTTTATTTTATTTATTTATTTTATTATAGATATTTAACCACTTTTGTGGCATTCATGTCTTGTAATGTATTTTATGATTTGACATCCTACGTTACTGTTGAATAAACCACTCGTTGATGTGAGCAAAAAAACTGTAAATTTCTTTCATTAGTAAAAATGGGAAATTTGTGGATTGTTTAACAGTATTTAAACATCAGTTAATTTTACTAAAGTTGAGACGTTTTGAAAAAAAAAAATCAACGAATAACGTCTCAACTCTCTTTCTTCTATCGCCCCCACCCACTAACATTTTATACATCTGTAATTACTCTTAGCTTTAAGAAAACTGTAATTACAAAAACCGACACGGTCATAACTGGTCCCAGTACCAAAAAGGACCAAATAAAAATAATTTTATGAAAAAGAATCCCCATTTTATATAATACTTGAGCAATATTTTTAAGAATAAGCAAATTGGAAAATAGGACAAAGACCAAACAAAAGCCTCCTAAACGTGCCAGAGTTTTCCATACAAATCAATTACGTTTTTTTAAAAAAAAAGCGAAACTAACTTGAGGACACCGTGGAGATTTTCCCTTATCCCCTTAGAAAAGTGAAGCAGAATCCGATTTGCGATGTCGTTCCGTCGGGTCGCAGGATTTTTCGCGTTCGTCGTCGGTGTGCAACAACAAAAAAAACTTATCATGCCTTTTCAGCTCGATAAACATCGTAACTCGTCGTTCGCTTCGTTAATCAGTACCTCGCTAACCATCAATCATTTAAAACTCGTAAAAAAATCTCAATTTAAAAAGTTACACTGTTTAATCCTTAATTCCATAATTATAAATGATTTTGGTTCTATCTTTCCACAGTCGGCTGTCTAAGATTAAACCATTTAATTTAAAATTTAACAACCGATAAACGGGAAATGTCTCATCCGCAGCATCCGATTGTTTGCCTTGAGAATAAGATATAATACCTTTCAACAAACACTATGATTTTGGGTCGCATCATCATCTTCTATGATGAATCCTGACCAAATACCCTACCCTACTAACAAATTTTCAGGTTTCTGGCGCTTGTGGGGTGTAAGCACAGAGTAAATCAGCTGCCCTAGTAGCAACCTGCGCTAACTAACATTCCCGTCCCTTAAACTCGAGGTCTACAAACTGACATGGCGGGCGCCGTTGGTGGCCAATGACTGTTACCTATTCGCAACTGATCTAGTTTTGGCAATCATGGTGTTTTATCTTTTCAGCGCATTCATACATGCTGTTGATAAGGGAAACACCATTAGATTGTTGAAGCCTATGGTCATTAGTGCTGAAAGGATATTACGGTTCTGTTCAGCAACGGAGGGGCAACCATGGGTGATCTCTCATGCTCATGCTCATGCTCATGCTCATGCTCAAATCAATTACGTTTTTAAAATCAAATATATTTTTATATATAAATATAATTTGATTTCTGAAATTAACATTTTTTGATTTATAATCTTGGATAAGCCCTTTGATTTATCAAACCGAGATTTTTTGAGTGAGCGTGTTGCCGCCGATCGCCATAATTAAAGTTGTCAAAATTTTAACCAATCCGAGTTTGGGTCCAAAATAGGTACAGCAATTTTTCCAAAATACATTCAATAAGTCCAAAAAGCACCCAAAAAATGTTTTACTTGTGCTTATTATATTAAAATGGTTAAAACAAAATATTTTCAGCTTTCAATAGTATACTTTGTTGCGCATAAATTGGTCTACAAAACAATCCTGGAACGAGCCGAATTAGTTAAATCGTTCCAGAGAACAAGGCGAAATATGCTTTGCATAGTAGGTCCAAAATAGGGTCATATATCCTACATTGATTTAATTTCATTTTTGGCAAGTGCACAGACATGAACAATCTTTTTTACCAAGCCTAGCCATGGAATTATTAAGACTGGAATTGTTGATACACGACTTTTTCAACAGGATAAGGGAAAATTTCCACGGAATCCTCAAGTAAGTTTAACTTGGAGTTCAACGGTCTATAGTACGGTGAAAGGTCTAAGGAGCAACCTAATTTTTCTAATCTTTTATTGGTCGCCAAGGCTATTTTTAGCGAGGTAATATACACGGAGAAAAAAGAGTTCCCAAAATCGTGAACAAGCGTTCATAAAATTGAGAACCACGCACAATGTGTTCAAATGTCATGGTATAATTTTCAAAAACGTACCATGGAATTTGAACTTTGTTCGTGGTTCCAATTTCATGAACGCTTTTTCACGATTTTTGGACTCTTTTTTCTCCGTGTAGATTCAATTTCAAACGCACCTGCGAGTTATGCAATATTGTATAGGCATTCTCCTGTTTTTCCTTGCATTTTCAACTTTTACTTGCTGTCATATGAGACATTTATGCGAACATGAGCTCTCGAAAAAAATATAACAAAACTTCACACATAATAAGCAAACTTTCAAACATCGAACGAACCCGTTGCAACCATCTCTTTGACCCACTTTTCCAGCTATTCAAACCCAGCTGAGATCATTCAACCAACAGATCTCACCTCCCGGGTATCAATAACTCGATTACCCGCCGGCGGCGCACCATCATCGATTCATACCGTTTAATAAAAGCAAATAATCTTCCAAGCTGGGCGCGTTATCCGATGGAGGCACGCAATTAGCCAAAGGTACCGCCTCCTCCCCCAAGCTTGTGGAAGGCGGGCAGGTGTGCGCAACCTGAAGATCTAAGATCAACATTTTAGCAAGCGCTCTTTCCCTCCTCTTTCATTTGCCGGCAACCCGCTGTATGGAGAATCGATGAACCCCTTGGCGTTGGGATTGGCCACGGCCAAGGTCCAGCTGGTGGCGCTCGTAATGACCAATTTACCCAATTTCCCTCCACTAGACTGGAGTTTGCTATTCATGGTTAGGTGGGATGGTTCTCGAAAAGTTTGTTTTTGTTTTTTGAAAATATTTTTTGAAATTTGCTCTACTTTAACAAATTGCTTCTGCTTATTTTAAATAGCTTCTCCAAATAATACAACTTTATATCGAACCACCCTACCCCCTTCAACTCACCTGCCCCGAAGTTGGTCTTCTTCTGTTGTACGATTTCTCAGACCAAACGGTCCACTGAAGAAGCCAGGCCCTGGCCAATTGGCCTCGGCCCAAGTTATTTTTGCATCGAGGAGGGCGCCAAGATCAAGGGGAAATTAATCAATCACGGCGATTAAGAGTTTGCCTCCTCTGTAGAGTGGCTACTTCT
Source organism: Culex pipiens pallens (assembly GCF_016801865.2). Classification (NCBI taxonomy): domain Eukaryota; kingdom Metazoa; phylum Arthropoda; class Insecta; order Diptera; family Culicidae; genus Culex; species Culex pipiens. The sequence continues at coordinate 47,566,865 of NC_068938.1, forward strand.
GAGCTACCTTTGCTTCCAAGATCAACACTCAGAAGAGCAACAACAAAAAATAGCAAGTTTGGCCCGAAACTGGGTCAAATTTGGGAATAACGTTTGGCTGGCAACGAAACTGCGAGTGGCGAAAAGCGGCTGGACGATGTTTGCCTTGCAGATTAGCGCTGTTGTTCTAACAAACTTTCGTTTTTGCTAGAGTGATTGTAGAACAGTGGATTTTTCGGTGTCAGTAGATCAGGAAGATGTGAATTGGCGAAAAGCGTTTGAGAATTAGGTTAGCGATTTTGGGAAAGCTGGGAAGCTGACCACAAACACTTAACGGCCAACTCATTGCTACTGGTTTAGTATGAATATTGAAGTCTTAATAATCAAAATGTTAATTATTTTGAACGTGCCTTATTCTTTGTTCCACTTGATTTCACTTTCATTTTCCTTTCTTTAAAAGCAAAGCCGAACAGAAAAAAAACGAAAGTCGGGACTGTTAAATTGTTTTGTCCACTACCAACCAAACTCTAACGATCAATTTCACATAAATACCGCGGCCAATGTCATTTCCCCAACTACTTTCTGCGCTGATCTAATTCAACTCTAGCACGTCCAATGTCCCAGTTACCGTGCGTTGCTGGCTGGCTGCCACAGTACTTGTGCGTTCGTTTACCTTCGCAAGTATTTACGACCTCGCGATGGTCGGCGAAACCGCGATTAGTGCGCCATGACACTGCTGCCGACGACGCCGCCGCCGTTCACATGTGGTCGTCCGCGAGGAATCCAGGACATAACGGGAATCGAACGAACGACGTTTGAGACATGAAGCAATCGTCACACATGGGGCCGAACCGGCTGACGAGGTGCATTCAGCGGGCGAATGCAGCATGGATGTTATCGATTGTGAAAAACTATGGAGATTTTAAATTTATAAAAAGCTTAAAAATATCAACAAAAAATAGCGAAAATATATTTAAAAAATCACCCCAAACAATTACAACAATCTCCATTTTCATATCTCTTAAAAAAATATTATATTTAATCATACAGGAAAAATTAGCAGTTTAAAAAAACAGGAGATAACATTAAAAAATATGTAATAATTAAATTTAATAAGGCTAGTACAAATATTTAGAAAATTTGTGACACAAAAAATATGTTTTCAAAAAATTTCAAGATTGCAATGGACATTTTAGTGCAATCAGCTGTAATCAATTTAAAATGCATTCCCCTGTGTTTAGAATCATTTTTAGCATGTTTGGGTTTATACAAACATCTTTAGAATGTTTAAAAATTTCGATGTACAGTACCGTAAAAAGTTGTTTTTCGCAAAAAAAAATTTGTTTTCGTCTAACCATACATTTATTGGCTCGTTATTACATTTTTTTCCCACAATTTTTTGTTATTCTCCTGTATATCTCTCTTTAAGAAACATTTATTAAAACCGATTTTTAAGTCAAAATTCACAAAACCCGGAATCAATTCTCCACACAATTGTACGGAAATGTTTTCATATTGACATATTGTTCAAAGTCCTTTTCTTTAGAGCGGTTACAAAATAAAATTGTTTTTCAGAAATTTTTAGCGGTTTTTGTTATTTTTAAATGTAAGAACTGATTTTTCAGCAAAAACTATTATTAACGAGAAGCTTGTCTTATTTGACATAAGTTTGCTTTTGACTTCATTTCGACTGGAAGTATTGGCTCACAAAAAAATATTATTGAAAAAAACGTATTTTTCATAGGTTATTCCGGAGTGATACTGATTCCAAATCAACGACGCCAGATTATTTTTTGGGAAATCTGTATTTTATTAAAAATAAATCTGTATTGTATCTGTATCATGTCGAATTCGGAGCCATAGAAGACATTTTAAAAATTTTAACAGCAGATTTAAGCTTTTTAATCATATTGAAGCATAATTCAGTAACTAAATTGTTTAAATTTTTAAAAATAATCAATTTAAAAAAATCTGTATATACAGATTTTTGTGATTTTTGAGATCGAAAAATCTATCAAATACAGATTTATCTGTATATCTGGCATGGCTGCTCCAAATACACAAAAGTGTCCTTTATTAGCCTAGTATAGAATGTCTATAAAGTTTCAATTACATTTGATGAAGTTCAAGTAAAAAAGTACCTGAAAAAATCTTGCTTTGAGCTGAAATCCGTCGCTGGTCGAACGAAAATTGTAGGCCATTCACTTGCATTTAGATTTTTGGATAATTTTTTAACCCGCAAAGCAAAAGAAGTCACAATGTAATGGCATCAAATTCCACATGTCATGAAAACATTTATAAACGAAATTTTAAAGAGAATCATATCAAGGAATCATTTTAACCATCACTTCAATAACTTTAATTTAAATTGTAACTTGAAAATCCATTAATCGTCCAATGCCGTCATCTGGGGCGAATCGGGACTACAGTCTGAATAAGGACACGTTTTAGAGCACTTTAAAGCTTGAAATTTGGAAATCGATACACTAAGTCGTCGCCGTCGTGCTAACTTGTCGTACGTGCATTTTGGGGCCAAATTGAGTTAAGAACGCCATTTTGTGCAGCTCACAATGCCTCATCTTTTGACCTTCACAGATCCCCAAAATTCGATTTCAATCCTGAGATGAAAACCAAAAAAGCTCCGAAAATTTTTGTCACTTTTCATATGAAAGTAGTTTCAATCTTGTCGTGCTATCTTGTCACTCCCTGAAAATTGATGTAGGTGCGACAACTGGCTAAAGGGATTTCAAGTCAGAACGCGTTTGACGCACGTACAAGTTAGACTACCGTAAACATTTGTAACTATAACTCGGGACTCCAGCAACCAACTTCAACCAAACTTCGGGACAATGTACAGAATGGTCAACCAAACATAACGTTTTTGTTATTGTTTACATTGTGTGCTTTCATTTTTGTTTATTCAAGGTCAAACATTAAAACGCGTTTTTCTCGAAACGTCGAAATGGCGGGTGCGACAAGATAGCACGACGACGTCGATTTGATCTATCGAGTTGATCCGTGTCTGTTCTATCCGAAAACAATCAAAAACATCCAAATATTGTGCAGTAACAAGGCTAAAACAGCTGTCCCAATTCGCCCCAGATGACGGTAGTTATTATTAGGTTGTTAAAAATAAAATGTTAAAAAGTGATTTTCCATTTTAAAGCTAAGGTCAGCTGAGAATGTTGGCAAAACAGTTAAATTGAAATGCCTTTTAACATTTTCAAAATTTCAACAAAAACGACAGTTATTTGATAATTATCAACTTCAAGTAATCTTAAATGTATTTTTATAACCAGCATCTGGCACACTTGTAAAATCGTAATATCAAAAATTATTAAAGATATTTCAAAATGCATAAAACCTTATAATTTTGGAAGATCGAATATCGGAAAAATCGTTATATGATTCTGGGACGTTATGTACCAAAAATATTTCAAAGTGATTTTAGAATAACTAATCTAATATGGTGACCAATATGGCAATAATGAATGTATTTTTCATAATTCAAGTATCCAAAGTTTCTTTGAAGACTTCGTATAATCGAGGCTCTGGATAATCAAATTTGGAGTATGCCATCAAATCGATCAATTCTCTGTACTTTCCTGTTTTTCCTTTAAATCCTTTTAAAACAAAATAATTTTCATATCATCACCATTTCGAGCTACAAATTATTGAATATCTAAAAGTACCTTTCTATTAGGTGAACAGCTACTAAAATAAATAATCATGAAAACTGAAGATACTCGAGCCATTAGCTGTAGCTGTAGCCAGAGCTTCTTACTCATTTGTCAGTGAATTTGGTCGCAAGCTAGAGTGTAACTATGCAATCGTGCTTTATATTGCAATCACATCGACGTGGCTTCGTTCCAAAAGACTCACTATCTCCCCCCACGTGAGACTTTTCCTCAAACCGTCATACAATTAGCATAATTTATCTAAAAAACAGTTTATCTCCAAATCTCTGGGTTTCATATTTCTTCTTCCGTGCGCATCATTCTTACCCTTTCCTTGCATCATTCCATCTACAGCATCCACGTGTTTCTCTCATTCCCGATTAAAAAAAAAAGTTCCTCATTCTCACTCATTTGTCAGTTCCTCTTAGTCCGACTGCTTCTCCAGCCGGGAAAGGTCGACCTTCACCGAAATCCAGCATCTTCATTCTTCTCCTCCTGACCAACTCCACACGCCACAATCGTTTCTTTGTATCTTTCTCTCTTGACTCTGCAGCAGTCTTCTTCTCTCACCGCACATTAAGAACCGGCTTTTTTCGGTTGATTCGGTTACACCTCTTCTTCCATCATCGTTCTACTTTTGGGCCTGAAGAGTCGTGGCTATTCTTCCATCGGAACAAACTCCCAACAGGTTTAGAATGGCTATCGTGCGTGGTCGTGGTCTTTGGAGGTCATTGGAACTAAGTCTCTAGGTCAAGTGCCGTGCCGCGGCGGATTCTTCACATTTCTCTGCTGCTGCTGCTGTTGCCCCGGCAAGTTCGGCGTTCCGACGTTGGAATAGAGCAAGATCACTGAACTCTTGACTTGGTGTACGCGGAGTCGGAGCAGTCTCGGATTATGCTTTGCCTGCCCGATCTTGGAAAGTGAAACGGCGGTGTGGCGTTTCTTGAAGGGTACTCTCTGTTGAATAACCATAAACATAACTTTTGAATTCCGGACATGATGACGCGTCCAGTGAAGAGCGAGGGGGTAAAAGACCCAATTATGTCTCATTCTGATGTTTTGATAGATGCCTTCAGATAACAAACACTGTACCTTTAGGGTGATGCTCAGGTAGTTTGAGAGCTTCCGTGATGGGTTTTCATGGTTGGTTGAGTTTGAGGAAGCTTAGCAAAACACATTATCAGCCTCTTTAGAAAGGCATTTATCGGAGGTGGTATGTTGGCGCTCGATGTTATTCAATGAAGTCGGCAATTAAAACCGAAACATACCGACGCACGTGGACGCAGTCGGTCAGTCAGTCAGTTTGGTTTGGTTTGGCGAGGCACCAATTTCTCCGATCCAATTTCTCTATTGACAAACGCAATTAGTCTCGCATCTTGTCGGGGTGCGTCGTTTTGGATCATTGACATGCTTTCCCAGCAGCACATTGTGATGCTTTTCGTTGGGTGCATTTTGAATGGGAAACAAGGTCATACCGTCGTGATTGTGCTATCTTGGCCAAACTGAGCTTAGCACGCCATGTTGCGCAGCGTTCAATGTCTGACATTTTGAACTTCTCAGATCCCTGAAATTCGATTTCAATTCTGAGATATTCAACAAACACCGGACAAATTTCGTCCATTATTGTCACTCTTCATAAGAATGAAGTTTCGATCTGATCGTGCTATCATAACGCACCCTAAACATTGCTGCAAGTGCGACAGCTATACAAAGAAAATTAAGTCAGACAACGTTTTGTCACACGTACTTGCCCAACTACCGTAAACATTTTTAATTGTAGCTCGGGATTCCGGCAACTAAATTCAACCAAACTCCGGGTCATTCGGCTGTGGATTTTGTTTATTCAAGGTCAAACATTAAAACGTGTTTTTCTAAAAACGTCGAAAAGGCTACTTGCGACAAGATAGCACGATCGCGTCGATACGATTATCATTGGTTGAGGGTTTCGATAGAGGTAAATTTATGTTGTTTATCTTGCCAAAGTTTGTCGAACTCAAGATCAAACTAGTAAAAAATTCAATTTGGTATAGTATTATTTCAGTGATTTTCCTGGATAAAAAATATAATGAGCAGAAAAAATTATTTTGGTTTAATTACGTGTTGCTTTTTATTTATAGCAAAAAATGTTGACAAAAAATATCGACAACGCATTAAGTTTTGGAGATTTTTTTTTAACGGAAAAGCCTTTTTTTATTGTCGTATGACGCAAAAAAGGGTTAGCTAAAACTTTAATTTCAACAAATTTATTCACTTTAAGAATCAGTGTTTTCGTTTTTCAGTTTGTGTAGAAAAGCAAAAACATTTAGACATGTTTTTTTGTGATTAAGCAAAGTCCAACGAGAAGGTAAAAATTAACGTCATACGTGTTTCCCGAATACTATAATATCGATTTTTAAAATTTGTATTTTAATGATAATTTATTTTTTGATGGAATTTTAAAGATAGATGAAAGACAAAACCTTTAGATTAATTGTCAAATTTTAAAACATTTAAAATGTCCATATCCAAAATTATTTGTAATTTTCCAATACACCTGAGCACTTTATTCACATTGTGTCATAATTGTTTGAAGTACACAGTTTTTTGCAGATTTCTTTAAACATTAAAAAAATGAATTCTATAGTCCTTTTACCTACTAAAGTCGGTAAACATTTTTACGTAGTTTATCGATACATGGAAAAGTCAACTGTCTAGCCATTGAAAGAAGATCAAGATAATTAGTTGTTTAGGCCAATGCAAATATTTTTCAAAGTTGTTGTCCCTCGGCTCATGCCGAAAAAAAATAATAAAAAATATAAATATTGAAATAACAAACCATAGTTTCAACATTTGCATGGAAAATGTGTTTTAAAATGCATTTTACACTAGTTCAGTTGTTTTGCAATCATTAGTTTTGAAAAAATGTAATACTTGACAAAAACAAAAATTTGAGGAATAAAAAACATTTTAATAAACATCGAAAATTTTCAAATTTCAAAAGATTTGAAATTTTAAAGTTTTTTGAAATAATATTTTTTGCCCCTTGATTTTTCGGCCCAAAAAGGACAAATACTTTAAATAAAATTTGTACCAGCCTAAGTTGTTTACTTATTGGAAATCCAAAATAATGGTAAATAAAAACTGCATCATTGAAAAAAAAAGTATATTGTTATTATTTTCAATATGAGGATTCCAGGTCAAACTCAAATCAGTTTTCTTGCCCCCCACACAATCTCAAAGATTGATGATCATTATTCCCTCATCACAATGATAAAGCGAAACACTTCACCGGTGCTTACAGCACGATTCATTTCGTTCCATTTGTACTCTCTTTGTACTGGCTTTGCTTTGCTGTATGTGGTGTAATGTGTACAGTGTAAGTGTCTGCTCACCTTTTGACACCCCAACCCAAATAACGAAATAGACCACACCGGGCAGACAACCCCACATTGTTTGCCGCAAGGTTCAAAGTCAAACTCATCGGTCCATTTATCATCCTGGAGAACGACAATTGGGCCTCCGAAATTGGGTTTTTGGGAGTATGAAAACAATACTTGTTTTGACACGGATGAAAAATGTTGTGCTGAATATTTCCAATGAATATATTTTCAAAGATTTTGCTGTCCTGTTTGTCAAAATGATTCTAAATTAAAAAAGATATTCAAAAATTTTAAAACTTTTTTTGTCATCTTAGAAATTAAGAGAATGATGCCTTATCTCCAAACAAATTGTTTCTCTTTCTGTATTCCCAATTTAAAGTATGAAATATGAAGAAAAGAACTTGTACTTTCATTTGTTTCACCGCCGGGGGTAAAAATGCGAACAAGGCAATGAGTCCCTGTGGAGAGTGAGAATAATGGACTCGAGCGAACACACCGCCACCATTGAAACACATACATCAAAAAAAAGAAATAAAAAGAAGGAAAATGAATATAAAACGAGAGTAAAATATAACGTATAAATAAGTGTCTTATCATCTCGTCATCATCTTCGCATTCTTGCGCTTTCTTCCGGACAGAGTCCATTTAATAACACTGACTGAGTGCTGATTGTGTGAGTGTGTGTATGTGTGCTTTCTTGTACGTAAAAGTTAATGTAATAAGGTGAAGGTGAAATTGCTTTTGTCTAGACTAAGGTCGGGGGGGACCAGATCTCATCCCAGCGATGACGGTTGGTGACTGTGCAGAGTTGCTTTCGATTTTCATCTGAAACACGTGTCTTGGAGTGTTTTTTTTTTTGCTTTTGGAGGGAGTAAAGAACTGATAAATGCGTGATGTAATCGGGAAAGTTACACATTTACAGTTTTGTTGTTTTTTTCTGAGGTCATCGTGCTATCATATTATTTAATTTCTGTGTTAACAATTATCAATTGTTGGTCAATTTTAGTTCTATCTTAAGAAGCTATTCTGATTGCCAATAATCAAGTAAATATTATAAAACTTAAGCGAAATTTTGTACATTCATGTTTAAATGAGAAATTGAAAGTAATGGGTATTTACAAAAATTAAAACTGAAGTAAAATGTTTTGCTTGTAAAAGTTCAAATATGTCTGATTTCTTACAAAAACAATGTTTGCTATTTTTCCTCAAAATTAAATAAAATTTCATATTTATCTGATCATTGCTGGAAAATTCTTCATAAAAAAATTAATCCTCATAAATCAATTAGCTAAAAATATTATTCGTTTTTTATGCAAAATATTCTTTGTATTTGATGGACTGAAACATACTCCATCTTGACCTTGCCGAACAAAACCAAAACCTGTGATTTCACTTTCTCACATAAAACAAAAGCAAAATATCGGTCAATCCGAAATGGATCGTCGATATAAACCTAATTAGTTGCCATTATCTAATCAACCACACAGCGTCTGTTCACCTGTGCCAGAAATACCCAATAAAAATGAAGCCAATTGCTCAACCCACAATAAATATGGCAATTAAACAAGCCCCATAATCCAGCCGGCCAGTGTGCGTAGACGACGACTCACTTTCACATTACGTTCCATTTACGACGGTGGAGAATTAGAGGTTCCCTCTTTCGCGTTCCCTATTCTTTAAAGAGTAGGCCAAAACCCCGAGTCAATGAGGTCCACTATAATCGGAAGTATCAATAAACCCGAATCGCTGAGCTGAGATCGTGCCGCGGAGAATGAGTGAGCTGCGAAAGTTTTGAAGCTGAAAAATTAATAACGATAATCTGGCAGCAGTCTGCAACCGATCATCATTTTCGCACCTCTCTGTGATTAGAAGGCTATTGCGGTTATTCACACCTGATGAATCGTCTGCGGGATCTCGGGATGCTCGGAAGTTTGGCCCACAACTGGACCACCGTGGGGGGAAACCCCAAAATTTGGAATTGTTGCTTAGGGTTTTTGTGATTTTTTTAATAAGTTTGACCAAATCTCATTTTAATGTATGTTTAGCATTTTTAGTTAAAATTGACTATGTTTATTTTAAGAGTGTTTTTCTTGTTGAAATTTTAGCATTATAATTAAATATTTTGGTCACATTTAAGTTTTGTTATTAAGTCTTGAAATCTTCAAAATATAAATTAAATTATAATGCAATTTCAAAATTTTCTATATAAAATTTGAATTCTATTCATGTTTTCGGTGTTAAAGTAAGCCATTGCCCACAAAATTAAATACAAACTAATTAAACTTTTGAAAACCCAAAAAAAAAATCTTATACATTGGAATTGTAAACATCATTAGCATAAAAGGTTTAAAAAATGTGGGGAACAATCTTCAAATTGACATGGGAAGGTTAGTATTACCATTGAGATTTTAAAATATTTTTTAAGTATTAATTTTTGAGAATAATTTTATTCAAAATAAGTTTACTTGAGAAACTTTGTTATAAATTTTTGTTTTAAGGCCAACTCATCCGGCCCACGAAGGCTTTAGAAAATTGTCCAATGACCTTCCATAAAATATCAAATAAAAAGGTTGAGTGTCAAACCTTAAATAAAATGAGCTTGAGCTCAAAAAATCCCAATTTCAAACTAAAATTTAATTAGAAACATTTATTTATATAAGCAATCAAGTAACTATTTGTATTTTGCTTTTGTAAGTTTATTTTAAATATTTATAAATAAGTAAAAATATTTTTTGTTTAATTTTGTATTCTATTACATAATCAGAATAAAAAAAAATCAGGATAATTTGATTGAATAATAATTCTAGACAAAACAGTTTTCCTTTTCCTAAAAATGCGAAAGATATGTAAAAAAAAAACTTGAATAGTTGGCAATAAATGTGCAAAAGAAAAATTAATTTTAAAATCCAACAGCTTTAACGGCGTTTACTGAAAATTGAAGTAAATCTTTTTTTAAGAACACGAATAAAATTTCTATTTTTAAGGAAGAAAAAAGGATTTTTTTTGTCAGAATAACTTTCCAGGGATAAAAAAAAACTTTCAACAATATAGCCAAATTCATCATTTTGAAAGTTGCAAATATTTTCTAAAGTTTAAAAAATGTCTCAAGGAGCTAAAATATGTGTGTTCATAAACTTCAAAAAAATAAAGACTTTCGATTAACAATAAGATAGATGCAAATATTTTTCAAAGTTTTTTTTCCCTCGGCTCTGGCCAGCGCAATAAAAAAATAAAATTACAGGCCATAATTTAAATATTTAATTGAAAAAGTTATTGGAAAACGCATTATACACTAAACAGTAGGTCTGCAAAGTTTGTTTGTAAGTTTAACTGAAATTAATAATACTTTCAAACCAACTTGTAAACATGTCAAAAACGATAACTTACAAAATATTTTTGACTTCTGATTTTTCAAGTCGATTTTGAAAGGGAGGGAGACGAAAACGTTGATAAACAACATGCAACAACTTGAATTAAAAACTGTTCCATATTAAGTTTCCTATTTTTTTTCAGTATAATTAAAATCATTTTTAAACATTTTGTAGAAATATTGGAATTAAGCCAAGCATTGCAAAAAGTGTTTTTTGTGTAAAAGGTTTTTATTCAAACTAATTCACTTATGGAACTTAAACTTTAAAAAATATTTGAAACAACCGAAGCAGTTATAATGATTTTTATAAAGTCGTAAAATGTTATTTTAAATAATCCATTGATTGATAATGGATTTTTGGGAAATTTGTTAAAAAAAACTAAATTATTTTCTTTTGAAGCACCATAAACCGGAGTGGCATTGACAACCGAGTTGACATTGAAAAGTTGAATATTTGTATGCAAAATGATTAACACAAACTGATATCTAATGAATTTTGATCAAACATGGAACTATTTATTTACTTTACCTTAAATTTATATACATTTTCCTAAAAGTAAATAAACTTCGTTGAACAAACATTGCATTGTGATTTTTTTCTGTGAAACATTAAATGTAACCAAACTAATGGTCAATTTATCGAAATCAATGGAATTTGCTTACTATAAATTTAATTCAACTATTTTTAATGCACTGTTGAGTAAACTTTTTTTCATCAAGCGCACATGGATATTGCCTAGAGACAATTCTTCCCGTTTGAATAAAATTTGAATAATAAATTAAAATCCTATCCACCCCAGTTTACGGTACAACAAGGTAAGCTATATTTTGTTATAAATTTACTTAAAAAATAGAGATTGTTATAAAAATAATGATTGCTTCTTTACAGAACTTGCCTTCTATTTTTTGTATTCTTGAAACCATAAATTTCATTTTTCAAATATTTGTTTTTGAGATGTGATTTGAAAAATATTTCCTTAAAAAGCTTCTTTTTCAATTTCCAAAACTCCCAAAAATACTTCAATTTATTACGACGCTCTCATTAGAATCAATCAAGCTAATGTAACTGTTAAAATAACACTCATCCTCCAAATCGCCCGGTCCAATCTTCTCGCAAGTGCTTCCGAAATGGACGAAAGTTGTAAGATAAATGGCTCACTTCTTCCAGCTCAACACCTCAGCATTTCAACCTCATCCATCACCCGAATCTCAACAAGGTTGAGCACTCTCTGGCTCAGAAGGAAGAGAAGTAAAAAATACTCACTCTCTCTGAAAAATCAAAGATGATGCTGCTGATGAAACGCGTTTCATCATTCGTGCAACGTATCGTCATCGTTTATGAAGGGAGAGAGCGAGCTTTTTTCTCTCAATTTTGTTTCTACAAAAAGCTCACCAAATTGCGTTCATTGCTCGCTGATTTTTCACACCTGACCATTCGGGGAGAAATTGAGCGCGATTCAAAACAAGGAAAAACAGACCGAAACAACCTATGAAGAGATCACTGATGACTGTCAAGTTCAAGAGTACAAGAGAGCTGCGCGAGAGGGAGAAAAAGCTCGGAGAAATTCGGCGAGCAAAAAACTCATGATTGAGTTCGCCTCGCGAGTTTATGAGAAAGTGACGAAACGGCGCTTAATCAGCGCGAGGGTTATCGTTTTTTTATTCGAACAAAACGTTTCTTTGTGCTTTCGTGGTGGTGGGTGGCGAGTGAAAAAGAACACACTCATTCAGGCGTGAACGATGAATCGGTGGCGGAAAGCGCCGAGATTGTTATCTAATTTATGAGATAACGAACGTTGACGAGCCGATCGAGAAAGCTAGTCGGAAGTTTTTTTTTTTTTTATTTGGGATGTTTATTAAACATAATTTCAAGTAAATTATAATCAAATGACTAATCACATTTTTTTTCTTGTTTCAGGTAAAATCTACAAACGATTGGATCGTCTTAAATTGATTGAAAATCTTAGCAAGTATGAATATATATTTCGTTTCAATGTGATTTATAAATTACAAGCTTCATCCTTCTGCTTCAAATCAATCCCGAAACCACAGCGCAGAAAGATTCCGAACACCAGCAAATTCAATCCCACAACTTTGTCAATAACTCTTTCTTTGCGAGGCGCGGGAATCCAACGTTGGGAAAACTTTTATTTTTCCTCGAAACCTAAAATTAACATCTTCCGTTCTCTCCCGGGCTAGAGTGAAGCCCAAGTAAGCATCCGTAGGGCTTCAAAGTTGGGCTAATCTCATTGGCAGAAAGGGGAAAAAATGAGGAAAAGCTGTTCGACCTTAATTGGGATTACAGGCTCGGAAGAGGGAGGTTAATTTTGTACCAAGGGAAGATTAAGTTTCAGCAAGAATCCTTTTTATAAATAAATGGTTTGTATTAGAGTGGGAAATGTCTTACCCAAAATTATAAAAATTTAAAATGAACATCATTCAAAAGGTATACGCTGTCAGATCTGATGGGTCAAAAAAATGATACAAGCTCTCAGCTTTGGAAAAAATACATCATATCTTATATTGAGGTGAAAAGTCACCGATTGTGATTGGACACTCAATATTATTTTTTAACTGAATGACAAAACATGGAAAAGAAAATCTGAATAAATAAAAATTTAAAAAAAACATCAAAACTTTTTTTTGAAGAATTTACATAGTAAAAGATTGTGAATATTTGGAAAGTGTAAAAAATGAAGGTTCAATATTACCGCTTTTATGATGTAATATTACCTAAATTTAGACTGAAAAAGTGGCACTACCACGCAAAAGTGGTAAATTCACACATTTTTTCGGACATAAAAGATGTACCCATTTCCAGATGTAATATTACCATGATTTTTTTTAACTGTGTGCATTGATTAACATGAAAACCCTATATTTCACTAACTTACAACTGTACTCTACAAATTAAATGTTAAAGCGTTATTCTTGACTTGATCAAACAAATAAATGTGTTTAATCATTCAGAAAAAATGGTATAAATTTGGAAGGATGGAAGGTTTAATATTACCTCTTTTATGATGTAATATTACCTCAATTTAGACTATAAAAATTGGCATTACTACGAAAGAGTGGTAAAATTACACTATTTTCTGTCATAAAAGATGTAATATAAACTTTAAGAAAGCATTCAATATTTCATAAGGTCAATTTTCTAATAATAACAAATATCAACTAAAAACTACATAAAATTTTCTTATTTTATCCTAAGAATACGTAAAATAATATTGCAAGTAAGACTCTTACAATTATTATGATTAAGTTAACGTCTTCCAACAGTGGCCGAGGTGGGTCTGATTTGATAATTTAATTTTATAATTATATAAGAGGCAGATTTATTCAGTATTTCGAATTTTACTTGTCATTATTGTTATTGGTGTTCAATGTTTTTTTTTTTTTTGTTGCCATTTGACTTTGGTTGAAGAGGATCAATAAAAGCATATTCTTAAATTTCAAGCTATATCTTTCAAGTTTTTAAACAAACGTTTTTGTCAAAAACATCTGGTAAGCTGACGATAAAACAATTTTGTTTTTTTTTATAGATATTTATGTAACATAAAAACGACGTAACATATTGTTAATTAAAAAAATATAAGAAAAATAAAAAATAAAAGAGAAATATTTTTCAAAACTGATTTGCTTCTCACACCTTTTAATTCGAAACTCCAAAAAATAACTAAAAATGTTAATAAGATGAAAAAATTGCATATCAAAAGTTTTCAAAATAAAAACAGTTTTTTGTCATTTTTCTTTTCTACTAAGAAAAAACGGGTCTCCTACGAAAGGCCGAATCTCAAAAGGCCGAATCCCGAAAGGCCGAATTACTCTAAAGGCAGAATTCTCATAAGGCCGAATCCCAAAAGGCCGAATGCTCAAAAGGCCGAATCTCATAAGGCAAACCGCGCCCAAAAAGGCGGAAACGCATTCGGTTTGCTATTATTATTTTTATAAACGGTTATTATTTTCATTTGGAGGGTCTCGTGACACGGTGGTTAGCAGCTCCGGCTGCCGATCCCTAAGTTGCTATGGGGAGCGGGTTCAATTCTCGCCTTATCCTTCTGGAGATTTTCGTTCAATGTTTGTCCCGTTTAATATTAGTATTCAGTCTGCAAAGACGGTGTGATTGTCTTTAATAAACCATAGTTATGTAACAAAATATGGTTTCGAAATAAAGAAGGCATAACTTTCTAGCATTGCTGCTAAATATTTGTTTAAATTTTATATTTATTGGTCGCAAAAAAAATAATTGTAATTATTTGAATTAATTTAAGTACTTGGTGACGAATGATCAAATTTCGGTTATCGTCACCATAATTCAATAAACAACAAGATTGAAACACTTTTGTAATGCTTTCAATTCATTCTACTATACTCATTTGCATGCATGGTAACAATATAATCGGTAAAGATAAACAGAATGTACTCATTATGTACTTATTTCGCTTAAAATTACAAAAAAAGATCACAGTTTGTTAGTTTACTGTATCTCTGAACATCATAATCAATGAAAATCGTGAAAATATGAACAAAATTCTGAATTCCATAATCATTCTGCCTTTCAAGACATTCGGCCTTTTGAGACGTTTTGCCTTCTGAGCAAAAGACAAAATTCGGCCTTTTGAATTTCGGCCTTCCGAGAGTCTACCTTTTGAGTTTCGGCCTTTTGAGGCAATCCCGAAAAAACATGGTTTTAAATGCAGTATCGCGTACCGAGCACTGTAAATATGTAGAAATTGTAAACTCAAAATTTTGTATCTGTGCAAAAAATCTTAAAATTAAAAAAATCTTAAAATCTTCGACATAGTTGTAAATTGTAAAAAGGACTATTAAGAAAAAAGTTATTACACTATAATATACCTGATACTTTATTTAACTTTTTATTCACTAAAAGTTGGATTTCCAAATAAGCGTTTTTTTATATGTTATATGGGACTCAAAGAGACATCTTTTAAGCCTTAGCGCATGATGGTGCAAAATCTGGTTCCAGAGTTCTCCAAAAAATGAGATTTTTCAATGAAAATTGAAAAGGCTGGTGAAAAAAATATTATAAATCAAATTTGCAATCGAAAAGTACTATACCGAATTTTAGTTCACCGTTTTGGAGTTATGTTCACTTTTAAGTCATAATTTTCCGAAATTTTAACATTTTTCATTTTTTAATTCTTTATAAAGTAAACCACCTTCTTCTCCCTGAAACTTTAAAAATTGTACTAGCCTGAAGTAATCAACTGGAGATATCTCGGAAACTATTGGTTTTATTTGCAATGTTAGAAAATGAAACTTTTTTCAATTTTCGATAAAAATAATTTCAATATTTTATAATTGGTTTAAAATATGAAATGAGATTTTTTTTATATATTTGCCGACCTTATCAAAATGTATGCTTGATTTTAAAACTTTGAAATTATGATAATTGAAAAGATTAGACCATTTCACAAAAGATTATTTTTTTTAAATATTGGAAATCGAACCAATTGCTTTCGAGATATCGTCAGTTAAAAATGAAAAGCTTATTAGTTGACTTTTCAGCTTTTCAAAAATATCATTTAAGTGGCTTAGGCTTAGCTTTTAAAAAAATAATTATGATCACATTTTGATATTTTCAGAATTTTTTTTTATTCTGGAGTAACACGAGAAAATTTTGCTGATTCTCAGGCTAGCTTTAACTTTTTCATAAAACTCAAAGTATTAAACCAAAGCTGATCTTCCCAGCTACCATTCAACACTGCAGGGTTTGTTAGACAGTTACCAGTTGTCTTGGTATTTACAAAATAGTTCCAGCTGTCAAAATGCTTATGCGCCCTTTTCCAACTGTTTCTCCAGATTTTATGCCACCATCCCCTATGACTTAAAAGATGTTTATTGAGTCCCAGCACGCAAAATTTCATGAATACTTGTATGGAAAAACTAATGATGCAAAGATGCTTCTTTTTACATAAGGAATGTATGGACAAAATTTCCTCCATATCAAAATATATAATTTTAAAACATCGCAAAATAATTTGTGAATAAAGAACTACTTAGAAATCGGGTAAAAATGCCCAGACCCCTCTTCGGTTTGCGTGAAACTTTGTCCTAAGGGGTAACTTTTGTCCCTGATCACGAATCCGAGGTCGGTTTTTTGATATCTCGTGACGGAGGGGCGGTACGACTCCTTCAATTTTTGAACATGCGAAAAAAGAGGTGTTTTTAATTCATTTGCAGCTTGAAAGGTGATGAGATAGAAATTTGGTGTCAAAGGGACTTTTATGTAAAATTGGACGCCCAATTTGATGGCGTGCTCAGAATTTCGAAAAAACGTATTTTTCTTCGAAAACAACTCTAAAAAAGTTTTAAAAACTCTGCCATTTTCCGTTACACGACTGTAAATTTTTTTGGAACATGTCATTTTTTGTACTTTTCGAATCTACATTGACCCAGAAGGGTCATTTTTTCATTTAGAACAAAATTTTTCATTTTAAAATTTCGTGTTTTTTCTAACTTTGCAGGGTTATTTTTTAGAGTGTAACAATGTTCTACAAAGTTGTAGAACAGACAATTACAAAAATTTTGATATATAAACATAAGGGGTTTGCTTGTAAACATCACGAGTTATCGCGATTTTTCGAAAAAAAGTTTTGATCGTCGTTGATCATGGCCGTTCATGGTCACCCACGGACACGGACGACGAAAAAAAGAGAAACGCAAAAAGAACTTTTTCATTTTTTTTTCGTCAAATCGTGATAACTCGTGATGTTTTTTAACAAACCCCTTATGTGTACATATCAAATTTTTTGTAATTGTCTGTTCTACAACTTTGTAGAACATTGTTACACTCAAAAAAATAACCCTGCAAAGTTAGAAAAAACACGAAATTTAAAAATGAAAAAAAATGTTCTAAATAAAAATATGACCCTTTTGGTTCAATGTAGATTCGAAAAGAACATTTAATTTCCCATAAAATGACATGCTCCAAAAAAATTTACAGTCGAGTAACGGAAAGTAGCAGAGGTTTAAAAACTTTTTTAAGTGTTTTTTTCGATGAAAAATACGTTTTTTCGGAATTCTGAGTACGCCATCAAATTGGGCGTCAAATTTTACATAAAAGTCCCTTTGACACCAAATTTCTATCTCATCACCGTTTCAGGCTGCAAATTATTTAAAAACACCTCTTTTTTCGCATGTTCAAAAATTGAAGGGGTCGTACCGCCCCTCCGTAACGAGATATCAAAAAACCGACCTCGGATTCGTGATTAGGGACAAAAGTTACCCCTTAGGACAAAGTTGCACGCAAATCAAAGAGGGGTCGGGGCAACAGTTGTGTGAGTTGGCGGAGAATTACCCATACAGCAATCTTAAAAGTTTTCAATTTGATAAAAAAATATCTATCGATATTTCTAATGAAAAGGATCAGCACATCCTCCACAGGATAAACCTATTGAAAGTTTGTTTTAGCAAAATTACTTCAATAATATTATCTAATAATCAGAGCAGAAAAATATTGTATACTTAGTCTCAGTTAATTTATGATTAAAAATTACGTTCACAATTTCAAACTAACGAGTAAATTGACCAACAATTTAGTTCAGCGACAAAACACCCCTTACACCACCTAAACACGAACCACTCACGTGCAATGAGCATAATTCTACCCCACACGTTCTAAACTGCTGCTGCTGCACACCCAAGTCGTAACACGATACCCAACAACAAGGATGCCATTTCCGAGCAAACTTTTACATTTCCGCAGTTTCCCTCATTAGTTACCCACGTACAAGCTCAACCCCAACCCAAACCCAAACCGAAACCCTGCTGACGCCAACACAAGTAATGATAACCACTGTTGTTGTTGTTCCGAGTTTGTGGTTTGAACATTACACGCTAAAATAACGTCACCCTTTTTCTCTTTGCGCAAATAGGGTCGCGAAGAAAAAATCAAGGTCGTGTTTTTAAAAAGTAATCAACATTCCAGCAGAGCTGCGTGTGACCTTTGTTTGTTTTTTAGCACAAACTTTTAGGACTTGAAATTTGGACCCATTGACGTCACGTCACTAAGGCACATACATGTTGTGTGTCAGCAGGAAAATTGCTCTCGCTTCACTTTCGTGACCGGTGAAGTTTTCCAGCTAATGGAAAATTAATTTCACTAAAGTTTTCCCTATGTGCTCGTTCGAGCTCAAACACGTCAGCTCACTATTGTGTCAAGACGTTTTAATTAAAAAATTGTTGTCGGAGGAGGAAACTTGGCTGAAGGTTCACTTAATTTGAATTACCCCTGAAAACTGCAAACACGCCAGATTGTCGCTTTAAGCTCATCAAATTATCTAAATTTGGCAGGATCCGTCTGACGCACGTTTTAAGTACACTTTGAACGACACCAAGCACTCTTCAAAAGCTCTCCTCGAGCACTCGGTCGGTCGCGAACGTCACCTGGAAGTATTATTTCAGAAAAGTTTTCTCAACCACCGTGTTTTAATTACTTCCCAACAGAAGCTCTGTGGTACTTTTGCAAGCACACCCACAACAACTTTTTCCTGCTGTTGCTGCTTTGGAGAAATAAAATATCTTCCAACTCCCCGAGCAACTTTCAATTTCATCTTACGCGCTTCGTGTTTTTTTTTCTGCCCTCCAGGAGAGCAAAATTTACGACTTTGCAACCACTTTATTTGTGTACCAACCTACCTCGATGGTGCTTGGTAACCTTTGAATGCCAGATGATGAGTTTTGGGAATTCAGAGGAAATGGAAATCTTTTCAGTTCCGAAAATTTCAAAAACGTTTGATAATTTAATGGCAATTTTTAACAAACAAATGATCTACGTTTTCGCTAATCACAGCCAAACCCCGCCTCTAGATGGGTTTTATTTAAAGAAAAACCAGCGAAACAGACTAGCCTTCTATTCTTATAATAAAAACTTTGATTTTTTTTATCGAATTTGACTTTGTACATGCATTCCTTATGTCAAACAAGGCCGTTTTGCATAAGAGCAATTATCTGAGATTTCGCTCATTCTTTTTTTTTGTATTTTTTAATCCGGCTGAAACTTTTTTGGTGCCTTCGGTATGCCCAAAGAAGCCATTTTGCATCAGTTTGTCATATAATTTTCCATACCAATTTGGTAGCTGTCCATACAAAAATGATATATGAAAATTAAAAAATTGCAGCTTTTGAAGAAATTTTTGAATCGATTTGTAGGTAGGCGTCATCCATAAAGTATGTCACGCTCTAGGGGGGGGGGGAGGGGGGGTCTGAGCAAGTGTGACATTGCATGTTATAAGTATAGGAAAAGCGTGGCAAAGGGGGGGAGGGGGGGTAAATTTTGGCCGATTTTAGCGTGACGTACTTTATGAATGAAGCCGTATATATAAAAATTACACTGAAAAAAAATGACACACGGTAAAACATTTTTTGGTGATTTTAATTTTATTTTTTGTCACTCAAACTAGATTTGCAAAAAAAATACTGTTTTAAATATTTCTTATTATCTGATATGTTTTAGGGGACATTAAATGCCAACTTTTCAGAATTTCCAGAACGGGCAAAAAATCTTTGACCGAGTTATGAATTTTTCAACTTCATTTTTCGATGTAAAATTTAATTTGGAATTTAAAAGTATTTTACTGAAAATTTGATGAAGTGCACCGTTTTCAAGATATAGCCATTTTCAGGTAACTTTTTTGAAAATAGTTGCAGTTATTTTTTTTAATTAGTGCAAATGTTTGCCTACTTTTGAAAAACATATTTTTGAAAAGCTGAGAAAATTCTCAATATTTTGCTTTTTCAAACTTTGTTAATATGACACTTAGGTGCTGAGATATTGCCATGCAAAGATTAAAAAACAGGAAAATTGATGTTTTCTAAGCCTCATAAAATACCGTATTTTTTGGAAAAAAAAGTCACGATTTTTTTTTGTTTTTATTTTATTTTTGATTGTTGAGCTTTAATATGACCCCTAAACTACTCTAAAGTAATTAAGAATTTTTAAATCCAAGATGGCGGCCAAAATGGCAATGATGAAGATTGAAAAAATGATTTTTTTATTTAAAAGGCATTGAATTTAATTCGAATTTGATGTTAAAAGTAAGAAAATAAAAAATATGAAAAACAAATTATCGTCCATAATTTGAGTCCCAACTTCGGATAATCGAGTCTGGGCTGTATTTAAATTTTCATAATTTTAAATATGAGCATCAAGCAAAATTTTGTATGCTTTTTAACACTAATATTTTTTGTAAAATACTCAAATTTTCACAAAATACCGTATTTTTTGAAATACTCAAATTTCCTAAACTGACAATATGTGTTTTAAACGTACTTTTGTATGCATTTTCTATTTGTTTAGTTTTGCGAATGAAATACTCGAAATTTTACAAAATAACTGTATTTTAAAAAATACTTAAATTTTCTTAATTTGCAATATGGGTCTCAAACCTTTCTAAATTCATCATGCATGTTAACTGTTTTAGCGTTTTTAAATGAAATACTAAAATTTTCAAAAAAACGCATTTTTCAATTATTTTTATTTGAAATATGGTCATCATACGAATATTGCATGCATTTTTACTGTTCAACAGTATTTTGAAAAAAAAACTGAATGCTCGTTTTTTTTAATTTTCAATATGGGTATTAAACGATTCGAAATTTTAAATGCATTTGTACTGTTTTAGAGTTTGTTTTGCGTTTTGTGTGTTAATTTTGTGTAAATTTAAGTATTTCATTCAAAAAACTAAAACAATGAAAATGCATGCGAAAATACCAGGCATCTGATAGCCATATTGCAAATAATAAAAAGTATATTATTTTCAAAAAATAGATAATCTGTGAAAATTTAAGTATCTAATATAAAAAAAAATCTAAAACGTTGAAAATGCACACAAAATTTCCAGTTTTCTGATACCCAAATTGTAAATTAGAAAAAAAAAGTTTATAATAAAAAAAATTAAATTGGAATATTTGATTTAAAAAAAACTAAGAAAAGAGAAAATGCATGCAAAAGTACGTTTAATACCCATATTAAAAATAATGAAAATATGAATGAATATTTTCTAAAAAAAACACCGCAAAAAAACACAATTTTCTTGATTTTTTTAGTTTTTCATTCGAGAAGCTCTAAAAACAAAGTGAAAAGGCATTCAAAATTTCGCAATGCTTGAAAAAATATGGTATTTTGTGATTTTTTCTAAAAAATATATTCTCTGTAAAGCAATTTAAATTTACCATGATATTGATAAAAGTCATTCTAATTGAATTAGTTATCGTCGAATTATCGAAAAAACTGAAAACATTTAATTTTGATGAAATCATATGATATTCTAACACATTGTAGATAGAAAAAAACAAAGCGAGAAACACGATGGACATCTCGTTTCCTAATTTTCTTTCTTTGTCTCTGAAAATTATGGTTGGATTAAAATCGAAACACTTTGAAAAAAGTTCTAATCTTTTGAAAAAAAAATATATATTTGAAAAAAACGCAAACAAAGAGACGTGTAATGCATTTTGCTAAATTGTTAAACCAATCCACAATTTAAAAAATTGGAGAAAAAAAATTGCTCATTTTCCATTAGAAGTGATTTTCAAGATTGCTTTCTAAGCTATTTTCGAAAATTCATTACTTGGTAAAAAAACCTTCCGGCATGCACTATAGCTCAAAACTTTATCTTTTGTCCTCTGATGGAAAAAATAAGGGTTAAAGTGACATAAATAATAACAAAATAAACTACACGTAACACATCTCTACTTAAGTTTGAAAATCCATGACATTAGTATGAATACTTCTAAACTGCAACCCCAAGTAACATTTTTTTCCAGGAGTTCTACAAGAGCTCTTCAAGATAGCTACAGCATATCAGTTTGGACCGCGGTAGGATAAAACTCTCTTCAAGTACTCTTCCAAACTCCTGAAGAAGTTTTGAAGAGAATTTTATCCTACCGCGGTCCAAACTGCTATGCTGTAGCTATCTTGAAGAGTTCTTGTAGAACTCCTGGAAAAAATGTTACTTGGGAACCAATTATGCAAAAAGGCTTCTTTAAACTAAAGGAATACATTATCAGAGTTTCATTCAAAACAAACATCATTTTTTCTACGTTAAACCAAAACATAATATCTGGGTACGTTGAGGGTTAACACTGCGCACAACGCCCACGTGCAGTGCATCTCACCGCAGCACGAGATGTGCAAAGTGTGAATGAAGTTTTTACTTGCACTAACGACACGCTATATTTCACCTTCCTTTACTGCACCTTTGTGGCGCTTTTAAGAAAGGAGAACTTTCAAGCTCATTCTTCCTAATAATGGAGCAAGTTTCCGCTGAGTTGTTGAATAAAACTGTTTTAAATAACCGACTTTTCAAATCTTACTCAAATACTTTTAAATGCATAAATCTTCACGAATTCAACAGAAAATAAACCCCCGAGCTCTTATCAATCCTCCCCTGAAAGCCCTTCCAACAATACCATCCACCTCCGTGTCGGTGAGGGGGTTATCTGCGATCTGAGGGAGGTGAAATTTATCGCAGTTGAGTTATTGGACCCCCGGGGTGGGTGTAGGAAGATGAAAAACGTTGTGTGAAATTGAGTATCGTAAAGGCAGCCCGCCGCCGTTTACTACCCTGTGAATGAGTCAATTCGCGACAGCCTCCCACGAACACGTCCCACCCATTGCCTCCTCTTCCTCCCCCCTTAAATGGTGTTTATGTTTGGCACATTCCGACAGGTGTGCTGAGCCGTTTGTGATAAAGTGGATTGTGGTGAGTTATGAGCCGTTGGGAGATCACGATTGGTAGGGGTTGCGTAAATTTATGCTTAAGTTGAATTAATATCAATAATCATTTTTGATTTTTTATGCTTTTACGAAGAACAAACTTGAAAAGAACTTATAGAAATTTTTTTCGAGTCACAAAACCGCTATAAAGACGAAAAAAGTTAGACACATGAATAACAATAATGCAGATTTCTTTAAATAAAAAAAAAATCCTCCTTAAACATGCGTTCAATCCTTTCCAAGAAAATTTGTCATTTCCCATCAACTGAACCTCATCAAACAATTTCTCAACAATCCCATTTTAATCACAGCATAGATCTGTTCCCCATTAAAAGCAAACCACCTCCCACTTTCAAATAATCAGAACTCATACTATGTTTCTAACATTCGCAATTGAGTGACGAACACCAACTTTTAATGAACAGCATCACTGGAAGTCTATTTTAAGCCATATGCTTTCACAAACTGTCTATTCCTGGGAGAGAAAAAAAGTTCTACTGCTATTTCTAGGCACTTCCACAATTTGCATGACATTCCGCCCACAGCAAAACCTTCCTCGACTGCAGAGCAAAACAAAAAAAAGTTTTCCAAGATTTCACTACATTAAAAGTGTGTATAGCGCAAGAAGCTCTTCTTCATCGACCGACCGGCCGTATTCATGTTCTTTTTACGGTAAATTATATTCATTAAATCATGGCACATCGCCCAGCTGATGATCGTGCCGGCAACAAAAAAAAGAAAAAAGCATCAGCCGCATGCGAAAGGTAGCGTGAGAGGAAAGAATTTTCCCGCCCACACACGCGCGCTCTTCCACCGTGGTGACCCGTGAGTTGAGAGGATGGAAGAATGCTGTTTTGGGGGGGCGGGAAGAGTTTGAGGACGAACATCCACTTGTGCTTGCACAACGCGGCAGAAGTGGAAGGTACATGGGTGGTTAAAAATATAGAATAAAGTTTTGAATGCCTTTTTCATTTATAAAGTTTAAAATGTTGAATAATTAACCAAACTTATAAAAGATAGATTCAAAATAAGATTAATCAAATGAGAAACCAAACGAATTGCTAATTTTATTAGAAAATTATTGGTTTAAGGGTAATTCTCTCCAAGGTCACGCGAAATCGGATAAAAATGCCCCGATCCCTCTCGATTTGCGTGAAACTTTGTCCTAAGGGATAACTTTGTCCTTGATCTCGATTCCGATCTCCATTTTTCGATATTGCGTGACAGAAGACGCTGTACTATCCCTTCCATTTTTGATCATTTGAATAAATACGTGTTTTTTTAATAATTTTCAGCTTGAAATGGTGATCATATGGAAATTTTGTGTTCGAGGGACTTTTATGTAAAATTGGACTCCCGAATTGATGGCGTACTCAGAATTTTTTGAAAACTTTTTTTTCGTAAAATCGCGATAACTCTTAATAGTTACTAGGCGTACTTACGCCAGCGTGGCGGCTACCGCAAACGGTCCAACCCCGGACAGCAACAGTGATGGTGATTTATTCACCCTCACCGAATTCCTCTCCCTTGCGAGGGACATGTTTACGCGACTCAACACTTGCCGAAACAAGCTGGAGCAGTTCTTCGCGCTGCAAGAGCTGATGGGGAAGTACCTATGCCCTGCATAGGTTCAAGCTCATACACCGTGTTCAAGTCTAAGCCTTCAGTAAAGAACTGAAAACATTTTCTGTGATATAAATTTAAGCTTTCCTATCCTTCTTCTTCTTCCCTAGCAAAAGTAGCAGTTGTTTTAAACAGTTTTTTCTGCTCTCGCTTAATCGATTGAAATGTACTGAACTTATTTCATCCAATGATTGTATCTGAATTATTTTGTAGCTGTAAGTATCTCCAAAACTCTGCATTTTGTAATTAGTTAAGCAAATTGTATTATGTTAAGTACAACAAATAAACATGAATTGAATTGAATTGAATTAATAGTTACTAGCAAACCCCTTATTTTTGTCATTGTCTGCTCTACAACTTTGTAAAATAAAAATACACTTTAACACACCTCTGCAAAGTTTAATACACCTTTACAAAGTTTAAAAAATGAAATTTGAAGAAGAAAAATTGTGTTTTAAAAGAAAAAAATTAGGTTTTTGCAGATTAAATGTCCCAAAAAAATAATAGTCGAGTGACGAAAAATGGCAGAATATTTTAAACTATTTGTGTATATTTTTTTCACTGAAAAATACGTTTTTTCTGAATTCTGTGTACGCGATCGGGCATCAAATTTTACATAAAAGTCTGACTTGACACCAAATTTCTAAACCATCACCATTATGAAATTTTTGCTAATTATTGAAACGAAAAAACGAAGTTGACTTTATAGCTGTCGGCCATCATTGCTAGTACCAACCACTAGTGTATTTCTTTTTATCTACAAGGACTTCGCCACCCTGGGCTCCTAAGTGTATGAAAGTATGGCACGGAGCGACGGCGCCAAATACCCATATTTACACAAAGAATTATTGAAAACACGTCTTTTTAAAATTTTCAAAAATGGAGGGGGTCAAACCGCCAATCCGTCACGAGATATCGATAAATGGAGCTCGGATTCGTGATCAGAGACAACAGTTATTCCTTATGACAAAGTTTCATGAAAATCGAAGGGGCGGAGAATACCCTTAAACCAGTATCAACAGTTATTTTAAAATTAAATAAGCTTAGACAAAAGAAATGTTTTTTGCGCAAAAAACATACTTTTTTTGGTACTGTTCAATCATGATCAAAATGAACAGTTTTCAGGCTAACGCAAGCCAAATTCAATTAAAATTTTGAAGATTTTTGGAAACAAAAATCGGCTTAAAAAATATTTATAACGGCCTAGCTTAAAAATGACAAAAATATTACTTTTGAATAATGCTATCTTTTTTTGCAAAACCTTTTTTTCAAATTCTTAGGTATAATATATTTTGGGAATTCAATTTTAAGTGATAAAAACCCAATAAAAATCGAATTTTTCCCCTGTACCTCACATAAGGAAAGTATGGACAAAGTTTTATCCAATTAAAAATATAAAGCGATTTTTAAGCTAGTTTTAATTTTAGTTTCTGTATAATAGCCGATTCTAACTGCAGACTTTAAAGTAAAAAATATATATTTTCGAAAACTGTGTAATTTTTGTTTGTAACTGTTAAAGAAATTTTGTAATGTAACGCTTTATTTAAAAACTTAAATTTATATTCGAAACATAGCAAAATTTCAATTAGTTTCAATTTTACATTGAAAATCGTCTCCAAAAAATTAAAGGTATTTAAGTACATTTCGATTTTTTTTAGATGAGTCCTAATATCTATATTTAACATGAAAGATAAATTTTGAATAAATTTTAACTGATTGCACTTCAATTATTAGGAAATTCTGAAGCTTTCTCTTTTTTTCTCTTTTTTTCTCTTTTTATAACATTTAGCGACATAAACTTTAATAAATATTTCCTACGGCTTGTGCTGTGTTTTTGATTCAATGATTTTTTTTTAATTTTAAGCAACTGTTAAGTTTTTTGATGTTATACTTTTTGAAAAGTAATCACGATTTCAAACCAGTAGATTTTTTTAAGAAATGGGTTCGCTTTGAAAAATTCAAACTTGGCAAAGAATATCGACTTGTTAATATTCTACAATATCGCTTTCGATTTTGGAAAAGGGCATGTGAGCAGTTCTCTAGGATTTCGGTCATTCGATTTTTTTTGTATTTTTTAATCCGACTGAAACTTTTTTGGTGCCTTCGGTATGCCCAAAGAAGCCATTTTGCATCATTAGTTTGTCCATATAATTTTCCATACAAATTTGGCAGCTGTCCATACAAAAATGATGTATGAAAATTCAAAAATCTGTATCTTTTGAAGAAATTTTTTGATCGATTTGGTGTCTTCGGCAAAGTTGTAGGTATGGATACGGACTACACTGGAAAAAATAATACACGGTAAAAAAAATTTGGTGATTTTTTTATTTAACTTTTTGTCACTAAAACTTGATTTACAAAAAAACACTATTTTTATTTTTTTTTTATTTTTTGATATGTTTTAGAGGACATAAAATGCCAACTTTTCAGAAATTTCCAGGTTGTGCAAAAAATCATTGACCGAGTTATGAATTTTTAATCTATACTGATTTTTTCAAAAAATCGAAATTTTGGTCGTAAAAATTTTTCAACTTCATTTTTCGATGTAAAATCAAATTTGCAATCAAAAAGTACTCTAGTGAAATTTTGATAAAGTGCACCGTTTTCAAGTTATAGCCATATTTAAGTGACTTTTTTGAAAATAGTCGCAGTTTTTCATTTTTTAAAATTAGTGCACATGTTTACCCAGTTTTGAAAAAAATATTTTTGAAAAGCTGAGAAAATTCTCTATATTTTGCTTATTCGGACTTTGTTGATACGACCTTTAGTTGCTGAGATATTGCAATGCAAAGGTATAAAAACAGGAAAATTGATGTTTTCTTAGTCTCACCCAAACAACCCACCATTTTCTATCGTCAATATCTTAGCAACTAATGGTCCGATTTTCAATGTTAATATATGAAACATTTGTGAAATTTACTGATCTTTTCGAAAAAAATATTTTCGGAATTTTCAAATCAAGACTAACATTTCAAAAAGGCCAAACATTCAATATTACGCACTTTTAAAATGTTAGTCTTGATTTGAAAATTTTGAAAATATTTTTTTCGAAAAGATCAGTAAATTTCACAAATGTTTCATATATTAACATTGAAAATCGGACCATTAGTTGCTAAGATATTGACGATAGAAAATGGTGGGTTGTTTGGGTGAGACTAAGAAAACATCAATTTTCCTGTTTTTATACCTTTGCATTGCAATATCTCAGCAACTAAAGGTCGTATCAACAAAGTCCGAATAAGCAAAATATAGAGAATTTTCTCAGCTTTTCAAAAATATTTTTTTCAAAACTGGGTAAACATGTGCACTAATTTTAAAAAATGAAAAACTGCGACTATTTTCAAAAAAGTCACTTAAATATGGCTATAACTTGAAAACGGTGCACTTTATCAAAATTTCACTAGAGTACTTTTTGATTGCAAATTTGATTTTACATCGAAAAATGAAGTTGAAAAATTTTTACGACCAAAATTTCGATTTTTTGAAAAAATCAGTATTGATTAAAAAATTCATAACTCGGTCAATGATTTTTTGCACAACCTGGAAATTTCTGAAAAGTTGGCATTTTATGTCCTCTAAAACATATCAAAAAATAAAAAAAATTAAAAATAGTGTTTTTTTGTAAATCTAGTTTTAGTGACAAAAAGTTAAATAAAAAAATCACCAAATTTTTTTTACCGTGTATTATTTTTTCCAGTGTAGTCCGTATCCATACCTACAACTTTGCCGAAGACACCAAATCGATCAAAAAATTCCTTTAAAAGATACAGATTTTTGAATTTTCATACATCATTTTTGTATGGACAGCTGCCAAATTTGTATGGAAAATTATATGGACAAACTAATGATGCAAAATGGCTTCTTTGGGCATACCGAAGGCACCAAAAAAGTTTCAATCGGATTAAAAAATACAAAAATTAAAATTGAAGAAAAAAGACCGATTTCGTAGAGAATTGCTCATGTTTTAAAAATAAATAAATAGCAAAAAACATACCGAAACTGTTACACTAGTTTAAATAGCAATTAGCAAAAATAATTTTTTTTTTCAGCGCAAGTCTTCAAATGGAAAAGGGCATGTTTTAAAAATAAATAAATAGCAAAAAATATACAAAAACTGTAACACTAGTTAATATAGCAAATTGCAAAAAGAATCTTTTTTTCAGCGCAAGTCTTAAAATGGATTATCATTCCTGGTCAAAACCTACAATTTCGCCGAAGACATCAAAATTATTGGAAAATCCCATCTCAAGATTGCTACAAAATTCCACTTTTTGCTTACCCCTGTTGTATGGAAAACACCAAAATTTTATTGAGACTTGTATTAAGAAACCAATATAGCAAAACGGCTTAAAACAAGTTAAAAATAAATAAATTAAATTCATGAAAAAATGGCAAAAGCTCAAATCAAATTTGAATAATATTGGGTCACAAAATTAGAATTCATTGAAAGTCTCCCCTCAAACTTATAAGAGGATTTGTTTAAAAGAATTGAAGATTGAACATGGATTCTGTGAGCATTCTGAAGACAACCAGTTTCCGGAAAAGAAAAATCTCTGTCAACAACATTTTTTATATGGGTAATTCTTTACCAACTCACACGAAATCGGGAAAAGTTGCCCCGACCCCTCTTCGATTTGCGTGAAACTTTGTCCTAAGGGGTAACTTTTGTCCCTGATCACGAATCCGAGGTCCGTTTTTTGATATCTCGTGACGGAGGGGCGGTACGACCCCTTTCATTTTTGAACATGCGAAAAAAGAGGTGTTTTTCAATAATTTGCAGCCTGAAACGGTGATGAGATAGAAATTTGGTGTCAAATGGACTTTTATGTAAAATTCGACGCCCGATTTGATGGCGTACTCAGAATTCCGAAAAAACTCAGAATTTCATCGAAAAAAACACTTAAAAAAGTTTTAAAAATTCTCCCATTTTCCGTTACTCGACTGTAAAAAAATTTGGAACATGTCATTTTATGGGAAATTTAATGTTCTTTTCGAATCTACATTGACCTAGAAGGGTCATTTTTTCATTTAGAACAAATTTTTTCATTTTAAAATTTCGTGTTTTTTCTAACTTTGCAGGGTTATTTTTTAGAGTGTAACAATGTTCTACAAAGTTGTAGAGTAGACAATTACAAACATTTTGATATATAGACATAAGGGGTTTGCTCATAAACATCACGAGTTATCACGATTGTACGAAAAAAAAGTTTTGAAAAGTTACATTTTGCGTTCTCTTTGTTTCGTCGTCCGTGTCTGTCGCGGGTGACCATGAACGGCCATGATCGATGACGACCAACTTTTTCAAAACTTTTTTTCATCACCGTTTCAGGCTGCAAATTATTGAAAAACACCTCTTTTTCGCATGTTCAAAAATGAAAGGGGTCGTACCGCCCCTCCGTCACGAGATATCAAAAAACGGACCTCGGATTCGTGATCAGGGACAAAAGTTACCCCTTAGGACAAAGTTTCACGCAAATCGAAGAGGGGTCGGGGCAACTGCTGTGTGAGTTGGCGTGAGGTGAGATCAGTTTTCAAAACCAAATTTTCTTAATTTTGTCCATGGATTTTCAGTTAAATAACCCCGAGAAAACTCCCTCTACGCCCATGACAATCCCAGGCATAAAAAAGAAGAGATTCTCCAGAACACCAGAACCATACCAAACCAGCGACCGACCGACCACCCTAAGAGTATTCTGAGCAGAAAAGCAGGCCAACCCGTGAGTTAGCAAAGAAGCAAGCAAAGTGCTGTTTTATCTGGCGGCAGCGGCCTGATTCGGGCACAGGATTCATCAGACCAGCCAACATACACATAGAGACGTTATACTAAAGCAAAGAGCTTTTCACTCTTGTACGAAGGAGGTTGCGGGAGGTTCACGCTTTTCTTCTGCTGCTGCTGCTCTTTTTCCCTGGGAAAAACAACACAAACACCATCAGCAAGGGATGTCGCCTCTGCCGCTGCTGCTATTCTGATTTTCCTCAGGTTTTACGAGCGACGCTCGGAATTTTAATGGACTGCAGTAAAATTTATGTCGGTTAAGACGGAGGACTAGGACAACTCACCGTGATCGACGGTGTGGCAAATTTGGAAATAATTTTGACATTTAAAAAAATACTCAAAACACTTAAACTTCTCAAAAATTGTTAGTTAATAAATAATCAATAGAAAAAAAAATTGACAAATTGAAAAACAAAGAATCAAATCTAAAAATTTAAAATTTGAAAAACACAAAAAGTAAACATAAAATGTGTTCAAAAGGAAATAAATAAACAAAATTAAAAAAGTGTTTTTCTAACCAATAAACACATTTTGCAACACCGCACTTGGGGTAACAAAACTGAAACGTACTAAATTAAACCAAAAAAAAAAACGACCAAAACCGTACCCAAAATCAGCCCTGTTTACCCACAAAGGGCCTTGTTGCATCGCCATCATGACTTGAATGTGTGCTTTTTCGGGTGATGCTTTTCGTGGGAGGGGCTCAGATGTTCAGAGGAACGGGGAGGGGGGGGTCTCCCCGGCTCGATGGCAGGTTCGTGATGCAGATAATAAAATTTTGACGGGGACTAATGCCAAACGTGAGGAAATTTGTGTCGGCTTGTTACGCTCACGAAGTAGAAGGGGCAGCCATTATTTTCTGTTTGCTAGAGGGCGAGAGAGGGTGAAGGAAGGGGGGATCACAACGACGACGTCAGAGAGAGTGATGCTAGTGGAGTGGGTGGGGATGGGAGCTAGAGTGGGTGGTATTTGCAACAAGGTACGTTGTATCTGAGTGGAGCGTTTCAAATTCTAAGTGAGTGGGTTGGATTGGTAAATATTCCAGCGAAATGTACTCAAGGGAGATGTCTAAATTTGGAGGAATTAATCGTCTAAATGGGTTTGCCATTCAAAAACATCGTAAAATTGTAATTATTCTTGGCACGATTGCGACATTTGTCGCAATTTGAGGTATAAAATGCTGTGCTTGATTTATGAGCTAATGTTTTGTAATAAAATTGGTTCGAAAACATTTTGGATTTTTATTCTATGATATGTACACTTGAAGAATAACAAGACAGATTAATAATACATCTGATGCTTTATAGCATTTAAGTATGTTGCTTTTAATCATTTTTGGAATCAATTTAGCAAGCAAGAGCAGAGCAGAGCAAGCTTTTTGTGTAATTTGGAAAACAATCTTCATAAACTAAAAGTTGTAATGCTTTTTTTTTGTGGAACAAACTACACCCAATATTAATTTCGAGCAATCCAAAAGACCTGAAATAGACCCAAAGTAGTTATTGTTGTTTTCAAAGTAAAATATGTCAAAACTTTATGTATTTTAATATTTCAAAATCCATCAAAATCTTGTCCAAGGATTACATCTAAATAAAAACTCCGTGTTCCTGGAAAAAGAGATAAAGTTTTATAGCATTTGAAATTATTTTCATTTTTCTACTCTAACCCTCTCAACTGTATGCTTCGATCAAAATATTTGCCAAAAATATGTTTTTGTCAGTTTTGAATCATTAAAAATCATTAGTAGTAGAACGTTTCAAATTATGTTTTTTTTTAACTCAAGACATCTAAAACTGTAAAGTTATGAAAATCAGCAAAAAGGCAAAAGAAAATGGCGTAAATCATAAACTTAGCATGATGTAGTAGTTTATGCAACGAGTTGCAAAAATAATACGACGAGTGCTGGAAACATCAAGTATTTCAACTAGAATCAAACATTTTTTTTTTTGCAATTTCGAAAAATACCCTTTAACTCTCTACAACCTAACCCCGCCTTTAGACGGGCTTCGATCTAACGATCTAAAAAATCGCCAAAAATCAACTTTCCAACCGATTTTTGATCTTTAAAAAGCATTGGAAAGAAGAACTCTTCAAATTTTAGAAAATTTTAGGGTTGGAAGTTTAACTTGTTTTATGTGACTTTGCCAATGTTTTTAAAAATGTCATTTTTTTAGGGGTCAACTTTGGCTGTGTTTTTTACTAACATTTCCTATATTTAGTAAAAAGAAGTATGCAGTAATTTTTGTAGTGTCCCAAACTATGCCTCTACACATTTTTTTGCAATTTAAATGATGATGGTGCCATTCTATAGCAGAAAATGTGAAAAACATGCAAAAAATTGAAAAAGTGACTGTAAAAACGTGAAAAAATTAGATAGGCAAAATGTAATTATATTAGGTGGTAGAATAGGCCAAATACTACCAAAAACAAA
This sequence comes from Culex pipiens pallens, assembly GCF_016801865.2. Taxonomy (NCBI): domain Eukaryota; kingdom Metazoa; phylum Arthropoda; class Insecta; order Diptera; family Culicidae; genus Culex; species Culex pipiens. Next base: position 47,599,825 of record NC_068938.1, read on the forward strand.
CATTAACTAAACAAGATAAATGCAAATTAAAATACTAAAAATAAAACAAGAAAAACATAAAACAAGAGAAGTAAAGTTTTTCGTAGAACAAAAGTTGCTCAAAATGACCTTCTAAACACGGGAAAAATAAATATTTTCGAAAAAAAAATTTGGGCAGTAGAGGGTTAAATGAAATTTTAAGTCGAATGTCCATGTGTTCAGACGCTCACCGTTTCAATCAAAACAATATTTAACAGTATTTCTATTTGATAAAAGTACTGCTGAAAGTTGAATCTTTCAGCCCTAGTATATAATTTTATCCTATTTCGAGAAAAATAGGCCATTTTGTCGTTTGAGAGTGACTGGAAATTTTAGAAATTTCTCGACGGAATTACAAAAAATGCATTAAAAACGTAAATAGAATTAAATAAAACTTAAAACAAGAGAACCAATGTGAATCATAGCACACAAATTGCTCTTGATGATCTTTTGAACAAGGGAAAACATAATAAAGAATAAAAATTCTCAGTTCATGAAAAAAAAAATAATAGAAATTATTTATTTATATTTAAAAATTGAAATATCAAAATAATATTGATACAACTTAAAAATGATATAAGCAGCTAAAGTAGTGGGCATATAACATCGTGTTCTTTATAATTTTTTTGTTGATTTTAAATAATTACATAATTAATGTTACTTAGTCAAGTCAAAAAAAAAATTATACATAATATGTTCATGACGGATGAAGGTCAATTTTTAAGAGCAAGTTTTTCACCAATGTGTAACAGGTCGTATCAAGGTGCTCCGATTTGTTTCCGATTTGAATTCCAACAACTCAAACTTACGTGAAATTTTCCGAGGATTCCGAATATGTCGAAATTGAGACCAAAAAATGCCGTCTTGTTGGCCTACAGGGCAAAAGTAAACGTTGATAAATGTGTGTTAAAGAAAAATCGTAAATCTATGAGAAAAACTGCGATTGGCCAAAAGTTTATAACTGTAGGCTTATAGTCCATGAAATTCCCTAACTTTTGACCTATGGGAGTATGGGTGTTGAAGGCTGTTGCAAAAAGTTATTGAGGTTTTAAAAAAATCCATTTTTAACAGTAATTAGTAAAAGCTATGAGAAAAAGTCGAACTAATCCTGGATGTATATAGCACATATTGAGGGGCTTCAAAAGACCTTTCGAATGCATCTAAGAGAGTTGGAATTGATAAAGTTTTACGGAAATGCGAGCAATTTTAAGATTTTTTTTATGTTTTTTGGACCTTAAACTTTAATGCCCGTTTTACCCCACTTCCCTTTGTCGTAGAGGGCTCATATTTGGCATGAGTTCATCTCATGTATAGACAAACAAACGCTGAAAGTTTCATCCAAATACGACCGAGCAGAATCTACAAATACTGCCTCTTAATTGAATAAAAACTTATAAAACTATACAGAATACCGCAAAATTTAAAAAAATCTGCACTGCGTTAATTATTCACAAAAAAAATATCACAATTGTTCTTTTCCCAACAGAATTTAAAACATTTTATTTTTAATTCCAAATACCTATTTTGAGATATTGGCAAGTTTGGAACTAACAAGGCTTAGTGGTCTAGATCGCAAAATAAAGAGGAAAATGGATTTTCCGAAAAATTGTAAAGTTTTAGAGCATTGGCCACTAGTTACAAATGGGAAGGGGCATCTTTTGGTTTGATTTAAATTTGGGGTTTGTTTACTATTACTATTACTATACTGAATTTGCTCTCAGAATTGAATCGAAGTGTCAAATTAACGATTTTTGTTCATATGTTGGGTTTCTATTTAAAATTATCTTATAAATCCATGAAACTCCTAAAAATTACCAATATTTTGACAATTTTAACACAATTCTGAGGCAAGATTCAGATACAGTGGGTGAAATACAAAGAAAACACATTTAGATTTTTTAAATGTTCTTTAAGCTATTGTGTTTCATATGTTTACAGGTCCATTTAAAAAAACTCTAGATATAGTTGGACAATTTTTGAATTTTGATTGGGTAGTCTTCTACACTTTTCCCTTGAAAATCAGTCATTTTCAAATTAAGATATTTTATGAAAAATATACCTGAGATTTTTTCAGCAATTGTAGCACTAGATCCCTCCTTTCAAATGCAACCTGGCGCAATTTGGCTTGCGCTGCTGTGAGATATTTATAAAACGATCTTGTTTTCCTTTAAATGACGTAGCCAAATTAACTTTTTGTTTTATGAAAAAAAGAGCTTTAAACTTAAAACAACAACTTTAAAACAACTCTAATTTTTACCAAAGCAAAAGTTGCCTTTCCCATTTGCAACAACTCTTCTGATACACCAAAGCTCCAGAATGGCACAACTTCTCGGAAAATCAATTTCCACTTAATTTTGCGATCTGAACCACTGTACATTGTAGGAGAGCAATTCTCTACGAAATCGGTCTTTTTCTTAAATTTTAATTTTGTATTTTTTAATCCGACTGAAACTTTTTTGGTGCCTTCGGTATGCCCAAAGAAGCCATTTTGCATCATTAGTTTGTCCATATAATTTTCCATACAAATTTGGCAGCTGGCCGTACAAAAATGATGTATGAAAATTCAAAAATCTTTATCTTTTGAAGGAATTTTTTGATCGATTTGGTGTCTTCGGCAAAGTTGTAGGTATGGATATGGACTACACTGGAAAAAAATGATACACGGTAAAAAATTTTTTGGTGATTTTTTATTTAACTTTTTGTCACTAAAACTTGATTTGCAAAAAAACACTATTTTTAATTTTTTTATTTTTTGATATGTTTTAGAGGACATTAAATGCTAACTTTTCAGAAATTTCCAGGTTGTGCAAAAAAATGATTGACCGAGTTATGAATTTTTGAATCAATACTGATGTTTTCAAAAAATCGAAAAATTGGTCGCAAAAATTTTCCAACTTCATTTTTCGATGTAAAATCAAATTTGCAATCATAGAGTACTTTAGTTAAATTTTGATAAAGTGCACCGTTTTCAAGTAAAATCCATTTTTAGGTGACTTTTCTGAAAATAGTCGCAGTTTTTCTTTTTTTTAAATTAGTGCACATGTTTGCCCACCTTAAAAAATATATTTTTGAAAAGCTGAGAAAATTCTCTATATTTTGCATTTTTGAACTTTGTTGATACGACCCTTAGTTGCTGAGATATTGCCATGCAAAGGTTAAAAAACAGGAAAATTCATGTTTTCTAAGTCCCACCCAAAAAACACACCATTTTCTAATGTCGATATCTCAGCAACTAATGGTCCGATTTTCAATAATAAAATATGAAACATTCGTAAAATTTTCCGATCTTTTCGAAAAAAAATATTTTCAAAATTTTTAAACCAAGACTAACATTTTAAAAGGGCGTAATATTGAATGTTTGGCCCTTTTGAAATGTTAGACCTGGTTTAAAAATTTAGAAAATATTTTTTTCGAAAAGATCGGAAAATTTCACGAATGTTTCATATTTTATTATTGAAAATCGGACCATTAGTTGCTGAGATATCGACATTAGAAAATGGTTAACTGTTTGGGTGAGACTTAGAAAACATCAATTTTCCTGTTTTTAACCTTTGCATGGCAATATCTCAGCAACTAAGGGTCGTATCAAAAAAAAAACGAAGTTGACTTTATAGCTGTCGGCCACCATTGCTAGTACCAACCACTAGTGTCTTCCTTTTATCTACAAGGACTTCGCCGCCCTGGGCTCCTAAGTGTATGAAAGTATGGCACGGAGCGACGGCGCCGAATACCCATATTTACACAAAGAATTTTAGAGCGCCCGACGCGGGATTCGAACCGACGACCTCTGGGTTGTGAGTCCAGTGCGCGGTCCGATTGATCCACACGGGCGGGGCGTATCAACAAAGTTCAAAAATGCAAAATATAGAGAATTTTCTCAGCTTTTCAAAAATATATTTTTTAAGGTGGGCAAACATGTGCACTAATTTAAAAAAAAATGAAAAACTTCGACTATTTTCAAAAGAGTCACCTTAAAAATGGATTTTACTTGAAAACGGTGCATTTTATCAAAATTTCACTAAAGTACTTTTTGATTGCAAATTTGATTTTACATCGAAAAATGAAGTTGAAAAATTTTTGCGACCAATTTTTCGATTTTTTGAAAAAATCAGTATTGATTCAAAAATTCATAACTCGCTCAAAGATTTTTTGCACAAATTTCTGAAAAGTTGGCATTTGATGTCCTCTAAAACATATCAAAAAATAAAAAAAATAAAAATAGTGTTTTTTTTGCAAATCAAGTTTTAGTGACAAAAAGTTAAATAAAAAATCACCAAAATTTTTTTTACCGTGTATCATTTTTTCCAGTGTAGTCCATATCCATACCTACAACTTTGCCGAAGACACCAAATCGATCAAAAAATCCTTCAAAAGATACAGATTTTTGAATTTTCATACATCATTTTTGTATGGTTAGCTGCCAAATTTGTATGGAAAATTATATGGACAAACTAATGATGCAAAATGGCTTCTTTGGGCATACCGAAGGCACCAAAAAAGTTTCAGTCGGATTAAAAAATACAAAAAAAATCGAATGACCGAAATCTGAGAGAACTGCTCAGGAATAAAAGTTGTAAATGGTTTACTAACGATTTTAAAAAGTTTTTGTTTCAGCGGAAATAAAAAAACAGCATTAATTAAACTGTTATTCGTTCGATGAAATCTCTCGTTTATTTTTATGTTTTTGAAAAGAGAGACTTTCGACTACTTTCAACAAATTAAAAAAACATGAATCCTTAGCAATGACCTCATAATTGAAACCCTTCACATTTTCTACACCCACACTCACTCAAAAGATAACATTCAAAAACCTCCCCCCAAAAATAACGTCATCACTAACCTTAACCATTATTTTTTTCCATCTCGAGGGAGAGCCAGCTCGAAGATTTGTTTGAATTGATTCTCAAAAATAACAATCTGCTCTGCTGCTGGTCGTTTCAACACGTATATCAAAAATGAAGCATATTATTCCGGAGCAGACGAAAAATCAGAGGGAGGATCCAAACGGTTTACTTAGCAAAAAGGTCAAACCCTGGGGATGGTATGATACCGGTAGGAGTGCCTTTTGCTCGAAGAATCAGTGCGGAATCGGTTTGCGAATGAAAAAAAAATGTGGGTAAAAGAATACGACGACCATTTGTTGCCCGGGATTAAAAAGGGTTCAACATTTTCGAAAGGATGCCGGGTTTGACCGGGTATCGATGAATGATGACTGAGGAAAATGGAAAGGAAAATATTAAAAGGATTCGATTGGATCTGAGGGGTGCTCCTCGGGGAGAAACACTTCAAGTTGATCGAAAATCGGTTGGTCAAGTTGGATTTTTTTAAATAACCTTATCAGTTTCAAACTAGAACCATAATTTGAAGCTACTAACGTACCTTACTGAAGTTCGTAACGTTCTACTTTAACAATGCAATTACAAACCTTCTAGCTCGTTTGGATGAATCCACTCCTGCAAACAAATACAAACACTCACACATGTGGAAGGTGTCCCAAGTACACACGCTACCCGTCCTCGTGTTGATTGGGTCATGTAGGGTTTAATCAAGCAAAATTGTCCCCATTTTCCGCCACACACCTTTGCGAGCTGCGGTTTTGCCATGACTTCCAGTTAGCTGGGAGCACTGCTCCAGTGCTGCACGTTTGTCCTGTGTTTCCCCGGGAACTGTAAACACTTTGATAAAACATATGGGATTTTGAAAATCATTTTAAAAATTGTAATGTTTTTTTGATTTATAGTTTTGTGTTGATATTTTGATTTCATTTTTAAACAAGGACAAAATAATTTGATTTCTAAAACACGCTTTCCTTAGTGCACATACACACTTGCTCAAAAAGCTTTCATCTGTAATGTGTGTTTGTGTGGAAAATGACAAAAGGGACGAAGTTTTCTCGTTCTGGAATTCACCGTGTTGGATCCTGCGAAAAGCCTGGCCGGGAGAACAAATACACACACTTCCACTTACACTCACAAACAAGGACCCACATATGATGGGTAATTGGAAAACGGGTCAATTAGGAAGTTTTTCATCCGGAGAAGACGACCCACTCAGTCTGGATACGGTACGGGATGGAAGTTCGCTCGAATAAACTTGCGAAAATAATTACACCGGATGGGGTGCCATTAAAAAGTTTGTGCGGCACACTGTGAAGCTGGATATCATTTCGAATGAAGGTAGACGAAAACAAAGTGGGGGTGGTGGTTACTGAGAAAATCATCACAACCTTTCATCTTACATTTCCAAGATGAGACGAAACAGTTCCAATTTGTACGCTTGATTTGATTCTTGCTATTTTGGGTAGAACGAGGAAAACTCTGAACAAATATTCATAGCTTTTAAGTAGAATTCTTTTGCACAACCAATCAATTAACATTGAAATGGATTTCGCATGAACCCGATCAATCATGCGAACTTATGAATACTGTAAGGTTTCGAGAATTTCCTTCCCACATACAAAAAAACCAAGCAATTCTGATAAAAATCAGAAAATATAAAAAAATTGTAAACTTTCAAAAATCTGATAAAAATTAGATAAATTACTTATTAGTTCATAGATCAAAAACATAAAAATCGGCAGTTAAAAAAAGAAAAGTGAATATAATAACTTATTAAAAGATGAATGAGGACTTTTCAAAAAATATGAAAAGTACTTGTGACACTTTAATTGAAAAAAATAAATTGATTTTTATAACTCCTGTTCCAAATCCTGTTCTAATATTTGCCTATTCCAAATCTGTGAAAAGGTCGAATTGAAAAAAAGTCAAATGCCGATTTTGAAAAAATATTTTAGTTTTAAACATTTTATTTTTAATTTTAAACTTTCTTATTCGTTAAAAAAGCGATTACAATTTTTTTTTCGTGAACAATCAACCAAATTTAATACTATAAAAAAAATATGCGGTAACATTATCGCGAACTGTTTTAGAAAAAAAATATTAAAGCTTCCAACTGTTCAAATTTTCTATGAATTAATCGAAAACATCTAGAAACCATTTTTTATAAAAAAAAATAAAAAAAGAATTTAAATCTCCTGATCCAAAAACCTACCTTGTTATTAAATCTATTTTTGAAATGGTATCACATTTCTGGAGTAAATTTTTATGAAATAAAAAAAATGATTTTAAAAATATTTTAAGAGTATCCCAAAACACCGTGATGATTTCGAGAGGTTTTTTTCTGGAACAATGTTTTCATTAATCGAAAAAATCCCAAAAATCGTTTAGAACTCACCGTCAGCGATTTTGGCGTTTTTCATAGAACATATTGTAGTTTGTTCTAAAACATTCAAAAATAGTTAGGGATCCCACAAATAATGGGCTGTATTCATATTGATCCAGGAAGTCGTCATTTTTCATGTCAAAGTTTTTAAAAAAACGTGCATGAATTTATCTCCAAAACCAAAATGAAAAATACACCCCAACCAATACCTAATTTCTGAACATTTTTGCTTTTTAAATAATTAAAAAAAATTAATTTTAAAAAACGGTGAATTTTCAAAATTCCATATTAATCCTCAATTTTTTCACTCACATGACTGTTCCAGCTACTGTCAGTATGTTTTTTATCAATCCTTTTGCACTGTTTAATTAAAACAGTTGACATTTAAAATTTATACGAAACGAAATGGTTGAATATTTTAACAAAGTAGTTATGTTTTAAATACAATAATTGAAATAAAGTTTTGGTTGTTTTCGACGCAAATCATAAAAGATACTAATCTCGTTTGGAAGAGTTTCTAGAAAGGTATGCTCACCTCAATCTATTTTTTTACATTATTTGTTATGTACAATTTTATTCAACTCTACACATTTTCGTCACATTCTGACTTGGGATGATGTCCCCACAGAGATCACGCTTAAGATAAAAAGTACTTCAGAAACATTTTCAAACTTCAAATTTTGTTTCAGGTGCTGCAAGTCAACCAATGATCAAAAAAAAATTTTCCTTTCTTTTTGAATAATTAAAATTTTTTACTAATAGTAATTTGTTTGTGACCAAATCTAATTTTGATGCTTGTGATAACATAATCAATATTCTAAAACTTTGTCGTAACCAGTGAATGAACAGTGTAAACCGTGTTGATGATGACCTTATGTGATGAATGAAGCAACTTTCAGTAACAAAATTTTATTAAAATATAAATTCTCAATAAAAAATTATTATATCATTTAAAAAATGCTCATAGACCAGTCATAATTCAAATAAATGACTGCAATATCTGTCGATTTAGCAAATCGCCAACTTTAAATAAACGCAAACACAAATAATCATTCCCATCGCTGTCACGTACACTGATCCAATTTAACCCACTAAAATATCGAGCACCGAGCGGTGAACTGATAATCACGTAATAATAATCAAAGTAACATTAGCACACCCATTTCGAGTGGGAGGTTCCAGCCTTCCCCCCAACCCCATAATTTTCCCAAAAGTAAGGCAATTCAAAATTACACCTTTTTCGGCTTCGTCCAATTTCCACCGCGCACGGAGTGGAAAAGGGAGCGTTCTTTTATTACGTAACGCAGTAGGGGGGAGGGGGGGTGTGTGTAGGCCGTGTTACGCTCCATACAATTTTTTTAAAATTTGTATGGAAATTTTGTTACGATGGGGGGGAGGGAGTCTAAAAATCCGGTTTTTAGCGTTACGTAATAAAAGAAAGCTCCCAAAGCACCACCGCAATAACGCTCAGCATCGCGCATTAGCATACCGAAAAAAAGCTTTGCGACGACGTGCAATGACAAACTTTTCCTCTTTACGACATCTCGGCAAATCACGCGAAAATCGCGCTCCCCATCTACCTCCACCTCCGTCAGTCGTGACGGTTTCGATTTTCCCGCCCAAATTTTCCTCACCTTTTCCTCAAAAGGGAAACCGGAGTGCAAAAAAGACAACCGCAGTGCAATCAAGAGAGGGGTTTTCTTTCGGAGAACGATCCACAATCCAATAAAAGCAACGTATGTCAATTGAATTTTATTTCAAGGCTAATTTTACTCTACGGAATAAATGCGGCCTTTTCCGGAGGGTCGTTCTCGGAACTGGCGTTGCTGGTGGTAGTAGCGAAGGATGGATGGTTTGGATGGAGAGAGGACCAACGTGGGCTGCCCACGCCTGGAGGGTTATGGATTTTTGGCTTCCGGGTTTGGGTCCCCGGGATAGTATGTCAAAGCACGGAAATTGAAGAAGTGATCGTTGTTGTTGATGTGATTAAATATCATAAATACCTGTCGAAATTTCTGCATTTTGTCCATGGATTGTTATACAATTTGTCTAACCATAAACCATTTATTTCACATAAAACATTTATAAGATATTTCTTCAATTTTGCATCACTTATTCAGTATTTCCGTGCCTCAAATCCCAGCTGTGTACTTTTGTATTTTATCACCCACCGAAGTTGAGCAAAAAAACATCACCCGTTTTGGGCATTCCAGGCACGTTCCGCCAATCTTGTGCTGCTGTAGAAACTTTCTGCTCCCGCCATGCATTTTTCACTCCATTCGAGGCCTAAACGCGAGCAGCGAATATTAAATTTGGATGAGCGCTCCCCAAAGAAGCCGTTAAAGCTTGCTTAGCTCAATTGATAAAGTAAAATTTACGTCACTTTCATTCAATTTGCCTGTGTCTCCCTTCTTAATTGAACGCTAATGAGGGCTAATTTGTTTGCTTTTGTCTCGCTTCCAGATAGCCGAAAGCTCTTTGGCGGGTACCGGATAACGCCCAAGTTTTGCAACGCCACGCGGTCCCTGCTGAAGCGTGACTCGGAGCGGCGCGGACCGACGATCTGCATGTTCAACCACGAGTGCTTCCAGCGGCAGGGCGAGGTCGTGGGCGCCTGCATGGACGGGTTCCTGTTCGGGACGTGCTGCGAGCTGCCGCTGTCGAACGAGGTGGCCGCCTCGACGGACTCGCTGCTGGAGATGATCAACTACACGAACGTCGACGAGGCGGACAGCACGTCGCAGTCGCCGCTGAGTTCGGCGATTGCCAGCCAGTACGAGAAGTTTGGCAGTCAGTTGAGTGCTTCGGGGTACAATCCGATGGTGTCGTACGAGCCGGTTAGGCTGGAGGAGTCTCCGAGCAAGGATGGCAACGGGTCGACGAGCGCTCCGTTGAAGATCAAGCGGAAGAAGCCGGTGTTTGACAAGTTGCACAACAATTATATTACGAACGATGATCTGGACGAGGATATCGTGCTGAACAGCTTGAACTCGCACAAGTACGAGATGGCGAATGGAGCCGTTTCGGTGTACTCACCGTCGACGTCTAACATTAAGTCGGAAGAGATCGAGATCGCTACGACCGTGCCACCACCACCGATTCAGGAGGATGTTTCCTTTGTGCAGATTAATAACCACAATGTGTACAGCTCGGAAATTCCTACCTCGTTGAATGCGTACAATGATGAAGTGTCGGACTCGAATACGGCTCCGTCCGCGCCAAGCTACGAGTCGAGCACGGACATAACCTCAACCGGAGTGCAGATCATTGCGAATCAGATCTACCAGGAGAATCAACTGTTTGACCACAGCGACATAACCCATCCGGAAGCCGAAACGGTGCTGATCAACGAAAACGGTGCTGTCGACCAAAGTTACGCCAATCCTGCCGATTTCGACGTCGAAGAAATCGCCACGGAGGTGCTGACCACAGAGAAACCAATCAGAATCACCCCTCCAAAGCCTCAGTTCAAACCTAAACCTAAGCCAACGCAAGCAACCGAACCAAACAAATACGTACTTGTACATACCATTTCTAGTGACTCCAAAGATAGCGAGAACCAAACCTCGAAGCCGACAGTTTCGGTTAACAACATTCACTCGATCAACTCGATCATACTGATGCTGAACGAAACGAACCTTGGACCTCAGTACGATACGGACGACGAGGAGACCAAGCAAGACGCAATCCTCACGACGACTGTTTCGACGACCACCACGACGACAAGCACGACCACTCCCAGTACGACCAGTGCTGAACCGACTGCCCCCGACACGACTTCCGCCGCGGTAACGTACGCTACCTCGTCGATCGACTACGACAAGTACGGCCCGACTAGCTTCTACATCACGAAACCCCAAAAGACAAGCCCACCAACCACCCAGCTATCCACTAAGGTCCCTTCGACCAGCTACGTGTACAGTCCAAAGCCTACGAGACGGCCCATTCTGGAACCGGTTGTAGTCCAAGCTACCTTACTGACGAACGGATACGGTACGACGGCTGTGACGCAAAACGAACCAGCTATCGCCGTATCGACCGTTCGTCCACCACCCAACAAAATTGTCATCACAGCTGGACCGCCGCCATCTCAGCGGCCCGTCCTCATCACTAGCGAAGGCGAGCATGCCGTTTCATCCGGGTACTACACCGTCTCTACTGGACCACCTGCAGCGCCTGTTGCAGTCTCTACTGTTCAACCCACCAAGAAAGTGACGCCCACAAAGCAGCGTCCCGTCTCCTCCACCATCCAACTGCCGGAATACATCGTCCAATCATCCACACTGTCCCACCAGTCCCCACCAGCGCTAGCCAACGTAAACTACGTCCACATCTCCAGTGCATCGGACAACCCGTCCCCAACCGTTCACATCACCCCGAAACCCGTGCCCGGACTCGTAACATCCAGCACGTGGAACCAGAAGCTCACCAGTCCCATCGGCAACCAACGGCCAGGATTCTACGAAAATACCCCCCCACCAGTGTACGTGTCTTCGCTGGCCGACTTCGAAGATGAAGGCTACTTCGGAGTCACCAAACGACCAGGCGCCAGACCCACGGTCTCATCCACTGCCATCTACACCCTTGTCGACAACAGCCAGATGCTCAACAGCTTCGCTTCATCCACGTACTCCCCGTACGGACCAACGGCCGGCTACCCATCCATGAACCGCATCCCACCGAACGTTCAACCCAGTCAGATCTACATCGCCGCGCAGCCGATCGAATCGTCGACTATCAAGAACGAACTCTACACCACCCCAGATGACATCAACAACTTCCCGCCGGTGCGCAACCCCAACCTCAACCTCACCGACTCGACCATGATGACCAACATGACCAAGATCCAGAACGACAACTTCAAGGACGAGGACAAGGTCAACATGCTGGTCAACAAGATTGTCGCCACGTTCAACGGAAACTTTGACGAGCTGGAAGCCATCTTGAAGGAGCGCAAGAATCTTACGTTGAGCACGACTACAACCACCACCGAAGCTACCACCACCACGGAGAGAGTCAAACTTACCAGTTCCACGAGCAAACCGGTGACCAAGAAGAAGAAGAAGCGACCAAGCGGCAGCAAGAAGCCTTCCAACGGAACGTCATCCTCATCGACCGGTGTCAAGAAACCAACGACCACGAAGCCTTCCGTCATCCAGCAGGATGCTGCCTCTACAACCCTGCGACCATCTCCGAAGCCATCGAAGAAACCGTCCAAGAAACGACCAAGCAACTCCACCAAACCTTCAACCTCATCATCCTCCAAACCAGTGCAAACCACATCGCTGTCCAACGCCAGCCCAACAAAACCAGCCAAACCGTCCAGCTCCAAGCCGAAACCATCCAGCTCAGCAACCTCAACCCGACCAAAACCCCCAACCAGCGTAGTCTCGAAACCATCCGCCGACGTCGAGCGACCACCAACCACGGTCTCGAAGCCCGCATCCACCACCAAGAAGCCCGTGCGGACATCCACCTCGAAGAAGCCTTCCGGAACGAAGAAGCCCACCAGCCGACCGACGCTCGCCGACACCGAACCCGTGACGGTGACCACAACCCGCAAACCCACCAAGGTAAGTACCGTCCCCCACTCCCACCCCCCTCAACCGTTTCCCCCCAAGGTCCCCCAGGATCAAGGTGGCGTTTTGTCTCTCTCAGTTCAAGAAACGTCACCCACCCCCTCCGGTCTTATAGGCGACGAAGCGTACCACGAAGCGACCGACGACGACGACGACGAGCACCACCACCACGACACCGGCCCCGGAGGACGAGATCATCGACGAGGAGGAGAACGTCGTCGAAGAGGAGGAGGAAGAGGACGAGGACGTCGGCGAGGAGACCAACGAGACGGGCCAGGATCTGCAGGGGTCGCGGAAAATACGTAAGCCAGAGGCGCAAGCGTCGTCTTGTAGAATCTTGTTCTAACCTCACTCTCATCCAAACATAGTTTGCGGTCAGCGGCCACTGATGAAGAGTGCGCGCGTGGTCGGCGGCAAGGCGGCCAAGTTCGGCGAGTGGCCCTGGCAGGTGCTGGTCCGCGAGTCGACCTGGCTCGGACTGTTTACCAAGAACAAGTGCGGCGGCGTGCTCATCACGAACGAATACGTCATAACGGCTGCCCATTGTCAGCCAGGGTAATGCCTTCTCCACCTCCACCTCGTATCAACGGTCAGTTCCTCTAACCACTTTGTTTTCAATTCTCGTTTCTAGCTTCCTGGCCTCGCTGGTGGCGGTGTTTGGGGAGTTTGACATCTCGAGCGATCTGGAGGCGCGCCGATCGGTGACGAAGAACGTGAAGCGGGTGATCGTGCACCGGCAGTACGACGCGGCCACCTTCGAGAACGACCTCGCCATCCTGGAGCTGGAGAGCCCGATCCACTACGATGTTCACATAGGTGGGTTGTTGATCTGAAAACGGCAGTCAGTATAAGACTAATCAGGTGTTGCCCAACGTTTCTTCCTCTTCTGAAGATTCAGAACTGTGTTGCTGTTTGAACATCCTGTGTTCAAACTCAAACCAGTTCAATGAATCATCTTTGCGTAAACTTTACGCAGTGGGCCTGGCCGTTTGAACGTACACTCAATCCCCGGTGGTTGGTCACTTTTTCGTTTGACACTTTTTTTAGTTTGTACCCAGGAAGGTGCTGTGTCCTATCCCTCGCCTAGGCCAGAGCAAAATCCATGATAAAGCTGTCAGACCAAATCTGTCAGACCAAGATTGTCAGACCAAAGAGCAAAAAGTAAACAATCTTGGTCTTCGCGGTAGGTGCACACAAATCAAGAAAAGAAAATTTGATTAAGAATTTTATTTTTCCAATTCAATGACTGGTTTTGAACTGCAAATTGAATGTACGCCAGAAAATGATTAAACAGTGCGGCGTCCAGTACACCGACAATGAAATAAGCAGTTAAAAGCCTTATTCTTCCACTTTAATTTTTGATCGCGTTTTCGGTTTACACCTGAACAATCTTGAAAATATTTATGCGGATTTGTGATTCCTCTCTTTCCATCATTCCCTTGTTTGAACCCCGTTGGTTGGTCAAAGTCAAACTAAAAAGTGACGAACTGTCACTTTTTACACGACGCTCACGCACACTATCAAAACAAACGTTTGGTAGTGTGTGTGAACTCCGTGTAAAATGGGTGTCAAACTAAAAAGTGAACCCGTTCGTTTGACAACAGTTGGTGTCAAACCATCATCAAAACTACACAGAAAAAAAGTTGAATTTTGGAAAGTTGAAAATTTGGTTGCTTGGATATTTGATTTTTTTTGAGTAATTTTCCTTAAAAATGTGTTAAAATGTGAGCCTGATGAATATTCATCAAAAACTGATGAAAATTCATCATTTTCTGAGGTAAATTAATTATTTTTTTTTACACAAAATCTGTCATCATTTCCTGATGAAATTACCATCATTTTTTTCTGTGTATATTTGGAATGTTTTTCTGATGAATGCTAGACGATTTGAATAGATTAGATTTGATTAGATTTGATTGGATTTGATTAGATTTGATTAGATTTGATTAGATTTGATTAGATTTGATTAGATTTGATTAGATTTGATTAGATTTGATTAGATTTGATTAGATTTGATTAGATTTGATTAGATTTGATTAGATTTGATTAGATTTGATTAGATTTGATTAGATTTGATTAGATTTGATTAGATTTGATTAGATTTGATTTGATTAGATTTGATTAGATTTGATTAGATTTGATTAGATTTGATTAGATTTGATTAGATTTGATTAGATTTGATTAGATTTGATTAGATTTGATTAGATTTGATTAGATTTGATTAGATTTGATTAGATTTGATTAGATTTGATTAGATTTGATTAGATTTGATTAGTTTTGATTAGATTTGATTAGATTTGATTAATTTTGATAAGATTTGATTAGATTTGATTAGATTTGATTAGATTTAATTAGATTTGATTAGATTTCAGACGTTTTTTCTCAAGTAGTTTGCTTGAATATCATACTTAGAATCAGGTTCAATTGAAATTAATTTGAAGCTCAAGCTTCTATTTTCAAGTTTCTACAATTTTAACCCATTCATGCCTTACTGATTTTGCTCGAAATTCCCACAACCTCCACCAAATTCAACCCACAAACCGCACCGCCCATAAATCTCAACCCAACCGGACAAAGTTAGCTCAACCAATTGAACCGAGAGCACCTGTTTTCTCGCAAGAATGGCTGAAACTTTACCAACTTTGCTTCCCCTTTACCACGTTACCTTAACCCGAAAGCATAAATTACACCGTGACAAGCTGCCAGCTCGGATTAAATTTGCAATATCCAAGCTTTGCATTTCACAAACAAGACCTGTGATAAATCGAGCCTGTTTTTTTTCCTTCTATTTAGAGCGAATTTCATTATCAGGGAGTCACGTAATTGCAAACGGGAGGAGAAATCGTCGTTAAGGGTTATTAATAACGTCTCCATTTTCTTTTTTTTTTCTTCCAGTGCCAATTTGCATGCCATCCGATGAGGCGGACTTTACCGGACGCATGGCCACCGTGACCGGCTGGGGCCGGTTAACGTACGGTGGTGGTGTGCCGTCGGTGCTACAGGAAGTGCAGGTGAGTAGTTGGTTTTGATCTCAATAACATTACTTTTAAATCTTTTGCATATTTGTAAGCTTTTTTAGTTAGCAGTATTTAACCACCGCTTAAAAAAAGGAAAAAAAAACAACGAATTAAATACAAATATAGAAGTGCTTAAATTACCTCAAGAAGTAGTTTTCAACATATTTTGAAAAGTTTCACAAGTTAATTAACAATCACTCTTAAAACTTCGATAATAGGATTGTTTGATTACTCTAAAGTGTTATGTTTTTCTCAACAAAATTGCTTTATATAATTTTTTCACAAGATATTGAAATCTATATTTTTGAATACTTTCTATTGATAGCAACCCGAGCAGGGGTAAATAACACGGGAATACCAAATTTTGATATTACTTGGGCAAATAACAGGGACCAAAATGTGCCCTTGGTTGCCCAGTAATAGATGGTAAAATACCATGAAAACATACCAAAGTCTTGTATGTGGAAGGGCACAACAATACCAAACCATGTTATTCCAAGAGTAAAATAATACCTCAGAATAAAACAATTTCAATACCAAGTTGAGGTCTTCTGGATTTTTTAACATTGCTTGAATACCAAAACTAGGTTTTATTTTTAGGTATTCCCGCGCCCTTGGAAAATCAGATTTTGGTATTCCTGTGGTCTTCCACATACATGATTTTGGTATGATTTCATGGTATTATACCATCTATTACTGGGCAACCCAGGGCACATTTTGGTCGCTGGTATTTGCACAGGTAATACCAAAATTTGATATTTTCATACCATTTTTAAGTGCAGCAGAAACGGAAATGATCCATATGCAACAGCCAAATCTACTCACCTGATGATTCCATGTTGTTCTTAGTGATATTCTTCACCACATCGAATGCAATTGTCATTGATGAACGGCCTGTGCTTGAAGCTCTTGAAGATTCTGAAAAATAACAAGATTGAAAAATAAGTGTTATTAAAATGAAACTGGATTAAAATTCATCCTAATTCAATAATCTGTCGATTAACTCGTTTTTCAAAGTATTTGATTATCCCAACTTAGAGAAATTTCAACGTTTTAAAAAAAAATCTAAGTCGGTACATAACAAAAAAAAACAAATCTGCTTTAACATTTTTGTGTTTCGAGTCATCTTAGCGCAAAATTAATTATTTTGTCAAAATTGGTCAAAATTTTCCCTTAGTTTCAGGAGAATTCGACAAAACACTTTAATACCAAAATAATATCAAAATGTGCCATCCTGACTTAGAAATTTTTCCACAATTTCAAGTCATTTCTTTAGAAGGTATATCAAAAATGTTTAAAATCAAGTTTGAAATTTCTGGTTTTCAATGGAAGCATTCGCTTTGAGATCTCATTTTAGCACAAAATTAATTATTTTGTCGAAATTGGTCAAACTTTTTCCATAGTTTCAGAGGAATTTGATAAAACACTTTAATACCAAAATAATACCAAAATGTGCCATCCTGACTTAGAAAATTTTCCACAATTTCGAGTCATTTCTTTAGGGGGTATATAAAAAATGTTTAAAATCAAGTTTGAAATTACCGGTTTTCAATGAAAGCATTCGCTTTGGGACATCATTTTAGCGTAAAATTAATTATTTTGTCCAAATTGGTCAAAATTTTCCCATAGTTTCAGAGGAATTTGATAAAACACTGTAATACCAAAAGAATACCAAAATGTGGTGTTCGACCATTGACAAATGCTGCAATTTTGCAATATCAAAACAATACCTTAAATTGATATGATACCACATTTTGCTCTTGCATAATCCTTAAGACAAATTTTAAAGGGTCCAGGAATACCAAAATTTGGTATTGATACCAGAGAAAGGCATTATGACGCATTTCCCTTGTTATTTACCCATGCTCGGGAAACTCAACTAGATAAAATATTGACTCACTTTATGCACACGACAACAAAGTATCCTTTTCTAATAAAATTACCTTCCTCCCACCCCACCTCGCCCTCACAGGTCCCAGTGATAGAGAACAGCGTCTGCCAGGAGATGTTCCACATGGCCGGCCACAACAAGAAGATCCTGTCGTCGTTCGTTTGTGCTGGCTACGCGAACGGCAAGCGAGATTCGTGCGAGGTGAGTTTTGTTCGTACCAGAGAGTATAGTAAATTTTGCAGGAAAGGAAGAGGTTGGTCATCGATTTTTCATTGGAAAACACAGTTGGAAAATGTGGTGCAAGTTTTGTAGAAAGAATGTTAAATATTACTTTTTTTTCGTATGCACAATTCTCAACCAAATCATTAAACATTGCAATATGACAGAGTTTACTGCACAAAATATTCAACACTATACAGAAGGGTCAAAGGTGCAAATGAATTATTAAGTTGGCATTTCCAATTTGCACTTTGCTGCTGGTGCTACAGATTGGATGTAATTCAATTAGTCTTTTCCCAAGGGTCCAATGACAGGAATGGAGAGGTTCCTCGTTATTTATGTATATAATTCAGTCTTGTCAACATCGTGGTATATTCAAATTGGTAAGACAACTTAATAAAATGTAAAGTTCAATCAAGAAATTTTAATTGCTTTTGCAATCAACATTTTTTCCGCCAAAATTGATAAACCAACAATCAAACTGTGCGTTTTCCTCTCACGGCTGTAATAATAATTTCTTTTCAACAAAAAAAATCAGCAAAAATAAAACTCACAGAGTTGGCACCTTCCCAATCAAGGAGTCCTCCCCAGAAGGCAAACCGTTTGAGCCGTGAAAATATTTATCTTTGTAATTAAAATTATCGATTCTGTCAGTCTGGTTCGAAAATAGCATTCCGAAAGGTTATGACGATGCCATCAGGGCATTGTGAGTTTGTGATTTTCTCGTTAGGGGAACAACCAACCGGCATGAACTTTGGAAATTATCTTATTAAAAGTTGTCTGTTTTTCCCATAACAGATCGATCTTGGAACCTACAAACTAATTAGACGACCCTTGAGTTTGCCACGGCGATTTCATAAGCAAACTTGAGAGGATTGATCAACACTTTGGAAAGTTGGTTGGAGCAAAACAAACTAAAAGGGAACCACCAATTATTACACTCAAAGTCTAAGAATATAATTAAAACGTTGGAATATAATTAAAGAGGTTTTTAATCCAAAAAAAAACGAAGTTGACTTTATAGCTGTCGGCCACCATTGCTAGTACCAACCACTAGTGTCTTCCTTTTTATCTACAAGGACTTCGCCGCCCTGGGCTCCTAAGTGTACGAGAGTATGGCACGGAGTGACGGCGCCGAATACCCATATTTACACAAAGAATTTTTAATCAAACCATCATATAATACCAAACCATCATAACCATCATTCTTTTGAATTGTCAATACCACTGAAGTTCGGTATTGTGACTGAGAGTTCATGAATCTTCTTTTATTTTATTCATATATCTTAGTAAACCCTCTAATGCCCAGTTTTTTCTAGAATTTATATTTTGCCCGTGATCAGGATGTAATTTTAAGCAACTTTTGTTTCACGAAAAACTTGATATTTTCTAAAAAAAATATAAGTTCTTCTATCCAATGCTTTTTTAATATCAAAAATAGCTTGAAAATTCAAAAAAAATACAAAATTTGGCAATTTTTTTAAATCAATGCCCGGCTAGAGACGGACTTGGGTTGTATTTAGTGTCACAAAGAATATTCCTTTTTTATGTTAATAAAAAATAAGCAGTGTTTTGTTACGCAATTTGTTGACATCCTTGAAAAATTCTCCCAAAAGTCAGGTTGCAAAAAAGTAAACTTAGATTAAGACAAAAGTTGTGCAATCGATTGTAAACTATCTAGAATACAATGTATACACTCATCTGGGGCGAATCAGTACACATGGGGCAAATTGGGAAAGCTGTTTTAGCCTGGTTACTGCACAAGATTTGGATATTTTTGACTGATTTCGGATAGAACAGACACAGAACAACAAAAATAATGCATCTTTTTCCAAATTTCAAGCGACAAGCACTCAATGCTCTGTCTTAAAACTACTATCTATATTCGGACTGTGACCTGATTCGCCCCAGTTGACGGTAACGTTTATTTGTGTAATTTGAATATAATTTGGCACCTTCAGCCCTTTTTATAAATTTTGAATTTTTGGACCACAAAACAAAAGTAAACAAATCTTCAAAGAATCATTGATATATTGTAAATGTTTTACATAAATACAACTGTAACAATACATAAAGCATTTTGTGAGTAGGAAACTACAAAAATAAAATCAAAATTGTCCTCTGACTACGGAAAAATATTTGATTTTTTTTTCGAAATTAACTTGTTGTAACGCATTGGTTTTGATTTAACATGGAATTTGACTTTTTCCCAACCCACAATAATAATATTGTATTGAACCATGCCAAAGATTTAAAATCTTCTTTCATGTGATTAATTTGTATTGCCTAAACCAATACCTAAATAATATCCATTTTAATGGTTTACCTGTTATCTATCTTGTATCTGATATCTTGTTAATTTTGATACTATAAAAAAATATTTTAATCTTATTAAAGCATTTTTTTGTGTTTTTTTATAATCAATGATCAAATGGAATGTTAAACAAATAAAAATACAGATTTTTTGTACTTCTGTCAAGGCTGTTTTCGAATCTTTTTGTTTTGATTTGGGTAAAACATTTCACATCGTGAAAATATTTTTCGATTTATGACAGTTATTGAAAAATATTAGTGAAAAACTTCTGAAAAAAAGATTTGCTATGAATTTTCTCAATAAGTCCATCAGCTCTGATTGAAGCTGATTAAGGGGGGGGGGACAAAAAATAAAATTATAAATTTTAAGCCAAATTGCAAAATGCTTTATATTTATTCTTAAAGTTATGCTACTATCAAAAAATCTGCATAATATCAATGAATTTATCATCAAAATTATTTTTTTTAAACTAAAAATCTTAATTTGAATAAAAATGCATAAACAGACAGAGAAAATTTTTACCACATATGGGGGAGGCGTGCATAATTGAACGCAGGGCTTATGGGATTTTGGCTATATGGAAGACATTAACTATAATCCTATGAAAAATCATCCAAACTTCAAAAAAATATAGTGTTTAAGAATCAGGATGATGTCAGTTATCCATTGCAATTATAATTACAGTCGACTCTCTGGCTGTCGATCTTCTCGATATCAATATTGCTCCAGCTGTCAATAAATTTTTCAGTCCCTTCAAGAAGATTGCTTTGATTTTTCGTTCTATAATTTGATAACTCCCGCTCTCGACGGTCCCTTCAATATTGACAACGAGAGAGTCCACTGTACATAAAAATTTTCACAAAATTTCGTATTTTTCCCGTATTTTGAAAATGCTTTTTTTCTCGAAAAATCAAATGATCGAGATTTTTTTCAAACATTTCCAAAGTAATAACACACATTTTTGAAAATACACAATATTTTCACAAAACTTTGTATTTTCGGAAAAACTATAAAAAATTAAGTTTTTTACAATATGTGTATCATTTGATCAGTATTTTTTAAACATTTCGAAAATGAGAACATAATTGTTTGAAAATTGTAGAATTTTCACAAAACTACATATTTTAAATTAGTAGATTTTTTGTGTTTTTTTTTTACAAAATGGGTATCGTGTTGATCGGGATTTTTTCATATTTTTGAGGGGTTTGAATTGTGAATGTTAAAAACGAATACAAAAATGTAATATTTCAACTGATACTGATGGTACTGTTATTGATAATGATGATATTTAAACGATGATTTTCAGAGAAAAAAAATCTATTTTCTAATAACAATGATTCCTAAAAAAAATTACTACAAAGGCTGTACAGGTGCAAACGCGAATTTTTAATTAAAATTTTCCATTTCTCCCCCCACAGGGTGACAGCGGTGGCCCGCTGGTGCTGCAACGCCCGGACGGTCGCTACGAGCTGGTCGGCACGGTGTCCCACGGGATCCGGTGCGCCGCTCCGTACCTGCCCGGCGTGTACATGCGGACGACGTTCTACAAACCGTGGCTGCGGAGTGTCACCGGCGTCAAATGAGGGACCCGGGGAGAAGTTCTAACAAGGGTGCTCTAGGACCTACAACTTTACTCTATGACTTCTAAAGTTTCCTTTCCATCTTTTAGACGCCTTGTTTCCAAAACAGTTAAATTAGTTTGTAATTGTTGCGGTTGCGCGCCCGCGGGAGTCGACATGTGGGTCGATTTGAAGGTGAAGGTTTTTTTTTGAGGATGAATGACTGCGACTGTGAATGGGTGTGTAATTATTAAACGATCGAATTGTGAGCCTCCTTCAAGGAGCAAGAGTGCGTGCGTGAGCTGGATGATGAATCACGAGCGAAAACATTGTACTAGGTGTAGTTACGTTTTAGGGAACAAATTGCAATAATTTATCTACAGCGCAACATAGATATGTGGATGTGATTTGGAGTCATTGTTAAGATTAATTTATTATTGTTACTAGTATTTAAATTATTTATTTTCTAGCCAATAAGTGACAACACACACACTCAAAAAACACACACACATAGAAATCAGTAAACGAAGAAAAACAGTGGGACGAAGTGGCGGTGTAAAAATGTGATTATTTTAATTTATTTCGAGGAGGAAAAAATAAAAACAATCCTATTAAACGAGAAACCTCCCACCCGGAATTGTCATAATTACTGCAATCCGAAAATCCCCATCTTGCCGCCAGGAGTGAACAGCCCGGGCGGAAATGATTACCGCCGGTCACGGAACCGAACACGATTTGATTGCGGCAGCACGATTCATGGTGCAGTGGGAAAAAGTTTTTCCTTTTTTTATTGCGGCCGGCTGTCAGTGTTTTTGCACACGCGAAAATAACTTGTTGTCTGGGCTTAATAAATTGTGCTCATTGGCACCCACCTGGTTTCAACTAATTGATTAATTTGATGGACACATCTGAGTGGGTTATTCTTGTGGGTTGCCATTTTGGTGGTAGATCAAGTCGCTGAGTTGAAAATATTTTAATTTATATATACAAAGCATGCAAAAAAATATAAATTTTCCGTTTCTTTCTCAGTTTGTAAGATTTAACAAAACCCAGGTAAGTTTGCTCAACTGACCAGATTAAATTCACGACCAACCACACTTGAGTTGACTTAGGGCAGGAAAGCTTCCCCCAGTTCGCTTATATAACGTTCATCACACCGGGACTAATTCATTCACACGTACAGCCGAGAAGAGCCAACAGAGACAGGAGTCATAATCTGCATAATTCAGCATTACCATTTAAAACAATGTTCATCCAATTAAATATTCAGCTCTCGTGTGGCACACGGGGAGCCATCTCCCAGTGGGATGACAGTGACATAGATAAATAGGCGTTGAAAATACAAATTGATCTTTAATACATCATATGCTTAGAATAAGAAATCCTGATGAAAATTGACTCATGAACTTCTGAATTTAAACAGAAATTGAAATTAAGATAACGTGAGAAATTCCCTCCGACTTCAGCAAATAATGCAATAATAGCATGACTGCGAGTGGACAATTCTCAATTATTATGATGTCATCCGGGAAACTTGGTGCGGTCTGATTCGAGGCAAGAGAAAATGAGAAAATTAGTCCCGGTGACAGCACTTAAATCCCGGTTCCTCCTGTGGCGCGCTGCATAGGCAAATTTTGCCGGTCTTTTAGGCCGCAGACTGTGTCCTTGTAGCCCAGCATCATCGAAATCCACTAATTACGTCCCGTCACAAAGAATAACGAGGCAAATTAAATTATCGTGCTCTTCTTCTGGGGAACGGTGGTGGTGCACGTACGGCCTACACGACGAATTAATTCATTAGGCTTGGCGAAAACTGTGGTTTGGTGAGTTATGTCGGATTATTTTGGTTTGCCCTTTATTTAAGCTACGCTTTGTGAAAGTGTTTCGACACAATTTAATCTTTTATAATCTATTAATGTTTTTCTTCTTGGAAAAAAAGTTGCAAAAAACTGTAGAGTTAACCAATTAAACCAAAATCGGAAAAGTTTGTCACAAAAAAGGGTTAAGGGTTAATCACCGAAAAATATCAATCAAAACCCGTAATCACAAAAAATAACGGTGATCGAAAATCGTCAAAAAAAAAGGGTTATAGATCATTGAGCAGATTCCTTATTATAAAGCAACTCCCCATATATAGGCCATATTTTGGGTACTTGGGACACATATGTGATTTACATCAAGAGATATATTTCCATGTCTAACATTAATTTTTGAGCTTTCTCAATACAATTTTGGCAACTGTTTATACAAAAAAGGTACGTAAATATTCGAAAATCTGTAACTATTCAAGAATTTTTTTGTTTGATTTGGTGTCTTCGGCAAAGTTGTAGGTTGAGGTTGATAAAAAAATGTTTATTTTTATTTACTTTTTTTACAATAATTCAGTTTCTCAAATTCCGTGTTTTTTTATTTTTTTAATTTTATATATGTTTGCCGACAAGTTATGTTTTTTTTAAATAGTGATTTTTGAAAAAAAAAAAATCTTGTAAAAAAAACGAAGTTGACTTTATAGCTGTCGGCCACCATTGCTAGTACCAACCACTAGTGTCTTCCTTTTATCTACAAGGACTTCGCCGCCCTGGGCTCCTAAGTGTACGAGAGTATGGCACGGAGCGACGGCGCCGAATACCCATATTTACACAAAAAATTTTAGAGCACCCGCCGCGACTTGTACTTAACATTTTTTGACCTGGTTTTTTTTAGATAAAATCGAATTTACAATAGAAAGGTACTTTACAAATAATGTTATTAAGTGCACCGTTTTCAAAATAAAGCCATTCAAAGTTTAATTTTGTCCGATTAATTCTGTTTTTTTTACTTTTTAAAATAGTGCCCATGACTGTCCCTTCCTGAAAATATTTTTTTCGAAAAGTTCAGATAATTTCAACTTTGCCGATTTCGTAGAGAATTGCTCATATGCATTTTCATTACTTTTGAGTTATTGATGCAGTTTGGTTTTAAATCGTGTGCTCTTTCAAAAAACCCTAAAATATTCAGTAATTTGTTTCAGAAATCAGGAGGAAATCCAGTTTTTCGTGAAAACTTAACACGTAGCTTAATGTGTGGGACAGGCTTGGCTTGCGTTTTTCTCAGCTTGCGTTTTTTTTGCATATGGGACATTTATGTGAACATGGCAGTACAGATCTAAACAGGAATTTTTCCAGTACTTTTTCTACTCCGATTTTAATGAAACTTTTTAGAAATGTTTTCCTAAGCTTATATACACCATTTTTGCCAGTTACTTTAGAGAATGACATTTAAGAAGGGCCTATAGGTTATTTCAAATAATTTTGTAAATCTTAAATTAAATATTGATTAAATATTGCTGATGTCACGATTAAAATGTTACAAAAAGCCTCACGAAAAATGCAGAATGGTATGTCTCTTCTATAAAAACACAAAAATCATATTAAAACTGTCTTTTGAACAGCGGCTTAAACGATTTTTTCAAAAAAACAGAACACAGAATCGATACCCTATACAACTTTACATAATTGTCAAGAATGTGTCTCTATATTGACAACTGCCCTAAGTTCAATCCTTGGGAGGATACAACGTTTGAAAACAAATGTTGAAAAAACAGGGTTTAGTACACGGAGAAAAAAGAGTTCCTAAAATCGTGAACAAGCGTTCATGAAAATGGGAACCACCCCTTTTTCGTCATTTTCTCCTTTTGTGCGCGCATAAAAAAAAACCCTATTTTAATCCCTAATTTTAATCCGACAAAAACAATTTCAGATATAAGCTCTTTGGTCACGAAACCTCCAAAACCCCATTTTATGTTTCATACGACCTTTTCAAATATAAGGCTACACAGCAAAAAAACCATTGGTTAAATCGCAGACTGCACATCACATTTGTGAAAAAAAGTTAATATTACACCATGCATGTACAGTAGGGTGACAAGAAAAATTAAAATTTCGGAAAATCGCAAGAGATACCCCCTGGATCGATTCATTAGGCAAAACAAGTAACTGTGCCAATTTTGAGCCAAATCGGTTAAGGCTAAGGGGTCGCTTTTCATCGTTGAAGTTTATAGGGGAAAATCGCAAAAATGTATGGGGAAAAACATCGCTTCAGGATTTTTGCAGCAGGTGGCGCGGGTCTCGCCCAAAATTGTCCAAGGGTGAGATTCTTGTTAGAAATTTAATTACCTACAACTTTGTAGAAGGGTGCAAGACGGTCCGAGTTGATCCTGATGAATTATTAGCAATGCGATGAAAAGAAATCGGCTTATATACTTGAAAGTATACAAGGAGTATATAGGAAGTATATAAGACAATATTTTTTTCTAGAAAAATCACCCAAAATCAGGATCAACTCGGATCGTTTTGCACCCTTCGACAAAGTTGTAGGGAATTAAATTTCCTACAAGAATCTCACACTTGGACAATTTTGGGCGAGACCTGCGCCACCTAGCAGAAAATTACTGAAACGATGTTTTTCCCCATACATTTTCGTGATTTTCCCCATATAAACTTCAACGATGAAAAGCGACCCCTTAGCCTTAACCGATTTGGCTCAAAATTGGCACAGATACTTATTTTTGCATTAGGAATCGAGTCAGAGGGTATCTCTGATGTCGATTTTTTTTATTGTCACCCTAATGTACAGTTTTTGCAAACACAAATAAAGTTGCAACCGACGGGATTCAAATCCAGCACCAACAGTAAGGACTGGCGTCTTCACTCGCTCGGTCATCAGACCGATCAAGAATGGATAGAATGAACGCATATATGAGCTTGACAGTTTCCCATACTAGTGGGCTACATATTTTAGGGTGTAATATAACATAAAATTTCATAAAATAATGCAAAATTTATTTCACACGCCTTTAACACACAGCTGGATTACAACTTTTTGTGCTATGTAGATTTTTGAAACTCCAAACTATTTTCCTCTAAAAACCCAATCAATCACATTTCTTTTGCGTTCATTTCAATTGAAATAACGCGTAGTTTTAAGTTTTTGAAAAATGTAGTTTTTGTGTGGGGAATTGCTGATTTTTTTTAATTTTTGTAAATTTGTCAATATTTTGGATGAATAATTTATGAATAAACTTTAGAATGCCAACAAATTTAAAAAAAAAATTTGAATTTATCATTACATCAATATTTATATTATTAAAAATCGAAAAATCGAAAATAGATTGTCAAAATTGAAATACTGATTGCAACCAATAGAAGGTAACATCTCAATCCTGTCATTTCTGGCCATTTGTCCAAAACAAAAAAAACTCATCCAAATCAATACCTTCGTTGAACCATCCTTCCTGGCCACCCAGTATCTAGGTTAGCAAAACAAGCCACCTCACTGGGAAAGATTTTTCCCGTTCGTTCTCAACCTGTTCTTGCGAAAGTAGCTATCCTTCGCTGCTAGAAACCAATGCTATAAAACTGGTGTGCAGTTTTCGCCATTACCGTCGCGATGCTAAATTTAATCCTGGAGCTTTCACGGTAATCTTCGAACAACCATTTGCGCAAGGTGTGCTTTAATATTATTTTAGAGGAAAATAAAAAATGGATTTGTTTTAACACACATTTTTCAAATGCACAGATCATGTATCCAACAAATCTCATCCAAATAGAACCACCCTATCGACCTGAACTCTGACCCTAGCGTCGGCCACTTGTGCATCCCGGGCACGTCCCGGCAGTTGCAATCGTTCCCATCAGGGATGCATCTCTGCTTCCGCTACGGCGGCTGCTGGGCGAGAGAGCGGGAGTCCTCGTTAGGGATTAGGTTTATGGTGTGTTCGTGTGAATGAAATGTATTTGCTCAATAAGGTACCTATAACACACACACACACTCACACATGCTCGGAAAAGGCAAGAGCGTGGGTCGTCGAGTCTTTTCTTGCCCGGATTTTAAGCGCCTGTTTCCGGGAAAGAGAAAATCTTGCCAATCGTTAGGCTCTGTTTGAGATGCATTACGTAGGTAACGAAGCCGGCGGATTTCCGGGTGCAGAATCCGACATGAGATGATGACACATTAAGATTATTACATGTATATGGAAATAAGAACGTCTTGCGTCTAAAATTTCAAATGATTGATTAAAAACTGCAATTTCACTTTAAAAGAAGGGTATTGAACTATACATAGATATTAGATACACATTCTTATTATTTTTCCCGTTGACTTGAAATTTTAAATATACTTTTAAGGTTAACCTCATAATTCGCCTTAAGTATTTTTTAATGATATTTGTGTTTAAAAATCAATATTAAAGTATCGGTGTCCAAATCATGGGCTCTCAAAGTGATAAATCAAAAAAATATAAAAAATAAGGAAATTCGAAAATATAATTCTTGCCATTTCAGTGTAGTTGTACTCTATTATTGTTGATGAATAAACAGTGCAACTTGCTGTGACAATAAATGCTATTTGCTATGCTAAAACATCCCGTCAACAAAAAACAAAAATCGATGCTCAAAATCTCTCAATTTATGCAAAAGTCACGAACCTCCTCTAACGATCTACATTTTTGATAATCTAAGGGACCTCTGCGGCACTTCTGGCGCTGCTGCAAATTCTGACTGTTTTTGTTTAGACAACCCCAAATTCACACTTGTCAGGCGTGGGTGTGAGAGACAGAGAGGGGAAGCACACATTGCACCACCGACCGGATAGAACCCACAAATTTCCGAAAACGGTAAACCTGTCAGCACTTCTGTACAGTCCGTGTGTTTGTTCAGAAGTGCTCTGACTAGTGAGCTATGCGCGCTACTGCAGCATCTCGTTTCGCTTTTTTTCCCAGTGGGGGTTCGTTGAGGTAAAACTTGGTTTTTTAACCATGCGTCTCCATCACTTTAGAAAATGCTAACTATTTCATGGAGACGCATGAAGAACCACATTTTTTTCCAAATTTTACCCCAATTCCCTCAAAATTCAAACGAGTTGAATTGTACTGCTCTGTAGGTGGCATAGAACATAACGTTCAACACCCCAAAAGTTCGATCTCCACGCCTTCACCAAGCTTTGGCTGTGTCTGTGAATTCTACAACAATTGCTATTTTTGGAAGACTGCGTCACAATGTTTTTTTTTTTCGACACATTCTCTATCGAATTTGTAGATGAAGAAAAAAACGACATTGGAATCGTTGCCAAACTCTATCAAGGAGTGAGTTTTCGGCAATGATACAAAAGAAGCAGAAAAAAGGAGAAACATTTTCGTTTCGATCCACGCTCCAATCCGTTCTACGATTCCAAGTTGTGTTGGTTGGTGGCAAAAGAGTATCACCGCAGGATAAAAACGTAACAGACACACATAGACACATAAGAAAAGCCATATAAAATCGATGGATTCGATTGTTGGCGTAGGCGATGTTGGGAACAATGCAGTGGCAACCATCTAATCCCACTACAATGGCAATAGATATCAATGGAGAGAAGAGGTAGAGAAAAAAACTACGGTAGAAATAGTATCCAACTTTGTCACCTATGCAGCATCCGGTTCTTGTTTGTTGGTAAAACGTAACGTGCAATGTTGAAGCAGGGTGATTTGAAAGATTTTCTGAATTTATACCAAAAAAACATAATGCACTTCTAGATTTAAATCTCCTGACCCGAAGTAGATATGAAGGGGCCATCCATAAACCACGAGGGGGGATTTCAACCCAATGCGTGAAAATTGGATGCTGACAAAATTTGATTACAATTTTCCCGAAATTTTATGATGACGAAATAATTACTTTTTTATTTTTTTAAATAGTCTCGTTTAATAAAAACTAGGGAGTAAGAGAGGGAAATCCCAGGAAATTTAATTTTTTGAGCTTCATGATTCCTGGAAAATCTGGTCAAGACTGGCGAGAATTTTTAAAACTTCTATGTTTTAGAAAATTTAACTTTATAGGATTTTTCCTGGGATTTTTGTCTCTTCTAAAAAAATGTTAATGCAAGCAACTTTGTTGAAGACACCAACATTTTGTCTTTTTTTTTTGTTGAAATCTTTTTTTTGTAAAATACATGATTTTTTACAAAATACAGTCCAGACTCGATTATCCGAAGACCTCGAAAAAAATTCACTTCGAAAAATTTAATGACAAAAAAAAATTCGCTATTGAATGATGAGCTTAGGTTTGACCTCTAAACTAGTCTAAAGGGATTTAAAATTATAAATCCAAGATGGCGGCCAAAATGGCGGTGATGAAATATTGAAAAAGTGCATTTTGAAATTAATTAGGCATCCAACCATTCTAATTTGACTAAAATGGGGTCGCAGAATTCGAATTTGATATTAAAAGTAAAAATAAAATTAAATAATACGAAAAACATTTTTTTTTGGTCATTATTCGATTATCCGAAGTCTCATACAAACCTTCGAATAATCGAATTTCGGATAATCGAGTCTTCAGATAATCGAGTCTGGACTGTACCGTATTTTTAAGAATAATTTTAATAATTTGCAATATAGGTATCAAACAAAACGAAATTTTGAATGATTATCACTTTAAAATAAATACCAACATTTCCATAAAATTACGTATATTTTTTAAAGTACTCAAATTTTAATAATTTGCAATAGGGGTATCAAACGATTCAAAATTTTGCACGCAATTTTGCGATAACCACTATCGCTATCGTTAGACCTTATATGATCGACGATAATTATATCGATTAACAACCTTGCTAGCAATCTACGCCTTCTACGACTAATTTTATCAATAGCATCAGAGCAAACCCTCAAAAATCAGTTTTTAAGAAAGCAATTCAGCGTTTAATTTGAGAGAAAAGTGATGTTCTAACCCTTTTTAGAGCACTAAAAAAAATTATTATCATTTTTGAAAAATAAACTTTGGAGTTGAGAGTCGGTAGTTACAGCCACCAAAGTTAAATAGAGGCAATTTTTGAAACTAAAATATCTCGAGAGAATGGAAGCCAAATTTTATGCGTTCAAAAGGTAAGAATCGCATGGGTATTTTTCTTAAAACTCTAACGAAGTTCAAAAACTGTCAAACTATATGTTATTCCATTTACCATTTACATTCCATTACCTGCTGAATCTGCCCCCAGAATTGAGTCAAAGTGTCTTAATAACTTTATTTTCACTTTGACATGTCCAAAAACTTTCTAGAAGCTAAAAAAAATCCAAAAATATTTCTGAAAAGTTAGATTTTTTCAAACTCGCATATCTTGATTTTTTAAAACCCAAAATTTTAAACCAAGTCATTCCCATTTACTATTTTTTTGGAAAATCAATTTTCCACCTAATTTTGCGATCTAGACAAATATTTGTTCAAACTTGTCCTTTAAAAAATGGCAGTAACAGCCTAGAAATGAAACATTAAAGTTAGGTATTAGGGGAAGATGACTTTTTATCAACAAGATTCTTTTGATTGTTATTTTGATGGAAATTATGCATTTTGGGTTTTGCATCAGAATCAATTAAATTATTATTTTAGTAAAATTCTGGCATTCTTTATTAAGTTTGGGTACGCTAATTACAAACATTCAGTTCAGTTTTTTAACGGTAAATATTCCTTCACTGCATATTAACAGTGGAAATATAAGGGTAATTCTCCGCCAACTCACACAGCAGTTGCCCCGACCCCTCTTCGATTTGCGTGAAACTTTGTCCTAAGGGGTAACTTTTGTCCCTGATCACGAATCTGAGGTCCGTTTTTTTATATCTCGTGACGGAGGGGCGTTACGACCCCTTCCATTTTTGAACATGCGAAAAAGAGGTGTTTTTCAATAATTTGCAGCCTGAAACGGTGATGAGATAGAAATTTGATGTCAAAGAGACTTTTATGTAAAATTAGACGCCCGATTTGATGGCATACTCAGAATTCCGAAAAAACGAATTTTTCATCGAAAAAAACACTAAAAAAGTTTTAAAAATTCTCCCATTTTCCGTTACTCGACTGTAAAAAAATTTGGAACATGTCATTTTATGGGAAATTTAATGTTCTTTTCGAATCTACATTGACCCAGAAGGGTCATTTTTTCATTTAGAACAAAAATTTTCATTTTAAAATTTCGTGTTTTTTCTTACTTTGCAGGGTTATTTTTTAGAGTGTAACAATGTTCTACAAAGTTGAAGAGCAGACAATTACAAAAATTTTGTTATATAGACATAAGGGGTTTGCTTATAAACATCACGAGTTATCGCGATTTTACGAAAAAAAGTTTTGAAAAAGTTACTTTTTGCGTTTCTCTTTGTTTCGTCGTCCGTGTCTGTCGCGGGTGACCATGAACGGCCATGATCGATGACGACCAACTTTTTCAAAACTTTTTTTCGTAAAATCGCGATAACTCGTGATGTTTATAAGCAAACTCCTTATGTCTATATATCAAAATTTTTGTAATTGTCTGCTCTACAACTTTGTTGAACATTGTTACACTCTAAAAAATAACCCTGCAAAGTTAGAAAAAACACGAAATTTTAAAATGAAAAATTTTGTTCTAAATGAAAAAATGACCCTTCTGAGTCAATGTAGATTCGAAAAGTACATTAAATTTCCCATAAAATGACAAGTTCCAAAAATTTTTACAGTCGGGTAACGGAAAATGGGAGAATTTTTAAAACTTTTTCGCCATGATCGTGCTATTTTTTACCCAAATTGAGATAAGAACGCCATTTTGTACAGCTTTAAATGCCACGGTATGGCGGAAGCAAAATATAAGCGTTTCACCTTCCTGATTAAGAATATACTCGATTCATAATATTATATCGGTGAAAAATTAGTTTAAAAAAAATGTTTTTGCATACTAATGAAGCCGCCTGGTACAAGATTTAAAATGCTGATCAAAAAATATGTTTCTCGAAAATTTATGCTAATCAAAGGTAAAAGAAATGTAAAAACATTTTTAAACACGCCATATAATAAGACTTAGTAACAAATTATTGAAATTAACTTGATCCACCATGCGCCTCTCCCATCGTGACACATTTTTTTTTCTAAAAAGCTTAATTTTGGCCGATAGAATTTTTGTACTCGAACATATTCTTATTCAGGAAGATGAAACACAACTTTCTACGTATAAATCTTTCAGAAATGTTTGCGATTTATAATATCCATACCGTTTATGTCTTATCTTTTGACCTTCACCGATCCCCAAAATTCGATTTAAATTCTGAGATATCTAACAAAAACTGTAACAATAACGCCATGCGTAGTTGTCACTCTTCATAAGAAAGTAGTTCGATCATTATTTGTCCTAAAACAAAAATCCCGATCCTGGACAGTAATATTTGATTTAATTGTTTACTCTTTGGAAAAAAATCCTTGTTTTTTAAGAGAAGGAATATTTGAACACTCTACATCTCAATTGCTCATTTATAATTTCTTATATTAACAAAAAAAATGATCTGCCAAGAAACATTATTTTATTGATTTTTTTTTTGTTTTAATAGTCTATTAGAGGTTCAGAAAAGACACCTCTTGAATTCTATCCCAGCAAGAGCATAAAATATTTGGCAGTGTTGCAATTTTTTGAAAAAAACATATTAAAAAACGATCAAAAAATCACTTCATGTTTAGATGCAAAATATGATTGAAAATGAAATGTAACATAAATGTAACAGAAATTTTGATAAGTTTTAAATTTGTCACAATGTAACAATTTTTCGATTTTCTCTTCAGTAGTTCCCGTGGTTTTCCAAGCTTGAACATATTTTATTCCAAGAGTATGAAAAATTTCCTATCAATTTGTCTAAGAAACTTTGGGATCTGGTACGTTTCGCCGAATGGACATTTCGCCGAATTAAATAAAAAGATTAAAATTAAAAGTAAACAAAACTATAAAAACACCAAAATTACTAAAAGCTAAAACAAAAAACGATTCATGTTTGAAAGAATGCAAAAACTCACAGAAGTATTCTCATACCGTTTTTTTTTAATTCGACGAAATGTCCATTCGGCGAAATGTCCCGCACCCTTTTAAAGACATGTGCAACATTTATTCCACAGATTGTGAAAACAGAATAAAAATAAATATTAGCACTATGTTTACGCAAAAAAATGTACATACAACTTTTGAAATGTCAGCGTAGATGTATTTTCGAAAATCTAGCAAGCTAAATTCAATTCAGGTTGCTCTGGTACCACCCTACCCCATTCGCACTGCATCCGCTCCGACGGCGGAAGCATCAGCATCAGAGCGTTCCCAGAACGGGTCAAGGCCGTGAAGGATGACGTTCTCGGGCCAGCCCGGGAAAAAGATAACTTTTTGGCCTTTAAGCAGCTAGCCACCCTTTTCCCGAACAATCGACGACGACGACGACGATGGAAACGATTCGCACCGAACAACCGTTTCAAAACGGAAGCTCGCAACGTGGAAAGTTTTTCACCACCTCCCGATGACGATGTGCGGAACAAAGAGACATGATAAAGTGTTTCGTGCACGTGGTTGTTTCGTGCACGACGAAGAAACGAACAGCTTATCGTGTGCCGTTTTAGGTTGAACAACGGTTTATCTTCGGGATTGTTGGAAATTAAAATACATTACACGTTCGGGGAAGCTCTTTCGTAAATTTCTTATCCGGTTGAGTCAGAGTAAGATAAATCTTTAAAAAAAATGTCTTCTTTTGTGAAGCTTGAAGTTACGTTATGAATAGAACACAAGCTAAAACTTTTTTTTATTTTATAAACAAAACTTGAATAATAACTTTTGAATAAAATATCACACTTCCATCTAAACAGCTTCGTTCTACGTAGTCTTGCCATCATTCTCCAGAAAGATATCCTCTACCAAGAAATAAATGATGCCATTCAAAGTGCAGACTTATCAACCTGTGACCATCGAGCAAAGAGCCAAGTCCACACACGTTGTAGGATCCCATCTGTTGTAACAGAAGGAGCAGCGAACATCGTTCGCCTTAATCAAATATGCATGCAAATAAGTCAAGGATAGTACCGAACAGCACCCCAGGATGTTCTGAATGGAGTGTCCCTTTTAGCATACACGGACAGAGCAATCATAATCTCACCAGTAGTGTGTGTTCGTGTGGGCCAGTGTTCTTCATCATATCCGCCATCACCAGCTAGGATAAATTTTCCTCTAGAGATGAAGAGCTTTGGCTTTCGTGTGTACGTTAGGACCGGAGCTCTAGAACCATGGTCGACATCTATCGATAGCATGGTTGAAACATTTAACTATACTCTTGAACGACAAAGCTTGAGACTCTACAGGTGTGCATATCCATGCTGGGCAACGATTTTCAATATTCTGATTCAAGTTCAAGCTATTTCAACTTGATTGCACTTCATGGATCCCATTACCTGCAGCTACCTCTGGGAATTCTCAAACCATTTCGAAAAGTGTTACACTTTGAAAGCTTCGAAAAGCTAGTTTTCCATGAAACTGGACCACTGTGCAGTTCCAGCATGCAAATCAAAAGACAAATGCTTCTGTTCTCAAACAACTCACCTGGGATCAGCTACATTGTATGTGTGTGTGTCTTTTGAAACTAAAGAGATTCTGTTTGATATGTGCAATGTAAACGATTCGAACCCAAGTGCTAGGAAGCACAGACGAATTCAACACTTGCACAGGGAGCTATCAACAGTGAATGTAACTTGTACAAGATGATTCCATCGGAATTGCCCTAAGAAAAACATGGTTCAGAATAGTTCAACACTAACTAAGCTTGAAATTATTGCACACAAAGGAACAAACTTTACGTTGAAATTAAAAAAAAAGGTTTTTGTACCTAGTTCTTGCTTTTCACAAACAAAAACAGAAGTCCAAGAAAAGTTTCAAAGCAAAATTAATTTTTGCCCTTTTTTCCTTTAGGAAGGATGCAACTGAAGAAAATATCATTGTTAGTTGACGTTAAACTGAAATATCAACATTCCAAAAGAGTGTTTTTTTTTTTTAAATCGTGTCCATTTAGAGCAAATCTGGGCATACATTTAAATTCAGTAGACGAAAATCTTAAGGGTGCGAATAACATGATTTTTTGTTGTAATCCATGATACATTTTAACCACGGGTGACCAGTGGTCCAAATGTGGTGCAAAATGATTTTTTGAAACTCGCGATCCCATGTAATGGCTCTTTGACCCATCTGTATAGTGATTTTATAATTCTTAAAAAACTAATGAATTTTTCATACTTTGAGCCTGATTATACGAAACAAATATTTTGTTGAAAATCCTTCCTATTGAAAAAAAATAATCATAGCTTGAATGTGAATGAAAACAGAGCAATTCTCTTCGAAATCAGCTGATTTCGAATTTTTTTATTTTTTGCACTATTTTTTATTTGGCTCAAACTTCATAGGGGATTCCCTATGACCAAAAACCCATTAAGTGTCATTGATTCAATCCAGTCCTGAAACATTTTTAGTTCGAAATGTTCAGAAAATGTCTTATAAAATTTCCTAATAGACATTGAAGATTGGACCTCTGGTTTTTGAAATACAGCGCATAAAAGAAAAAGAAATGGGATAATTGAAGTATTCTAAGTCTCATCACAGGCCTTCTATTCTAGTACTCATATTTTAGAAACAAATAATCCTGTTTTCAAAGTTTTAAATCCATTTTTTTCTTTTATTTTTTTTTTTTCATTATTGATGATCTATGATAACGTATTTTCAAATTGCTGAGAAAAATCTATTTTTTATTAAATATTTTTGATCCTATTGTTAGTTGCTGATTTAAGAAAAAACTTATATGGGTAATTCTCCACCAACTCACACGAAATCGGAAAAAGTTGCCCCGACCCCTCTTCGATTTGCGTGAAACTTTGCTTTAAGGGGTTATTTTGGTTCCTGATCACGAATCCGAGGTCCATTTTTCGATATTTCGTGACGGTACGACCCCTTTCATTCTTCTGGTTTTTTACTAAGACACGTTTTTCAGTGATTTGTAGCTCGCAACCGTGAATAGATAGAAATTTGGTGTCAAAGGGACTTTTGTGTAAAATTAGACGCCCGATTTGATGGCGTACTCAAAATTCCAAAAAAACGTATTTTTCATCAAAAAAAGTTTAAAAATAGTTTTAAAATCGCTGCCATTTCCCGTTACTCAACTGTCAAAAATCGTGAGACATGTCATTTTATGGGAAATTTAATGTACTTTTCGAATCTGAAATAATCCAGAAGGGTCATTTTTTCATTTAGAACAAAATTTTTCATTTTAAAATTACGTGTTTTTTCTAACTTTGCAGGGTTACATTTTAGAGTGTAACAATGTTCTACAAAATTGTAGAGCAGACAAAAACAAAAATTTTGATATATAGACATAAGGGTTTTGCATGTATTCTTCACGAGTTATCAGAATTTTACAAAAAAGTTTTTTTTTAAATGTTTGATTTTGACCATTTTTGAGCAGTTTTTCGTATTTTTAATCCCTAAAACTCAATCGTGTGCTTTTAAAATATTTATATTTTAAAAACTTATATCTCTTCTAAATTAAATAAAATATTTATATCTCTTCTAAATTATTTTTTAAGAATTTCAAAATCACAAAAAATAAGCGCTTTTGAAATATTAGCAGTGATTTTGAAATTATGAAAATCTGAAAAAAAATATGTTTGCAATTCCGTAGTGAATGACGAAACGACCTACTTTCGTCAACTAAAAATAACAGAATCGAAAAGTGTTACTTTTCGATCCGAAACA
Organism: Culex pipiens pallens; assembly: GCF_016801865.2. Lineage (NCBI taxonomy): Eukaryota > Metazoa > Arthropoda > Insecta > Diptera > Culicidae > Culex > Culex pipiens. The sequence goes on from NC_068938.1 coordinate 47,637,210, forward strand.
GAAAATTCTACTTTTCAGCACTGAGATGAGTGCAGGAGATTTAAAATTTAAAGCACTTTTATTGATAAGTAATATTTTTCACTATTGTTTTAATTTTATCTGTGAATTTACTAAACACATGGACATTTAACTTAAAATTCCATGCCAAGGGTGTTTTTGCATTTCATTTCTTTTTAATTTCGAAAAACTTTTTTTTGAATGGAATTTTATGACAAACACCCATGTGTTAAGTGAATTCACCGTTCAAAACAATAGAATATTGAAAAATGTTACTTTTCGATACTAGTGCTGAAAAATTCTACTTTTCAGCACTCATTTCAGTGCTGAAAGCAAAACTTTTCAGCACTGGTATTGATGGTATTAATTTTCCATTCTGTTATTCGTCGATCGAGAATGACTGGAAAAGCTAGTGGTTTCACGACGGAATTGCTAAAAAAATTTTTTTTTTATGCAATTTCATAGTGAAACTACTTACTTTTCTTGTCATTCTCGAACGACGAAAAAGCTTACTTTTCTCTACCAAAAATAACAGAATCGAATAGTTACCCTTTTCGAAACAAATGCTGAAAAGTTCTACTAAAAGAAAAGAAAAATGATGTATGGATCTCGTTGCAAATCTTGATTATCCAACTCAGTGAACCTCGTTGGATAAATGTACGACTCGCACTGAAACAAATCTTCTTTTTGCAACTTAAAGCATAAACTTGCAAGATACACGGCAGGCCAAATAACATGAATCCGACTGATATATTTTTTTCAAAGAAAAGTGCAAAATTTGATAATATTTTTTCTCAAATGGAAGGGATGTATCACAATAGTCTGAAAATCAAATTTTAGTTCGATTGATAAATTTTAAATTAAAAAAAAAATTGAAAGATACGACTGGTCCTACTTTTTGAGCTGGGACATTCAAAATATTTTTCAAAATTAAAAAATATAACATTGTATAGGAATTCCTTGCAACAATGTTCAAATTCACTTCAATTTTCGGTTCCCAAAACTTGCTCGAAACTAGGGAAAACATCCTGAACTAACACCCTTCATACCGTCAACAAAGTGCACTAAACTTTGCACTTTTCAACAACTTCTTCCGGCTGCTGCTGCTGCAGTTGTCGTGTGGAAACGAGAAATATTCAAATTTCCTCCCACGGGTCCAGACTAAAGTTTCAAAGTAAAACGCTCCTACTTCTAGCAGTTTGCTCTCAACAGCAGCAGCAACTAAGTATTCCCTGGGGGAAATGGGTGGGAACAGGGTACATTGAAAACAGGAGCTGGAAACGACATTTGAATTTTTCGTACGTGCCATCGGTGCCACAGCCTTCGGCATGCGAAATGAGCCACTAGTGAATGTGTTTCTAATCGAAATCCGGTCACACAAACATCTAGAAAGTTCTGTGAAAATTTACTCAAATATTTTTTAAACAATGCTTATTAAAAGATGCGATTTTCGTTATTTTTTAAAAGAATTACCAACTATAAACTTAACACGTAAGAAGGCAATGCAATTTCCGATTTTTTAGGCGATTCTACGGTGAATAGAAACATTTTACCCTCAACTCGATACCGATACACAAACTATCGTATACGAACACGAACACACAAGTGCACCCACGTACACTCGCGATGTGGGCAATGACGATGTCTATGCTGCTCAAGTGTTGCGATTCGAGGAAAACTCCCACGCGGGATGAGCACGGAAAAATCACTGGAAATTGGCATGGTTAGGGTGGATCATGTTTAGTCAAAATGCAATAAATTAAGAATAAATTATTTTCTACTCCAATGCTTTATTCCAAAAAAATTCGGTTTATAAAAAAATACATTTGAAAAAAAGAGTTTAAGGATACACCCTAATAACCAACTCGATGAAACCTTCCATAAGGTGGAGCACAAATTCTACTGCTCTGCCACCAACAGACCCGGTCTTTCCAGGACTACGAATTCCGAGCAATCCCATGGATCAACCTCCCCTTTGCCTAGTTCAATGCTACCCCTCCACTAGAACCTTCCCCCACCGTGATAAAGGTCAGGTTCACACCGTGCGCCCTGTTGTCAATACAAAAAAACGGGAAACGGTCCTCGGTGGGACGGTTCTGGCTTCCACTTGGTCATCAAATCACGAGCTTTATGGATCGTAATCGAAAACGATTTTGGCAGTGGGCACCCACGCGCACTGATATCGTTTTGTATCCGAGTGTTTCCGGTTTATGCAATGATACGCGGGGATCTGCGAGCGGTTGTGGGTGGAGAAGAAATTTGTTACGTGGATTTTGTGTTTGGAATAGCATCAATGTAATGTTATATTTCACCAGAGCAAAAATAAGTATCTTCTTACCGTTTTTGCTGAAAATGTATTAATGTCTTAAAAACATAAGTCTTGAACATCTGATGATTTTGACACTAAACAATGTTAAAGCTTTGTTTTACATATATCTTCCTAATAACCTTAAAAAAGGGGCACATACATTTCCAAAACAAGAATCTAAATAAAATCATAAACAAATTTTACCCTCATCAAAAATAACCAAAAACCTGAGAAAAATAAATAAGTGTAAAGAACTTAAAGAATGAATATGAATTTTCTTGCCTTGTTTTTCATCTGTTATGTATTTGGAATGTTTTTAAAGTTGTTTTTTTTTTCGCAAAATATATTGAATATGTTTTTTAAATGTAATTTTATTTGGGTTTCAACTTATTTGATTTCAAAAGTTTAATCCTGATCAGCAATTCTGTACGAAATCTGTCTTTTGTTTATTTTTTGTATTTTTTCAATCCGGCTACAACTGTTTTAGTTCCTTCGGTATGCCCAATAAGTATGCATAATTAGTTGTCCATACAAAAATGATATATGAAAATTAAAAAATCTGTAACTTTTGATGGAATTTTTTGATCGATTTGGTGTCTTCGGCAAAGTCATGGATAAGGACTACACTGTAAAAATATTATACACGGTAAAATATTGAATGTTTGGCCGATTTGAAATTTTAGTCTTTAATTACAAAAAATGATTTTTTTTTAAGAAGATCGGAAAATTTCACGATTGTTTCAAATTTTAACATTGAAAATCGGACCATCAGTTGCTGAGAATGGTGGGTTATTCGAGTAGGACTTAGAAGACATAAATTTTCCTGTTTTTGAATCTTTGCATGGCAATATCTCAGCAATTAAAGGTCGTATCAACAAAGTTTAAAAAAGCACATATAGAGAACTTTCTCAGCTTTTCAAAAATATGTTTTTTCCAAAAGTGGGCAAACACATGGGCACTAATTTCAAAAAATGAATAACTGCGACTATTTTCAAAAAAGTTACCTAAAAATAGCATTTACTTTAAAACGGTGCACTTTATCAAAATTTCCCTAAAGTACTTTTTGATTGCAAATTCGATTTTACATCGAAAAATGAAGTTGAAAAATTTTTGCGACCAATATTTAGATTTTTGAAAAAATCAGTTTTGTTTCAAAAATTTATAATTCGATCAAAGATTTTTTGCACATTCTGAAAATTTCTGAAAAGTTGGCATTTGATGTCTTTGTTGTAGACTCCAAATCGATCAAAAAATTCCTTAAAAAGTTGCAGATTTTTGAATTTTCTTGTATCATTTTTGTATGGACAGCTGCCAAATTTGTATGAAAAATTATATGGACAAACTAATGATGAAAAATGGCTTCTTTGGGCATACCGAAGGCAGCTTCAGCCGAATTGAAAAAAACGAAAATTATAATTAAAAAAAATACCGATTTCGTAGAAAATTGCTCAAGTTTAGTATTGAGTTTTGTCTATAACACAGCGTAACAAAATATTTTTTTTATTTTTTGGCAGCACGAAAAAAAATGCTCCTCTAGGGATCGGCTTCCCGAACAAAATGCAACCTGGCGCATATTTTTATTGTTATCCTAACTCGAGATATTCAATGCAGAAGTTTTGCATATGAATCACCCCCCGTCGGAAAATATTTTTTATTTTGTTTTCTCTGTAACTTTTGATCAATTAGGTCTTTTTGGACGCTTCCGGTGTCATTCGACGGTAAATTGTTAGAAAAACTCAAGATTTGGTCCCATTAGCCGGTTCCCGTAACCGGTTCCGGAGGAAATCCGGAATATTGGCCAAAACTGTGCAAAAACTTCAAAATTTTGAAGTTTTTTGCTCTTAATGCGAAGTGAACGCACTATAGCATGAAACAATCCATACAAACTAAAAAAATGTTGGTCCCAGCATGTTTGAAGGTGTTTAATGGAAAAGGTGGCCATTGAGAACCGGTTCCGGTCAATCCGGATCCGGAAACTCCGGAAAAAATTAAGCAATATTTTCACAATTCCAATGTGTCAGACAGATATAAATAAAAGTGTTGTTGAAGCATTCTTTGCTACTTCATATTCATATTACCACAAAAACATGGCCAAGTGGCCAATGGGAACCTGCTCTGAATGTTCCGGATCAGGGAACCTGTGGAAATTATATTTTTTTAATTAATTTTATGAAGCAGTTTTTATTAAGAAATTTTCAAGGTTTCTGGAAAAAATATGAATTAATCCGAAATCAGAATCAGAAATGTGGCCAAGTGGCCAACGGGAACCCGTTCTGAATGTTCCGGATCAGGGAACCAGTGGTCATTTGAAATGTGTATTAATTTAAAATAGCATAATTTAATTAGGAAATTTTCTAGTTTTCTAGAAAAATCAGAATTAATTAAAATCAGAATCAGAAATATGGCCAGGTAACCAACAGGAACCCGTTTTAAATGTTCTGGATTAGGGAACCAGTGAACATTTGAAGTTTTTATCAAGTTTTCAAAAAACATATTTAGATTAATGAAATTTAAAAATTCCTGTAAAAATTAAGAACATAGTCGATATCAGAATTAGAAATATTGCCAAGTGGCCTAAGGGAGCTCGTTCTGAATGTTTCGGATCATGTTACCAGAGGAAACTTGAATTTTTAATTAATTTTAAAAATGCATATTTTAATTAATGAAATTTTTAAATCCCTGGAAAAATCTGAATGTATTTAAAATAAGAAATAAAAATGTTGCCAAGTGGCCGACTGTTCCGGATCAGGGAGCCAGTGGTCACTTGGCATATTTTAATTAAGAATTTATTTGAAATCAGAATTGAAAATGTTGTCAAGTGGCCAACGAGAACCTGTTCTGAATGGTCACAATTTTTATTAATTTAAAAAATATATATTTATTTTACTGTTTTTTTTCAAAGTTTTGGAAAAAATCACAGTTTATTTTAAATCAGATTTAGAAATATTGCCAAGTGGCCAACGGAAACCCATTCTGAATGTTCCGGTTCAGGGAACCAGTGGTTACTTGAAATGTTTATTAATTAAAAAAAGCATATTTTAATAAGGAAATTTTCTAGTTTTCTAGAAAAATCAGAATTAATTCAAAATCAGAATCAGAAATGTGGCCAGGTGACCAACAGGAACCCGTTTTAAATGTTCTGGATTAGGGAACCAGTGAACATTTGAAATTTTTATCAAGTTTTCGAAAACATATTTTGATTAATGAAATTTTAAAATTCCTGTAAAAATTAGAATATATTTAAAATTAGAAATCAAAATGTTGCCAAGTGGCCAACTGTTCCGGATCAGGGAACCAGTGTTCACTTGACTTTTTTTTTGTTTATTTTATAAAGCATATTTCAATTATGAAATTTTCTAGATTTCTTGGAAAATCTAAATTTATTTGAAATCAGAATTGAAAATGTTGTCAAGTGGCCAACGAGAACCTGTTCTGACTAGTCACAATTTTTATTATTTAAAAAAAAAATATTTTACTGATTTTTTTAATTTTTTTTGAAAAAATTCTTAAATTCTTAAATTCTTAAATTCTTAAATTCTTAAGTTCTTAAGTTCTTAAATTCTTAAATTCTTAAATTCTTAAATTCTTAAATTCTTAAATTCTTAAATTCTTAAATTCTTAAATTCTTAAATTCTTAAATTCTTAAATTCTTAAATTCTTAAATTCTTAAATTCTTAAATTCTTAAATTCTTAAATTCTTAAATTCTTAAATTCTTAAATTCTTAAATTCTTAAATTCTTAAATTCTTAAATTCTTAAATTCTTAAATTCTTAAATTCTTAAATTCTTAAATTCTTAAATTCTTAAATTCTTAAATTCTTAAATTCTTAAATTCTTAAATTCTTAAATTCTTAAATTCTTAAATTCTTAAATTCTTAAATTCTTAAATTCTTAAATTCTTAAATTCTTAAATTCTTAAATTCTTAAATTCTTAAATTCTTAAATTCTTAAATTCTTAAATTCTTAAATTCTTAAATTCTTAAATTCTTAAATTCTTAAATTCTTAAATTCTTAAATTCTTAAATTCTTAAATTCTTAAATTCTTAAATTCTTAAATTCTTAAATTCTTAAATTCTTAAATTCTTAAATTCTTAAATTCTTAAATTCTTAAATTCTTAAACTCTTAAACTCTTAAATTCTTGAATTCTTAAATTCTTAAATTCTTAAATTCTTAAATTCTTAAATTCTTAAATTCTTAAATTCTTAAATTCTTAAATACTTAAATACTTAAATTCTTAAATTCTTAAATTCTTGAATTCTTAAATTCTTAAATTCTTAAATTCTTAAATTCTTAAATTCTTAAATTCTTAAATTCTTAAATTCTTAAATTCTTAAATTCTTAAATTCTTAAATTCTTAAATTCTTAAATTCTTAAATTCTTAAATTCTTAAATTCTTAAATTCTTAAATTCTTAAATTCTTAAATTCTTAAATTCTTAAATTCTTAAACTCTTAAACTCTTAAACTCTTAAATTCTTGAATTCTTAAATTCTTAAATTCTTAAATTCTTAAATTCTTAAATTCTTAAATTCTTAAATTCTTAAATTCTTAAATTCTTAAATTCTTAAATTCTTAAATTCTTAAATTCTTAAATTCTTAAATTCTTAAATTCTTAAATTCTTAAATTCTTAAATTCTTAAATTCTTAAATTCTTAAATTCTTAAATTCTTAAATTCTTAAATTCTTAAATTCTTAAATTCTTAAATTCTTAAATTCTTAAATTCTTAAATTCTTAAATTCTTAAATTCTTAAATTCTTAAATTCTTAAATTCTTAAATTCTTAAATTCTTAAATTCTTAAATTCTTAAATTCTTAAATTCTTAAATTCTTAAATTCTTAAATTCTTAAATTCTTAAATTCTTAAACTCTTAAACTCTTAAATTCTTGAATTCTTAAATTCTTAAATTCTTAAATTCTTAAATTCTTAAATTCTTAAATTCTTAAATTCTTAAATTCTTAAATTCTTAAATTCTTAAATTCTTAAATTCTTAAATTCTTAAATTCTTAAATTCTTAAATTCTTAAATTCTTAAATTCTTAAATTCTTAAATTCTTAAATTCTTAAATTCTTAAATTCTTAAATTCTTAAATTCTTAAATTCTTAAATTCTTAAATTCTTAAATTCTTAAATTCTTAAATTCTTAAATTCTTAAATTCTTAAATTCTTAAATTCTTAAATTCTTAAATTCTTAAATTCTTAAATTCTTAAATTCTTAAATTCTTAAATTCTTAAATTCTTAAATTCTTAAATTCTTAAATTCTTAAATTCTTAAATTCTTAAATTCTTAAATTCTTAAATTCTTAAATTCTTAAATTCTTAAATTCTTAAATTCTTAAATTCTTAAATTCTTAAATTCTTAAATTCTTAAATTCTTAAATTCTTAAATTCTTAAATTCTTAAATTCTTAAATTCTTAAATTCTTAAATTCTTAAATTCTTAAATTCTTAAATTCTTAAATTCTTAAATTCTTAAATTCTTAAATTCTTAAATTCTTAAATTCTTAAATTCTTAAATTCTTAAATTCTTAAATTCTTAAATTCTTAAATTCTTAAATTCTTAAATTCTTAAATTCTTAAATTCTTAAATTCTTAAATTCTTAAATTCTTAAATTCTTAAATTCTTAAATTCTTAAATTCTTAAATTCTTAAATTCTTAAATTCTTAAATTCTTAAATTCTTAAATTCTTAAATTCTTAAATTCTTAAATTCTTAAATTCTTAAATTCTTAAATTCTTAAATTCTTAAATTCTTAAATTCTTAAATTCTTAAATTCTTAAATTCTTAAATTCTTAAATTCTTAAATTCTTAAATTCTTAAATTCTTAAATTCTTAAATTCTTAAATTCTTAAATTCTTAAATTCTTAAATTCTTAAATTCTTAAATTCTTAAATTCTTAAATTCTTAAATTCTTAAATTCTTAAATTCTTAAATTCTTAAATTCTTAAATTCTTAAATTCTTAAATTCTTAAATTCTTAAATTCTTAAATTCTTAAATTCTTAAATTCTTAAATTCTTAAATTCTTAAATTCTTAAATTCTTAAATTCTTAAATTCTTAAATTCTTAAATTCTTAAATTCTTAAATTCTTAAATTCTTAAATTCTTAAATTCTTAAATTCTTAAATTCTTAAATTCTTAAATTCTTAAATTCTTAAATTCTTAAATTCTTAAATTCTTAAATTCTTAAATTCTTAAATTCTTAAATTCTTAAATTCTTAAATTCTTAAATTCTTAAATTCTTAAATTCTTAAATTCTTAAATTCTTAAATTCTTAAATTCTTAAATTCTTAAATTCTTAAATTCTTAAATTCTTAAATTCTTAAATTCTTAAATTCTCAAATTCTTAAATTCTTAAATTCTTAAATTCTTAAATTCTTAAATTCTTAAATTCTTAAATTCTTAAATTCTTAAATTCTTAAATTCTTAAATTCTTAAATTCTTAAATTCTTAAATTCATAAATTTATGTATTCATAAATTCATAAATTCATAAATTCATAAATTCATAAATTCATGTATTCATAAATTCATAAATTCATAAATTCATAAATTCATAAATTCATAAATTCATAAATTCATAAATTCATAAATTCATAAATTCATAAATTCATAAATTCATAAATTCATAAATTCATAAATTCATAAATTCATAAATTCATAAATTCATAAATTCATAAATTCATAAATTCATAAATTCATATATTCATAAATTCATAAATTCATAAATTCATAAATTCATAAATTCATAAATTCATAAATTCATAAATTCATAAATTCATAAATTCATAAATTCATAAATTCATAAATTCATAAATTCATAAATTCATAAATTCATAAATTCATAAATTCATAAATTTCATAAATTCATAAATTCATAAATTCATAAATTCATAAATTCATAAATTCATAAATTCATAAATTCATAAATTCATAAATTCATAAATTCATAAATTCATAAATTCATAAATTCATAAATTCATAAATTCATAAATTCATAAATTCATAAATTCATAAATTCTTAAATTCTTAAATTCTCACATTCTTAAATTCCTAAAATCTTTAATTTTTGGAAGAAAATATTTCAAATATTGGAAATGCAATTTGTTTCGAAATTATTCGAAATTAAATGTGGGATATGGAATACAATCTGTATTAAAATTCATAGATTTTGAATTTTTAGAATTTCGAAATCTAAAATTCAATCATATTCAAATTTTAGATTTTGGTTTTTTGAGGTTATATTTTTGAAGTTAAATTTCATTTATTAGATTTTAAAATTTTGTTTATATTGGTTTATAATTTTCTATTTCGTTTATATTGGTCAAAATTATTGTAGTGTCCCTCTGATTCGCAAAAAGTTTATGTTGGTGACATTTTTCTTGACGTCTTTTTAGGTATTTTTTAAAAGGATTTTTTGCTATCATTCCTTCAAACATAAAACGAGTTTCATTTTTTTTATCAAATACTTTCTGTATTAGTTTTTTCTTTGGAAATAATGTTTCTTGAATGTTTGTCGCGATTTTTTTTTATATGGCGTGAATTACGCGCGGATTGAGGTTTCGATCAGCGCGGATTTGGCGCGGATTTTCTTTCGACTTTCCCATAACAACCCTGCATGCCCACTGGTTTCTTGATCCGGAACAGTCAGAACGGATTGCCGTTGACCACTTGGCAACATCTAATTCTGATTTCAAGTAAATTCTGAATTTTTACAGGAATTTTAATTGTGGTTTGGTTGATTGTGGTTTAAATTTAAAATTTCATTTATCAAAATATGTTTTTGAAAACATGATAAAAATTTCAAATGTTAACTGGTTCCCTAATCCAGAACATTTAAAACGGGTTCCTGTTGGTTACCTGGCCATATTTCTGATTCTGATTTTAATTAATTCTGATTTTTCTAGAAAACTAGAAAATTTCCTTATTAAAATATGCTTTTTTTAATTAATAAACATTTCAAGTAACCACTGGTTCCCTGAACCGGAACATTCAGAATGGGTTTCCGTTGGCCACTTGGCAATATTTCTAAATCTGATTTAAAATAAACTGTGATTTTTTCCAAAACTTTGAAAAAAATCAGTAAAATAGATATATTTTTTAAATTAATTAAAATTGTGACTAGTCAGAACAGGTTCTCGTTGGCCATTTGACAACATTTTCAATTCTGATTTCAAATAAATTTAGATTTTTCTAGAAATCTAGAAAATTTTATAATTAGAATATGCTTTATAAAAAAAAACGTTACTTAATCCACCTATAGGTGGTTGGTGCCTTCCTCACATTTATGGTTTACAATAGGGTCCTAGCGCACCATTTGTTTTGCTGGCCGGTACAAAATTTAAACTCAATCTTTTTCATGTACGTATACGCAATACATGCGCACGTAAAAAAGCAAAGCAATCAACTTTAACGACCCCCGGGTCTTTTGTGGTCTCTGTTGCAAGTTTCTGCTCATTTCTAGGCGTCCGAAGGTTATGTGTGGTGAGTCACCCAAAACCTCTTTTACGCAAATGGACCGACGTTTTACTTCCCCATCCGATAGAAGGCCAGGAGGATAAGGCGGGAATCGAACCCGCGCCCCATAGCAACTTAGGGATCGGCAGCCGAAGCCGCTAACCAACGCGCCACGAGACCCTACCTACACACGTAGATAAATCTATTGGAGAGGGAAAAGGATGTCATTTTTTTAACACATTGGACATTCCTTCTCCCTCACCACAATTATTCATGTAACAAAACATAGGATCTAATTTGAATCCTAAAATTGAACTAAAATTAGTGATATTCTTGTTTACAACGAAAGTATAATTTTTTTTGATTTTGATTTTTCACAATAGGTTTAAATTAGATTTTTAAATCAATTTTGAAAAATTGATTCCACGGCCGATTTTGACATAAAGTATTTTACTTTAAACTTCGTTCCAAGGGGACCATAGTTGATCTATCGTAAATATTAAATTCTGATTTTAAATAAATTCTGAATTTGTACAGGAATTTTAAAATTTCATTAATCAAAATATGTTTTTGAAAACTTGATAAAAATTTCAAATATTCACTTTTTCTCTAATCCGGATCAATTTAAACGGGTTCCTGTTTGTCACCTGGCCACATTTCTGATTCTGATTTTGAATTAATTCTGATTTTTCTAGAAAACTAGAAAATTTCTTAATTAATATATGCTTTATTCTAAATTAATAAACATTTCAAGTGACCACTGGTTCCCTGATCCGGAAAATTCAGAACGGGTTCCCGTTGGCCATTTGGAAACATTTCTAATTCTGATTTCAAATAAACCACTAAATTTTTTAAATTAATAAAAATTGTGACCAGTCACTTGGCCACTTGGCAACATTTCTAATGCTGATTTCAAATAAATTTAGATTTTTCTAGAAATCTAAAAAATTTCTTAATGAAAATATGCTTTATAAAATAAACAAAAAAAGTCAAGTTTTTTAAATTAATTAAAAATTCAAGTTTCCTCTGGTAACATGCTCCAAAACATTCAGAACGAGTTCCCGTAGACCACTTGGCAATATTTCTAATTCTGATATCGAATATGTTCTTAATTTTTACAGGAATTTTTAAATTTCATTAATCTAAATATGTTTTTTGAAAACTTGATAAAAATTTCAAATGTTCACTGGTTCCCTAATCCAGAACATTTAAAACGGGTTCCTGTTGGTTACCTGGCCATATTTCTGATTCTGATTTTAATTAATTCTGATTTTTCTAGAAAACTAGAAAATTTCCTAATTAAATTATGCTATTTTAAATTAATACACATTTCAAGTGACCACTGGTTCCCTGATCCGGAACATTCAGAACGGGTTCCCGTTGGCCACTTGGCCACATTTCTGATTCTGATTTCGGATTAATTCATATTTTTTCCAGAAACCTTGAAAATTTCTTAATAAAAACTGCTTCATAAAATTAATTAAAAAAATATAATTTCCACAGGTTCCCTGATCCGGAACATTCAGAGCAGGTTCCCATTGGCCACTTGGCCATGTTTTTGTGGTAATATGAATATGAAGTAGCAAAGAATGCTTCAACAACACTTTTATTTATATCTGTCTGACACATTGGAATTGTGAAAATATTGCTTAATTTTTTCCGGAGTTTCCGGATCCGGATTGACCGGAACCGGTTCTCAATGGCCACCTTTTCCATTAAACACCTTCAAACATGCTGGGACCAACATTTTTTTAGTTTGTATGGATTGTTTCATGCTATAGTGCGTTCACTTCGCATTAAGAGCAAAAAACTTCAAAATTTTGAAGTTTTTGCACAGTTTTGGCCAATATTCCGGATTTCCTCCGGAACCGGTTACGGGAACCGGCTAATGGGACCAAATCTTGAGTTTTTCTAACAATTTACCGTCGAATGACACCGGAAGCGTCCAAAAAGACCTAATTGATCAAAAGTTACAGAGAAAACAAAATAAAAAATATTTTCCGACGGGGGGTGATTCATATGCAAAACTTCTGCATTGAATATCTCGAGTTAGGATAACAATAAAAATATGCGCCAGGTTGCATTTTGTTCGGGAAGCCGATCCCTAGAGGAGCATTTTTTTTCGTGCTGCCAAAAAATAAAAAAAATATTTTGTTACGCTGTGTAATTGCATTTTTTAATTTTTTGAACTTTTTCTTTTTTTTTGCAATATTACTTGTGTTATTTTACTTGAACTAATGTGTTAAAAAAATAAAATAACGTAAAATAAGGTGATTTTTTTAAGCTACTGATGTAAAACAATACTTGTGTCTTCCTTCTACAAAGGTATTACATAAGCAATTCAGAGAATTTGGCGAATCTATCAGCTGAAAAAAAGTTCAAAGGCTTTTACAGCACAGTTACATGCATTTAAGTTATAGATTTTACAAGCCAAGTGAAGCTTTTATATTATCGGTTTTTTAGACAATTCTACGTTAGGAACATTTAAAATTAGTTTCTAATTTACTAATCTTAGGTGATATTAAAACATAATTCAAAAATATCCTCGGATTTATACATCGGATTTATTTTAGTAGAACGAGGTTTTTAGTAAATTTGATCAGGCTTGAATTTTTGTACATTTTCTTAAATGTTAATATACTTAGTCAAACAAACATTAAATTGTGATGATTTCAAATGATACATTGAAAGTAACCTTAATAATGGTTAGTTTGACGTAATTTACACACTTTTTGTTTAAAGTTTATGTGGAAACCAGTGATTATCAAAGTCACCTGGTATTTAAAAAAATATTTTCAAAGAAACTATTTTTAAGCACTTTTGTAAAAAAAACTTATAAGAGCAACGCGTGTTGCCTATCCATGATATAATGTTTGAAAATATATTGATGTTTTTCTAATGTCTCTCTGGATTTCGGTAGTATTTTTTTAAACACATTAATCTAGATAAAATAACATTAAAATTTTCATCTTTACGAATATTATTTTTTTATATATTTAGGGAAATATTAACTTTTGTTGATTTTTTCGGCAATTTCTATCTGACTTTTTATGACTCTTTTCTAATAAGATAAAGTTATTTCCTCCTAAAGTAAAGAATTATTTCAAAACAGTTCCTAGATTGATTGATCGTTGTTACTTTGCAAAGAGTTTTTTTTTTTTTGCATAATCTAAACTGACATCACTTTTAACATTACAAGCGATCTCTTGATGTGCCATAACGCTACGCTTTCTAAATATTTCTCTCAATTTAACCTCTCAATACAAGCCAGCTCGTCCTGCTCACTTCTCGCTCCCAACAAGCTTTCATGAGCTTTTCTCTCTCTTCCTCACCACCAATGCCGAACCCTTTCGGAGCTTTTCATTCAGGACTCAGCTCGGGGCCAACCGAGCATTGTGGAGTATTTCTACCGCGGTTCGGAGCCTTCGGCCACAGTTCCCTTTCGACCGTGGAATAGAACGCAATCCGGAGCAAACCTCCCGTCCAAGTCCTGGTGCTGGTCCAAAGTGGCAAGTTTTAGCGCTCTCTCCCGCTCTCATCCGTTCGCTCCACCTGGGATATTACAAAAGTTCAACTTCGTGAGCAAAAGTTCGCGCCCGCCGCAACGCAAGAAAGAGTCCTTCAACCTGCAAAAACGGTGGAGAAGGTGCTTGCTCGTGAGCAGTTTGTGCACGGCCAGTAGTGAGCTGTTGTCCGTGGTGAGTGTTTGTTCGAAGAAGGAAAAGCTCCTGGATTTTCTTTGGATTTTTTTCCAGAGGGAAATTCAACGCTGAGCGCCCAAGTGTGTCAAATTGAGTGATATTTTCGGTGATTAAATTGTGTGGAATTTAACAGCTTGAAGTTTCGGGCAAATCTACCGCAGCGAAACGAAATTTGGTGCGAAATTTTCCACACAAAAGAGTGAAATCGAACCGCACGCGGAAAATTCCCGGGAAAACCGAAGCGCGGCTTGGTGTCACGGTGTCGAGTGACGATAAGCGCCAAGAAGACGTGTTTCGCAAGCAATTTCCTGCTCCAGTGTTCAAGTTTCGTCTGCTGACTGACTGACTGCCTTGTGAGCAGCTAGAAGCATTCCAGGAGTTTGGTGAACTTTCGCGAGCCGCGAGCACAGCACAGCAGGTTGCACATCAATTTTTCAACAGTTCATAAACAGGTAATGTCAATCAACTGTGGCTGAGTGTGTCGGTGGGCTTTGTTTGTGTAAGCTCAGCTGGATCAGAGGGAATTCAGGGTAACCAGAGGTTATTTCATAATAAAAAGAAAAATAAAAAAATATTAAAATTTACAATAATTCATCACTCAAAAAATATAAAAGGACAAACCTGAATTGACAACAAAAGAAATTATTTCACTATTGCTACATCTGCCAGATCTGCTCTATCAAAATTCTACACAACCCACCAACTAAGCCGGTAGAGGAAGAGCAAATGTGGCTGGTGAAACAACAGGAAGGCATATCAATGTCTCAATTATACGATTCGATTTTCCGCTTTCACGCGTTAGTTTGCTCCCTCCTATTTTGGGAGCCTTTTTGTCTGATGGAATCGAGTTTTAGATTGGATGAGCTTTTCCGAGGAAACGATGATTGGAAATGAAAATGAAATTTTCCGGAAGCGGAAAAGTATAACGAATTAAATTTGATTATGTTGTTAAGCTCAATCAGATTAATCCCTCAATACACGAAACATGGTTTTTCTCTTTTACAAGCAGAATTTTACAAAATACTTTATAAATCATTATAGACAATACAAGTTTGTTTAAATGTTTCGACCCCCTCTTTCTTCAAAGTTCTTAAATAAATAAATATAAACGCATTTATTACCTATTTTCCCCAAACAAAATCATAAGGGGTTACATATATGTAGAATATCTCAAAATTTCAAATTTCTGAAAATTTATTAAATCCACTAAAAAGATTATTTACAATCACTCCTGAAAGTTTCATGAAGATAATTCATGATAAAAGAGAATACAGACGATTTAAGCTTGAAATGTTGACATGAGTAAAGCAAACTGTTCATTAGGGTGGGTACGGATTTCGAAAAGTTCTCAGATCAAGTTCTGGTGTGGTTCCCCTTGTAGGGCATACCCATAGGGACTCTCACGTCAAATTTCATCTCGTTTGGTTGAAAACTGGCTTGTCTCAAGCGAGAAATGAGCGGAATCGTCTGGAGAACAACTTTCCCTAAGAGACCAGGTCGATTCGTTCAACCCCCATCGAGCTCAACGGTAATACATCCGGGGTTTTCGGAACCAACGGTTTTCACCAGAAAAGCATCAAATTTTCCTTAGCATGCTATGAATGCTAGATGAACACCGCGACGCCACATGTCAAACAGTTACCACGTGGACTAGCATCACCTATAAAAAATTACTTTTAGTACTTTTTGAACTATAGAATCATCATTTATGGTGATCCTGATACTATTTAGCTGTATTCTAAACCTCCAAACAAGAATAAAAATGTTATGGTGCAAATTTTACAATCACGTGGTAGCTGTTTGACATGTGGCATCGCGGTGTTTATCAAGCATTCATAGCATGCTAAGAAAAATGTGATGCTTTTCTGGTGAAAACCGTTGGTTCCGAAAACCTCGGATGTATTGCCGTTGAGCTCGATGGGGGTTGAACGAATCGACCTGGTCTCTTAGGGAAAGTTGTTCTCCAGACGATTCCGCTGATTTCTGGCCATCCTAGAAGTTTCTACATGTTTTCCCCAGGCCTGTAGGAGCGAATGAATGAAAATTCAAAATTTCCCATAGTAAATCCCATGTAAACTTGAACTCGCTTGAGACAAGCCAGTTTTCAACCAAACGAGCTGAAATTTGGCGTGAGAGTCCCTATGGGTATGCCCTACAAGGGGAACCACACCAGAACTTGATATGAGAACTTTTCGAAATCCGTACCCACCCTACTGTTCATCTTTGTGATCGTTTTTCTCAAAACAACGAGTTGATTTACGGGTGCCACGATATCTCGAGATTGGATGGACCAAATTGGCTGATATTTGGGGTGAAGACTCTCAAGACATATCTGGTGTGCATTATTAAGCCCGTTTTCCCAAATTAAGCTATTAAAAAAATACAATAATCAAAAATAATATGAAAAACACAAAAAAAATATCTTTAAAAAAAATTGAAAATCGGCTTTCGTCATGCACACGGGACCAATTTAAAGTATCCTCACCAAAGTTTTGAGCCGATTTGGTCAAAGCAGTGTTGAGATATCGTGGCACTTGTTTTTTGAAACTGCTAACTTAAAATAGCTATATCTCGGTAATGATATTACCGAATCTCATCAAATTTATGTTGTTAAGGTCAGGCACCGATGAGGTCATCCGCGAAAATTGGGTTTTTAACTTTTTTTTTTGTTTTGCTCATAACTTTTAATAGGAACCGAATTTCAAAAATCTAAACTCGTCCGATTGTGGTAAATTGTCTCAGCTTTCAGAAGTGTATTTTGGTTTCTTTTGAAAAGTTATGTAAACTTTTATCCAGAGCAATCTTTGTAATTTTTTTGCAAAAATGATCAAATTTGCGTTTTTTACAATTCCCTTGGACTTCACGGAAAATCGGAGCGGGACCGTTCCTCCCCAGATTTTGACAATATTTTCCACTATTTGCCTATATGTTTATATACCGTTGGATTCGTTAGAATATAACGAACATTTTGGTGTATATAAATCAATATTTCATGAACTTTTGTAACAGAGTTTTTTGATTACCAAAAAAAAACTTATAATTTTCGGCTCGCGCAAAGCAACGGGCAACGAAACAAAGGAGAAGTCTCAGAGACCAAAAAAAATCTTCGTGCGCCGCGTGGTCTGCATCGGTCTCACGCACACACTCTCGTGCGCGGCGCAAGCATTATTTTGGATTTATTCTTTCATGTTTCGTGGCTGATTTCTATAATATTAGTTTGTGTAACTTTTGAAGTAAACATGCAAACAAGTTAAACATATAAAAATGGTTGATTATTATTAGTCATCCAAAAAGTATATAATAAAATCTGTTATGAAAAATCATTCCGTGTTCTCTCTAGATACTATTTTAAACTTCACCCACCAAAAGATCCGGTCATTTTTTTGTTTTCGTAATACCTCTAATCTGTACAATCAAATCCTTTGGCAGCATTCCAGAATACCCGGTATTCCAGTTCTTATGGAACATGTTTGAATAATTGTGCCAAACGATATACGACAATTCAAACAAACTATAATTCAAAGAAATCAAGATTCTAAATAAATTCCTCGAAATTCGAAGCTATTCGTCAAATCGTCAATCCCCAAAAATAAAAATGTTTCTACGAGAAAAAAAAAAACAAAAAGTAATTCAAGAATTTCATAAAATAAAAAAAATCATTTAAAGAAATTCAGAAAATATTTTTATTCAAATTAATTTTTTTTTATTATGTCAAAAATTTGAGAATTTGAAGAATTTGAAGAATTTCAAGAATTTCAAGAATTTTAAGAATTTCAAGAATTTCAAGAATTTCAAGAATTTTAAGAATTTTATGAATTTCAAGAGTTTTACGAACTTTAAGAATTTAAAGACTTTCAAGAATTTCAATGATTTCAATATTTTTTTTTTAATTATAGAAATTATAGAAATCAAGAAATAAATCAAATTCAACATTCAACGAATTCAAATAAATTGAATTTGTTGAATTTCTAGATTTTCTTAATTTACTAGAGTATCTAAAATTTCTAGAAATTCTTGAAATTCTTAAACTTTTTGAAATTGATAAATTTTCTGAATTTTTCCATTGTTTTTTTTTAAATATATGAAGTTCTTGAATCACTTGTGTTTTCTAAGTTTCTTGACTTTCTTGAAAATCTTGATTTTTATATTTAGAAACTTAGAAAACTCAGGAAATTCAAGAACTTCATAAAATTCAAAAAATCATTTGGAGTTATTCAGAAATTTAAGAGTTTGAAGAATTTCAAGAATTTCTAGAAATTCTAAAATTTTAAAAATGTCTAGAATTTGTGGAAATTCTAGAAAATTTATAAAATCTAGAATTTCTGAAAATTTTAGAAAATCTAGAAATAACAGAAATTCAAAAAAATTAAGAAATAAAACAAATTGAAAAAAAAATCGTTGATTTTGTTGAATTTGTTTAATTTAACGATTTTCTAAAATTTCTATAATTTCGATAATTTCTATAGTTTATTTTTTAAAAGAATTTGTTGAATTTATTTGAATTTATTAAAATTCTTGAAATTCTTGAAATTCTTGTATTTCTCAAAATTATTGAAATTCTTGCATTGCTTAAAAATTTGAAAATTCTTGAAATTCTCGAATTTCTTGAAATTCTTAAAATTCTTGAAATTTTTGAAATTCTTGAAATTTTTTCAATTTTTAAAGTTTTCGAACTTCTTGAAATTTTTTAAATTTTAAAAATTCTTCAAATTCTGGAAATTCTGGAAATTCTGGAAATTTTGGAAATTCTTGAAATTCTTGAAATTCTTGAAATTCTTAAAATTCTTTAAATTCTTTAAATTCTTGAAATTCTTGAAATTCTTGAAATTCTTGAAATTCTTGAAATTCTTTAATTTCTTTAAATTCTTTAAATTCTTTAAATTATTTAAATTCTTTAAATTATTTAAATTCTTTAAATTCTTTAAATTCTTTAAATTCTTTAAATTCTTTAAATTCTTTAAATTCTTTAAATTCTTTAAATTCTTTAAATTCTTTAAATTCTTTAAATTCTTTAAATTCTTTAAATTCTTTAAATTCTTTAAATTCTTTAAATTCTTTAAATTCTTTAAATTCTTTAAATTCTTTAAATTCTTTAAATTCTTTAAATTCTTTAAATTCTTTAAATTCTTTAAATTCTTTAAATTCTTTAAATTCCTTGGGCCTTGCCAGGGGAGTATTATATAGATCGTTATAGTACTCATTTTGTCAAGGGGCATGGATAGATCCGTCATGGTAATGAAATTGAGGGTTTAATTGTATTGTTCCAAATACTGTTAAAACTTCCATTTTATTAACACAATGGATATCGTTCCATGCTGATGAGAACCCGCTTTGCCGTAGCACCAAGGCTTATCGATGTCTTTTGGCTTAACCATCTAGAAGTCGCGTATTTTGGACACTCTTAAAATGTCCTTACAACGTGTGTACAATGAACACTAACGCGACTGCGGGTGAGTTAAGCTGGCGTCGAGACCAAGAGGTTCTCCGATAGTGGAAATATCACAAATGTACAACAAACCGCTACATATGTGACTTTTCCCCTATCGAATGTGGGAGTTAGGTTAGGACTTAGTTTTCAAAAAAATAGTTTCTCATTCGAATTCCAAATTCAAATTAAAATTGGGTCTTTGAAGATTTTACATTTAGTAATTTTAGGAATTAGATTAAAGATAACAATTATCAGAATTACATTAGGCAGTTAGCGGGGCAAGTAATACAGCTAGAATCGTTAATTTTCATTCATGTTGAGTACTGTTCTGATTTGTCAAAGTGGCCATAGCGTCTCGATCAATCAATAATGAAATGATATCGGACAAAATTCGTTAATCTGTTGAACTAACGGTTCTCGGATTATGGTTGTATCGACCATTGTTGCGAATCGAGGATCTACTGGAGTTTTGACGATCAAATAGAGCCTAACATTTCAAAAGGGCGCATGGGTTTTGTGAGCAGGAAAGTGTGTCCCTTTCACTTAAATGATAGTTTTCATAAGGTGTGAAAGGGTTACACTCTTGTTTACAAGAGTTATGTGCCCTGATGAAATGGAAGGCACGAAATGGGCGTCTATTTTCTCATTCACGACGCCTGTATAACTTATAAAATAGGAACTGTTCATTTATGTTTATTGGTTTTGGAAGCGGCAAGACAGGTTTAAAGGCAAGATAAAGGAATGTTTGGCTTTGTAACTAAAAATTTTGGGGATTTAAGATTAAAGTTATTTCAGAAAGTTTAGTTAAGATTTTGGCATAAATGCTTCTAGGTTTAATGTACGACAAGACTACTGACGAACGTGACAGGACGAGAACCCCGTTTAGAGGTTTTAACATCAAGATTTGTATTCCATGAACAAGTTATTTTATCTTTCGTTTTCCAGTGCGATTTTTTGATTCCATTTAGAGTTGGAATGCATAATAGGGTATCTTTGAATTCCGGGCCTTTTTTGTTTTGTTTTTTTTTGAATAACTACTTTAGAGTTCCTTTATTAGGTTTTAAATTTAGATAAACGTAACCGTTCAATCAATCCAAGTTCTTACCACTCACACCTACACTAATTTTCTTTCACCTTCCCCCTCCCGATCCCCTATATCTTCCGGTGGTGTTCATTTTGTATGCAATACTAGTTCGGCCACTACCCTTTTTTCCACAAGAAACCGGACTTGGATTGACTTGAGGCCGCGTCCCCCACCTTGCTCCGTAAAACGAAAACGAAACGAAACGAAAAGAGTTTTTAAGTTATATACAGTTATATACAGTTATATACAGCTTAATAACTCTTTTCTACTTCTTTGTTTCCTGTCTACTGTCCTACTCCTTTCTACTCCTCTTTACTCTTTTATTTTATTACTTCTTTCTAATCCTTTACTTGATTACTCTTTTATTCTCATTTACTACTTTCTACTCCTTAAATATTTTTTTCTCTTTTTCTACAATCTTTTACAAAAAGAAGAGAAAAAGAGAAAAACAGTAAAAGGTAAAATCTAAAGAACAAAGAAGGAGTAAAAACTAGTAAAGGAAAAATTAGGCAAAGTACCAAGTTTTAAAGGAGTAGAAAGGTGCAAAGAAGTAAAGAGAAAATGAGTGAAATAGCAGAAAAGAGTTAAGGAATCTACTCCTCTAGAAATAAATCCTCTAGAAAGGAGTAGAAAAGAGTAGAGGAGTAAAGGAGTAGAAAACAGCAAATAATTAGGCTTTAGAGTAGAGGAGTCTCTACTTCCTTTCTACCCCTTTTTATTCTTAGAGTAGTAAACTGCCGTTCTACGCATAATTGTCCCATGTCATTTTTGGTCGATTCTGACTTTTTGTCATTTTTAGGTTTAGTTTGACGTTTACTTTTCGAAAAACACATAAAATCTAGTACTTTGTTCGGAAACTCATCGAAAACAACACCAAGTCTGTGTGTACCATCGTTGTACTTCTACGTATAATTGTCCCACCAATTATTTTCTTTCACGAAATCATCAGTTTTACGAAGCATTATGTTGTTTTTACCAGTTGTTTAACAAGAGGATCACAAATGAAGGTGATAAACTGTTAACTGGGGCGATTCAGGACACATAAGGTGAATAGGGACCCGCGGGACAATTATGCGTAGAAACAAAAAAAACGGCCGAATAATTTCAAACCTGCTGTTTTATGGGAAATAAAACGGGAGCGTTTCTTCCTTTCCAAAATATTCAGTGTTGTTCTTTGAACAATCATTCTCAAACTCAATCCATTTCGACGAATCATCTTTGCGGTTAACTTAATATGCAGTGGGCCTGGCTATTCAAAAGAAGAATTCTATCATTCTTACGGAAGTTCTTGATTGGATTATTTATTGTTGAACTTTCTACTTTTTTGAAATTTATAATCCCTAGCTACCGAGTTGCTTTGGAGGATTTGAACAGTGCGCGTCGCGGTTATCACGCAGGATTTTCGCTGCCGTTTCCGTCTTTGTTTTCCCCCCGATTGTGTGTGTATTTCGACCCGGGTGATTTCGCAATTGTTTGACAGTTGCTTTGGAGGATTTGAACGGTGCGCGTCGCGGTCATCACGCAGGATTTTCGCTGCCGTTTCCGTCTTTGTTTTCCCCCCGATTGTGTGTGTATTTCGACCCGGGTGATTTCGCGATTGTTTGACAGTTGCTTTGGAGGATTTGAACAGTGCGCGTCGCGGTCATCACGCAGGATTTTCGCTGCCGTTTCCGTCTTTGTTTTCCCCCCGATTGTGTGTGTATTTCGACCGGGTGATTTCGCGATTGTTTGACAGTTGCTTTGGAGGATTTGAACAGTGCGCGTCGCGGTTATCACGCAGGATTTTCGCTGCCGTTTCCGTCTTTGTTTTCCCCCCGATTGTGTGTGTATTTCGACCCGGGTGATTTCGCAATTGTTTGACAGTTGCTTTGGAGGATTTGAACGGTGCGCGTCGCGGTCATCACGCAGGATTTTCGCTGCCGTTTCCGTCTTTGTTTTCCCCCCGATTGTGTGTGTATTTCGACCGGGTGATTTCGCGATTGTTTGACAGTTGCTTTGGAGGATTTGAACGGTGCGCGTCGCGGTCATCATGCAGGATTTTCGTTGCCGTTTTCGATTGTGTGTGTTTTTCGGTCCGGGCGGTTTCGCGTTTTCGCATTTTATTTGGTTTTATCTTTCCACTGCCGGCTGTCTAAGATTGAATCATTTATGCTAAACTCAACACCAAATAACCGGGAATAATCTCATCCGCAAACTCCGACTGTTTGCCTTGAGAATGCATAATACATCACACTATTAAACAAAATTTATTGATTATTGGGTCGCATCATCATCCTCTATGTTGAATCCTGGCCATTACCCTTACCCACTAACAAAATCCCAAGTAGAAGTAGTTTTCCGGCACACGTGGGGGTGTGGATATCGTATAGAACCCACCCTTGGTAGCAACCTGTGCTAACTAACATTCCCGTCCCAATCCCCCGAGATCTACAAACTGACATGGCGGGCGCCGTTGGTGGCCAATGACTGTTACCTATTTGATTCAGATCTAGTTTTAATGATCTTGGTGTTTTATCTTTTCAACGCATTCATACATGCTGTTGATAAGGGAAACACCATTAGATCGTTCAAGCGTATGGTCGGTTGTATTGATAGGATATTACGGTCCTGTTCAGCAACGGAGAAGGACAACCATGGGTGGTCTCTCATGCTCATGCTCATGCTCATGCTAAATTCTTTAAATTCTTTAAATTCTTTAAATTCTTTAAATTCTTTAAATTCTTTAAATTCTTTAAATTCTTTAAATTCTTTAAATTCTTTAAATTCTTTAAATTCTTTAAATTCTTTAAATTCTTTAAATTCTTTAAATTCTTTAAATTCTTTAAATTCTTTAAATTCTTTAAATTCTTTAAATTCTTTAAATTCTTTAAATTCTTTAAATTCTTTAAATTCTTTAAATTCTTTAAATTCTTTAAATTCTTTAAATTCTTTAAATTCTTTAAATTCTTTAAATTCTTTACATTCTTTAAATTCTTTAAATTCTTTAAATTCTTTAAATTCTTTAAATTCTTTAAATTCTTTAAATTCTTTAAATTCTTTAAATTCTTTAAATTCTTTAAATTCTTTAAATTCTTTAAATTCTTTAAATTCTTTAAATTCTTTAAATTCTTTAAATTCTTTAAATTCTTTAAATTCTTTAAATTCTTTAAATTCTTTAAATTCTTTAAATTCTTTAAATTCTTTAAATTCTTTAAATTCTTTAAATTCTTTAAATTCTTTAAATTCTTTAAATTCTTTATATTCTTTAAATTCTTTAAATTCTTTAAATTCTTTAAATTCTTTAAATTCTTTAAATTCTTTAAATTCTTTAAATTCTTTAAATTCTTTAAATTCTTTAAATTCTTTAAATTCTTTAAATTCTTTAAATTCTTTAAATTCTTTAAATTCTTTAAATTCTTTAAATTCTTTAAATTCTTTAAATTCTTTAAATTCTTTAAATTCTTGAAATTCTTGAAATTCTTGAAATTCTTAAAATTCTTGAAATTCTTGAAATTCTTGAAATTCTTGAAATTCTTGAAATTCTTAAAATTTATGAAATTCTTGAAATTCTTGAAATTCTTGAAATTCTTGAAATTCTTGAAATTCTTGAAATTCTTGAAATTCTTGAAATTCTTGAAATTCTTGAAATTCTTGAAATTCTTGAAATTCTTGAAAATCTTGAAATTCTTAAAATTCTTGAAATTCTTGAAATTCTTGAAATTCTTGAAATTCTTGAAATTCTTGAAATTCTTGAAATTCTTGAAATTCTTGAAATTCTTGAAATTCTTGAAATTATTGAAATTCTTGAAATTCTTGAAATTCTTGAAATTCTTGAAATTCTTGAAATTCTTGAAATTCTTGAAATTCTTGAAATTCTTGAAATTCTTGAAATTCTTGAAATTCTTGAAATTCTTGAAATTCTTGAAATTCTTCAAATTCTTCAAATTCTTCAAATTCTTGAAATTCTTGAAATTCTTGAAATTCTTGAAATTCTTGAAATTCTTGAAATTCTTGAAATTCTTGAAATTCTTGAAATTCTTGAAATTCTTGAAATTCTTGAAATTCTTGAAATTCTTGAAATTCTTGAAATTCTTGAAATTCTTGAAATTCTTGAAATTCTTAAAATTCTTGAAATTCTTGAAATTCTTGAAATTCTTGAAATTCTTGAAATTCTTGAAATTCTTGAAATTCTTGAAATTCTTCAAATTCTTCAAATTCTTCAAATTCTCGAAATTCTCGAAATTCTTCAAATTCTTGAAATTCTTCAAATTCTTGGAATTCTTCAAATTCTTCAAATGCTTCAAATTCTTCAAATTCTTTCAATTCTTCAAATTCTTCAAATTCTTCAAATTCTTCAAATTCCTCAAATTCTTCAAATTCTTCAAATTCTTCAAATTTTTCAAATTTTTCAAATTCTTCAAATTCTTCAAAATCTATAAATTCTTTAAATTCTTCAAATTCTTGAAATTCTTCAAATTCTTGAAATTCTTGAAATTCTTAAAATTTTTGAAATTCTTGAAAATCTTGAAATTTTTGAAATTCTTCAAATTCTTGAAATTCTTGAAATTCTTGAAATTCTTGAAATTCTTAAAATTCTTGAAATTCTTGAAATTCTCGAAATTCTTCAAATTCTTCAAATTCTTGAAATTCTTCAAATCTTGAAATCCTTCAACTTCTTCAAATTCTTGAAATTCTTCAAATTCTTCAAATTCTTCAAATTCTTCAAATTATTCAAATTCTTCAATTTTTTCAAATTCTTCAAATTCTTCAAAATCTATAAATTCTTTAAATTCTTGAAATTCTTGAAATTCTTGAAATTCTTGAAATTCTTGAAATTCTTAAAATTCTTCAAATTCTTGAAATTCTTCAAATTCTTCAAATTCTTCAAATTCTTCAAATTATTCAAATTCTTAAATTTTTTCAAATTCTTCAAATTCTTCAAAATGTATAAATTCTTTAAATTCTTGAAATTCTTGAAATTCTTGAAATTCTTGAAATTCTTGAAATTCTTAAAATTCTTGAAATTCTTGAAATTCTTGAAATTCTTGAAATTCTTGAAATTCTTCAAATTCTTGAAATTCTTGAAATTCTTGAAATTCTTAAAATTCTTCAAATTCTTGAAATTCTTCAAATTCTTGAAATTCTTGAAATTCTTGAAATTCTTGAAATTCTTCAAATTCTTGAAATTCTTGAAATTCTGGAAATTCTTGAAATTCTTGAAATTCTTCAAATTCTTCAAATTCTTCAAATTCTTCAAATGCTTCAAATTCTTCAAATTCTTCAATTTCTTCAAATTCTTTAAATTCTTTAAATTCTATAAATTCTTCAAATCTTCAAATTCTTCAAATTCTTCAAATTCTTCAAATTCTTCAAATTCTTCAAATTCTTCAAATTCTTCAAATTCTTCAAATTCTTCAAATTCTTCAAATTATTCAAATTCTTCAAATTCTTCAAATTCTTGAAATTCTTGAAATTCTTCAAATTCTTGAAATTCTTCAAATTCTTCAAAATTCTTCAAATTCTTCAAATTCCTCAAATTCTTCAAATTCTTCAAATTCTTCAAATTCTTCAAATTCTTCAATTTCTTCAAATTCTTCAAATTCTTCAAATTTTTCAAATTCTTCAAATTCTTCAAATTCTTCAAATTCTTCAAATTCTTCAAATTCTTCAAATTTTTCAAATTCTTCAAATTCTTCAAATTCTTCAAATTCTTCAAATTCTTCAAATTCTTCAAATTCTTCAAATTCTTCAAATTCTTCAAATTCTTCAAATTCTTCAAATTCTTCAAATTCTTCAAATTCTTCAAATTCTTCAAATTCTTCAAATTCTACAAATTCTTCAAATTCTTCAAATTCTTCAAATTCTTCAAATTCTTCAAATTCTTCAAATTCTTCAAATTCTTCAAATTCTTCAAATTCTTCAAATTCTTCATATTCTCAAATTCTTCAAATTCTTCAAATTCTTGACATTTTTAAAATTTTTGAATTTCTTGAATAAATATGTTTTCTAAATTTCTTCAAATGTTTTTCTTATTTTATGAAATTTTCGAATTTCTTGAGTTTCCGAAGTTTCTTGGCTTTCTTTTAAACTTGATATACCTTAAAAAAAATTAAATTTGAAAACTTTAGTTTTGAATATTTGTAGATTTGTAAAATCCAAAAAGACCAAAAGAAAGTAATGTCCATGGATGTGTTTTTTTTTCTCGTAGAAACATTTTTATTTTTGGGGATTGACGATTTGACGAATAGCTTCGAATTTCGAGGAATTTATTTAGAATCTTGATTTCTTTGAATTATAGTTTGTTTGAATTGTCGTATATCGTTTGGCACAATTATTCAAACATGTTCCATAAGAACTGGAATACCGGGTATTCTGGAATGCTGCCAAAGGATTTGATTGTACAGATTAGAGGTATTACGAAAACAAAAAAAAATGACCGGATCTTTTGGTGGGTGAAGTTTAAAATAGTATCTAGAGAGAACACGGAATGATTTTTCATAACAGATTTTATTATATACTTTTTGGATGACTAATAATAATCAACGTTTTTTATATGTTTAACTTGTTTGCATGTTTACTTCAAAAGTTACACAAACTAATATTATAGAAATCAGCCACGAAACATGAAAGAATAAATCCAAAATAATGCTTGCGCCGCGCACGAGAGTGTGTGCGTGAGACCGATGCAGACCACGCGGCGCACGAAGATTTTTTTTGGTCTCTGAGACTTCTCCTTTGTTTCGTTGCCCGTTGCTTTGCGCGAGCCGAAAATTATAAGTTTTTTTTTGGTAATCAAAAAACTCTGTTACAAAAGTTCATGAAATATTGATTTATATACACCAAAATGTTCGTTATATTCTAACGAATCCAACGGTATATAAACATATAGGCAAATAGTGGAAAATATTGTCAAAATCTGGGGAGGAACGGTCCCGCTCCGATTTTCCGTGAAGTCCAAGGGAATTGTAAAAAACGCAAATTTGATCATTTTTGCAAAAAAATTACAAAGATTGCTCTGGATAAAAGTTTACATAACTTTTCAAAAGAAACCAAAATACACTTCTGAAAGCTGAGACAATTTACCACAATCGGACGAGTTTAGATTTTTGAAATTCGGTTCCTATTAAAAGTTATGAGCAAAACAAAAAAAAAAGTTAAAAACCCAATTTTCGCGGATGACCTCATCGGTGCCTGACCTTAATAGATAAAAATGTACTTAATACCATGAAAACAGAATTTAAAAAAAGTTTAAATGTGTGCTCATACCAACCTCTGACATTTTTGCCGATTTACGTGTAACCCCTTAAGCTAATTGTATCTCAAATTGCTTCAAACACAATAAAAAATGTACTTCTTGTAAATGAACTGCCAAAGCTTTTATTTTGAATTCATTTAAGTAATTTTATTATTGTTTATATTTATCTTCAATCTCCAAACGTCCTCGAAAACATTCAAAAATTAAACACCAAGAATTTTCCACTCCGATAATTACCCATTTCCACCGTAGCGTGCCCTTCTCTAATTGGCACTAAATTGGCACCTGCACGATGTTCGTATTCAGCTCGAGCATTATCGGCCGCATAGATCGAGAACTGTAAAAAGCTCACCCTTAATTGGATGCAAAAATAAACGAAAAATGAATGGTTAAATGCTGAAGCTATATGACATGCCGTACTGTATAGCTCACCTTTTCGCCAGTATTTTTGCTTATTTTTTTTCCAAGATCGATTCAATTCAAAAAGTTTTTTTTTTAGAATTTGAATTTCCAAGACATTAAGCAGTGAATGCGATTTGAAAAAAAAAGATTAGAACTTTATTTTGTTAGAAAAAGACATTTATAAAATTTGGATGTTGAGGGTTCCAAGACATTAAGCAGTGAATGCGATTTGAAAAAAAAAGATTAGAACTTTATTTTGTTAGAAAAAGACATTTATAAAATTTGTATGTTGAGGGTTAAACTTTGCAACGAGCCTAATACGCTTGACGATCAGCTGCTCCTCAGACATAAAGCGGCGTATAAAAATCAAAACTCCTCAAAACGAGTACAAGTGCGGCACCATGAACTGGCTACTCGCAGTCGCTGTTCTAGCTTTACTTCTACCACTGCTCACGACTGCTGCCCCCTGTTGCAGCTGCTGTTGCTGCTGCTGCGGAGAGAGCGCTACTTCCGATTCCGGGTCCGAACCGGTGGAATCGGCCGGCCGTCAGAGGAGTGCGTTTGGTTGGGTTAAGGACATCGGGAAATTTTTCTCCAAGGGTGGCGGAAAAACGGTCAAAAAAGGTACCAAAATGGGTGGCGGACTTGTGTCGGATATGGCACTGGAGAGCATTCAGTCGGCGATTGCGGGAAAGGGTGAAGATGAAAAGAAATAATAAAAACTGAAACTCTATTTTACAATCCCAACGAATGAAAATCTTTTTTGCAAGGTATGACCATCTCCTTTTATCTCAATGCTGGCATTTCGATTTTTTCTCCTACGGTTTAGCTAACTTCAGTTGTACGACAAACTCTGATATTTTAGGTTTGTTGAATCCATCAATGCAAGTAAATGGATTATGTAGGGTGAGGTGGATTTTAACTACTATCACAAATTAACAAACACAATATTACCATAATTTTGAGATTATCAGAACTGTAAAAAGTTGACCGATTTCCCGACATAATGTGATTAAATTTTCATTTATCGGATATATAAACAGCGATTCTATGTCATACCAGCAGGAAAAATTCAATAAAAAATTTAAAATTCATATTACGCCCTTTTAAAATTATATCTCCTCTCTTATGCACGACATATCGGTAAAAAGAAACTAAACCAATCTATTTCTGAATTATCGGGCACAATTTTGATTTTACTACTAGTTTTGTAGGAGAAACTTCACAAAGTGATAAATGACCTGTCACTTTCCAAAGATGAAAAATGTTTGTAAACAATGCGATATTAATTAGTTTAATTGGTATTCACAGTGAAATTCACGCAAATATATTATAAATAAATAGTTGATGCTGCTCTGAAAGTTCGGGTGGGATTTTGTTGATGTATTTCACCTCTGCATACCTTTGTGGGTGAGAGAAATTCAATTGCGAAATGAAACTAAAGACTAATCCAGTGTTCCCCAACCGGTGAGGAATTCCCTCCTGGGGGGAATGAGGATGCAATAGATATTCTTTACTTTTGAACGTTTTGCTAAAAACTAAAAAAAAAATTTAGAGCACTTTTATCAAAATTCAATGCTTATAATTATTATTAAGTTTCTTGTGAAATATGTGAATTTCTATGACATTTTTTACTTCGGTTTTATTTTTGGAAATATACAAAATATAACGGGCTTATGAAATTTATGAATATTTTTTTTTGAATTTTCATATTGTTTGAAACATGAAGAGTTCTTGAATATTTATGTTCTAGCTTAAAAAAAATAGCTGTACTAAATGGTTGTGATAAAGAATTCATTGACATTCTTTCAAACATGAGCAGTGCATTTTTTATAATTTCCTCACGTTCTTTTTTTTGTTATGAGGTGTTTTTAATGTTTTTTGTAAGAGATTTTTCTTAAAGATTTGTTGGTTGTTTAAATTAATACATAAGCATATTGTTTAAACAATTTGCTGAGAAATTGGGTCCTAAAATGAAGCTTAAATTTGTGATATTATTGTTCACAAAGATGAAGCTTATTTTTCTGAGCACAATGACCCTTTGAACGACCGCAAAGGATTTAAAATGGATTTTAAATTCACTTTTTAAAAATTAACTTCACGGCCCTTCTTGACAGAAAAGCTCCTACTTGACAGCTCGTTCCAAGGGGACCATAGTTGATCCATCGAAAAAATGTTGTCTTGTCAAAAAATATTTTTTGCATTAAAATGAAAAAAAGTGATCAGAAATGGTTTTTAATCGTGTTTTTTACCGTTGTACATAAAAATTGACATAGGGCTTTAGTACCCAATTGTTCTTTTATGGCAAGAGTAGAACAAATATTTTGTAATTCCAAAATTACTATTTTTGTGAATTGATACTAAAATTATAATTGAAGGGGGGAATGAAGGTCTTGAAAATAAACCAAGGAGGGAATTGGTCGAAAAAGTTTAACCCGCTGGACTAATCTATCATTGGTAAAAAAATTGTGTTTTGGAACATAGCATTTTTGACAAAAAATTCTAAAATAGCACATTTTTTCTATCATTAAAGCAGTTTTCAGAGTCTTAGAAATAGTTGTGAAATTGAGATTTTTGCAATTCCGTCGTGAAACCATATACTTTTCCTGTCATTCTTGAACGACGAAAAAGCCTACTTTAATGTACCAAAAATAACAGAATCGAATAGTAATAAAATAGAATAGAAATAAAAATAAATGCTGGAAAGTTCTACTTTTCAGCACTGAAATGGGTGCTGAAAAGTTAAACTTTTCAGCACTTGTTTTGAAAAGTAAAACTTTTCAATTTTTTTTTTGATTTATACAATTTTTTGATAAAATATATGAAAATTTGACTTAAAATTTCACTCAATGGTTGTTTTTCGGAATTGCAAAAAATGTTGTATGGAACTCGTTGCAAAACTTGATTTTTTCAGCACTCTTCGTATTTATCCAACTCGGTGAACCTCGTTGGATAAATATACGACTCGTGCTGAAAAAATCCTCTTTATGCAACTTGTTGCATAAACTACTATTTTGTCTTGCAAAAAATACTAGCTTTAAATAAAACTCAATCCTAAAGTTCCTTTATATTTGTAATCGAAAAGTTTCTCAATAATCAAACATTTTCCAAACCTTTGCTACACACACCTTCTCCTCTTAATCAACAGATTATTGAATATTCACCTGAAAACTCTTCCCGCAGTTTGCCTCCTAATTTACGACCTGCCATTAATTCCGCCAACTTTTCCGATTTAATCAGAGCGCGTAAATCACGAACATCGTTTTCCAGCAAAAAAAGAGCGAGCAAGAAACAGCTGAGGCGTGCTAAATTACGTAAATGAAATCGATTTGGCCAAAAACGACACCCACAATCACACACCCACGCGGACGATTTCCGCCATTTCAGGCGCGCACACACATAAGGATAACGTGATTCCAGAACCTTGGCGAAGGTCCTGGAATCGTGAACTTGGGCCGGCAACTTTATTCACGTACTAAGACTGTGTGGATGTTTTATGTGGCTGTGGCGTGTAGCTTATACAAATGGGCCATCGAATGAAACTCGGTCGTAAATTGGAGCGTTTATGGGAGCATATGTGACAAAATTGGCAATTTTACTGACTGTTGCTCGAATTTTAAGATACTATTTATTTTTAAACTGAATAATTCTGATTAATCAATCGATTTGATTTTGACAACGATAGAAAGTTAATACAATTTGATTTTATTTAGTTATTAATTGAAAAAAAATCTAAAAAGCTTGCAACCGTTTGATAATAATGTTTATATTTTGTAAAAAATCAATTTTCCTCTCATTGTTGACTTATTTTAAATCACTAACTTAACCTTGAAGTTTGAACTTGATGCGATTTTTCATTGAAGTTTCATCTTTGAATCCCTGAAATTGATTAAAAACAATCATTTTATATTCACTTGCTGAGTTGTTTTTTTCTTTCTTACCATGCTAAGGCTTCCCCCTTTTAACAGTTCTGGTAAATCTTCAGGCAAGCCTATGAATATGATAAATTGAAGTTAGCTGATTAAACATTGTGGGTTAGCTGCAGTGAAAATTTTATGTTTTTGGAAAATTTCAATTTTGGTGACAAAACAAGCTGGTTTTCAATTATAAGCCAATATTGATTCATGCAACTTTTTCGAATTAATTGTTCAGTATGGAAAATACTCAGTGGTTTCTTCTTGCTCTGCTTCGGTTTCACCTTCTGCTCCTTCTGCTACTTCTTCTCCTCCTTCTGCTTTTTCTTCTGCAACTTCTCCTCCTTCTGTCACTCCTTCTTCTCCTCCTTCTGCTCCACCTTCCCCAGCTTCTTCTGCTTCTCCTTCTCCCCCGGCATTCAAAGCTTTTTCCACCTCATTTTTCGCGGGTTCCGTATCAGCAAATTCCGCGGCAAATTTGGCAGCAACATCACCAATTTGTTTGCCACCTTGTTTGATCGCCTTTGCGCTACCTTTTATGCCCTTCTTGGCTCCTCCTCCGAGGAGGAATTTGCCCGCCTTTAGCAGCCATCCAAAGGCACTTCGCTGGCGACCGGCCGAGTCCACCGGACCGGAAACGGAACCGGCGCTGGAGTCTTCGTCTCCTCCTCCGCAGCAGCAGCAACAACAGGGGGCAGCAGTCGTGAAAAGTGGCAACACTGATGCTAAAATTGTGACTGCCAGTATCCAGTTCATCGTGAGGGGGTACTAGTTACGGATTTGTGAAGCATTTAATTTTATACACAGAACTATAATACTTGAGCTGAAGAACAGCTGATCGTAAAAATTACTTTAGAATTTGAAGCGTGTTATGAGAAGGTTAACCCTTGAATGTCAAAATTTAATAAAATAATCAAAATGATTAGTTTTGGCATCTTTAAAACGAAACTTGAAAAATCTTGTTTAATTAATGTAGGTCTTGCTTACAATAATTAGTGCCTCCTCATTCTTCCTAAATATTTAATGGACATAAGTTGAATAAAAGTGACAGGATCTTATTTTTTAAATTTATTCATTTGAAACTCTTTTAGTTGAGAAGCAAATTCCAATCTCCTGAAATAAACCTTAACTAGACTCTCAAATCAAAACAAACAACCCTGCATTTGATGGGCGCCGGTAATGTTCACCTGTTCGGATCGTATTTTCCTCTCATTAGTGGCATGTTACAGAGAAGAAAGGTGTTCTCCGCCAACACTCGCCCCAGTCAGTGTGTGTTTCCTCATTAGTGCAAAACAATCTTCCCCGTTGGCAAAGCACGATGGGATCGAGTTCTGCTATCCGATGGCTATTATTACTGACGAAAGTTTCGCTCATCCTGGCACGACCTATTCCGGATAACGACGGTGGAGGATGTTGTTGCTGTTACGAATACGAAGACTACCCGGATGAGGACGACAACGGTCAAATAGCTGTTACTACTGTTGCTGCTGGTGGTGGTGAAGCTGCCGGGGCCCGGTCACCGATGATGGGAGCACTAGTGAGGGGAGTCGGCAGAGGTGTTTCAATGGGACTGAGAACTACGGATGATATAATAAAGGAGTACGATGCGATGCTCAAGGGCAAAACACCTCCGGAGAAATCGTGGTTAAGAAAAATGATGGAGTTTATCATGCCACCGTTTATACCGGAAGAAATTTTTGAAAGAATAGACTCAGGAAAATAAGTAGAAAAAGATTGAATAAATGATATTTTCTTGAAATCTTAATCAATTCCCTGTCAAAAGCTTGCATCACACAACATATCATCAAAGCAAAACTTTCAGACAAATGCAATCCCAACGACCGGGGTACGTGCTGTCTGGCAGTCGAGCTAATCCAGCTTACCGCTAACACCCAAACTTCTGTCTGGTGCGACCATTCTGGCAGCCATTCCACCCTGCATGGGAAACAACTCGCCAAAAGAAAAGGGACATTGCATGTTCCAGACCACTAAGAACGGCCATTTGGACGAATCCAAAGTTCCACGTTGACCCAGTGTCCGGCCTGGATTACCTGCTAAACCCATAAAC
This sequence comes from Culex pipiens pallens, assembly GCF_016801865.2. Taxonomy (NCBI): domain Eukaryota; kingdom Metazoa; phylum Arthropoda; class Insecta; order Diptera; family Culicidae; genus Culex; species Culex pipiens. Next base: position 47,671,793 of record NC_068938.1, read on the forward strand.
ACTGAACTAAATTAAAAATCCTTCCCCTAACCCATACATCCACTATGTTTCGACTCAGAAGCATGATTTTTCCAGCCCGAACGAAAAAGTGGATTATATTTTACATTTTCCTCCACCAGGAACCCCACGTCCTCCCGTATCACGGAGTGTATGTGACTAAATGGTGTGTATTACAGCGTCCATGTTGTACACGTGTACAGTACCACGTCGGGTGCGTCTATATGTAAATGAGACAGTCGTTCCGAAAACAACGCCAACGAAAAACGACGTGGGTCTGGAATTACTCTGTCATGAAGAAATTCTATGCGAAAAAATGTCTTGCGTTATAATTTTATTGATAAAGTGTCTAATGTTAATTAAAATAAAACTAATCATTTAAGCTCAATGATTTCTGGTAATAACTTGTAATATTTCAGTAATCATGTTAACAAAATTAAACCATAAAACATTTTTTTAATCGTCTCACGTGACTTTTAATTGCTTTTTCTTTGAATGAGCAATTCTGTAAGTTTTCGAAACTCGATATCTTATTCCTTTTTAGAAATTTTGTCAATTGATTCCTTATTATGTCCAAATAAGCAATCAGCAATCGTTTCGCATTCAAAAATATTAGAATTTTTGAAAACGCTTTGGTGGCTTCGGCCAAGTTGTAGGTTAAGATATAAACTATTAAAGATAATGTAGTAACCACATATTACTTGTTTTAATTTAACTTTTTATCAAAATATTTCAATTCGACACATTTTCTCAAGTTGTATTTTTAGGAAAAAAAAATTTAAAAAAATTAACGCTTATAAATTTTACAATTCTTTTTTCTTTCCGAAAATTATTTGAAAACATATTTGAGTGTTCAATTACAATTTGTGATTTTTCAGTTTATTATTGAACAAAACACTTTTGACCCTTAGTGTATGACGTACATTTCATTTCGGCCAAGTTAGTTTTTTAAAGTTGGGTTGGAAATTTTTTAAACTTTTAATTTAAAAAAATTGTAAACTGCATTTATTTTATATTTTTTCTAATTAAGAAAAATGTTTATAGTAATCCTGGTCCATCCCTGAAAATCGTAAAAGCATCAGAAAATTTCACCATTTTGTTTTGCTATTGTTGATTAAAACATTGCTTAACTAGGATAAGTGAATTGTCACGATTTCGCAGACAGCGTGAAAATCGTAAAATTTGAAGATTTCCGTGAAATCCCGTGAAATTTATAAATTTCTTCAAATCAATTCTTTAAAGTAACAATATAATCAATATTTCATTGATAAAGACTTTTAAGTAAATTTAAAATTTTATTAGTAATAAATTGCAAACTGTGATATGAAACATCTAAAGAATTGTTGGAATTGTACTGAGAAGTGAATGCTGCTGAATACTTATATGATATTAACAAAAATCAGTAAAAACACATTCTCGGAATCATAAATCTATGACAAGCATGATAAATATTATTAGTCATTCGATTGCAGTTGTTCTCTTACCAAAAAGTTTTATTTTTAACAAATTTTGGCTATTTCAACCAAAACTTGTTTAAGTTGACAGAGCAAGTAAGTTGTGATAATTTTTTTAAAGATTGCACAGATTTTTTTTTAGTTTGATTGATTTATTTTTAGAAATCATGTAGAAGTAACATTCAGTAGAAACATTCTCTTCCCTGGGTCAATGTATCATTGACTGGAGGAGCAAACAACCATAATATAGAATAATAAATTGAATTCCATTGGATTAAAGAAAATATTTAGAATAAATTGCTATTTAGAGTATCAATAACAGTTTTATTTGGAAACGAAACTAATTTAGTAATATTTCCATTCACGGTAATAACTATTTTAAAGACATGATTTTTAAAGAAATTTTAGGACTCAAGCTTGGTTTATTCAAGATTAAATGATTAGTACCATTGATTTTTAAAATCACAGTAGAAGAACATTACAGATTTTTCTGAGTGCTGTTTAATTTCCACGACTTTTGATTATTTGGATCCCGTGGAAATTTAAAAAATTCAATTATTTGATCTTTTTTTGATTTTTAATATAGTTTTAGATAAGTGAGATGAAAACCTTAAAAAATCTACTTGACAAAAAATCTAGGAAATTTAAAAAAAATGTTCAGATTGTGATTTTTAATATAGTTTTTGATAAGTGAGATGAAATCTTAAAAAAAAATCTACTTGGCAAAAAATCTACTTGGTCGCACATAATTCAAGTTATTTTAATCATTTTAGCTGGACAAGCTGTTAAATTTTGCAGTAATAAGAAATTCTATGAAATATAAAAGATTAAATAGAAGAAATTCAACGAAAACTTTTTAACTATATTAGTACAATATTTAAAAAAAAAATCAGTAAAATAAATTAGAACACACATGCCCTACATTTCGTTTCAAAATATATATAGATCAAATTCATAAACCTCGTTGAAACTTTTTTGGAAATGAAGATATTTTTTAGTTTATTGAAAAATAATATAAAATGAAGCATGTTTAGAAGTTTCTGTGATTTTAACATAAGATTCTCAGAGTTATTTGAACGGTTTTCACGTTCTGCGAAATTTCCGTAAAATTTTATGGTTTGAAATTAAGGTCCCCGTGAAATTTGCAATTTTTACGCGTGAAAAATCACTAAGCCTAAACATAACCAATATTTTTTTTTTAGTTAAACTAACTTTTTAATTAACATTATTTTGTTATGTAAAAATCGAACACTTCTTGAAAAAAAATTACACTTTTTTGAAAACAATATTGCCGAATAGTATAAACCTGGACAAAATTTTCAAAAGGGTTTAAAAATTAATAAATAATGCCATATCAGGGTATGATCAGGGTAAAAATTTACACCTTAAGATAACAATTCACGAAAATCAATTTTACATCATTTTTATAAATAATAGTTTGATTTCCCAAAAAAGGTATTTGCATGAATTAATTTCAACTTAATGTTTAAGAAAAAAGATGATATTGTTAAATATATTTGCTAAGGTATGGTTTATTTGAAAAAGATGTTAATGAAAAATTTCAAATTCGTGAAATTTTTTCCAAAAAATATCGTCATGCTGAAATATCGTCTTTAAAAGACTAAGTTTCGATGAAAGTAATTGATTAGCATATTTCTCGATTAAATTTTCAAAAGGCCCTATCTGCATAGGAAACCCATGAAGGATAGGTTGTTTTGAAAATTTAATCTAGATTTCATCTCAGCAACTTAGGTCCGTCTTTCACTGTCATAAAAATAAACCTAAATAAAGTATTTTTTATGTCTTCAAAATATATTTGTATTTTCGATTATTATATTTTAATGTAAGGTTAATTAATGTGATTTCATCTACTGCTATTCTTACACGTACATTCACAATTTGAACATTGGAAAAAAGTGAAAAAGAAGTAATTGTAATGTTTTAAACCCCTTCATGCTCAATTCAGCTATGTTCAGTCAAATATTTGGGTGAAACAAAAGTTAATTAATAAATTAATAGAGTTGTAGAGTATATCTTTAAAAATGGTGTGAAAATATTTCCAACTAAACAAACAATATGCAAATATCACATTTTGAAAAAAAAATTAAAAAATCAATCCATACTTCATTCAAAATTTTAAAGAAGGAACAAAATCACTTGCTTTCACTGAGAATCGCACCAAGTAAGAACGCAAACGCACACGCGCTAGTCCATCTGCAATCGTTTTTCATCGGGAAATGGGATTAAATTTTAATAACTTCATTTGACTTTTAAATTCGCAACTGGGCCTGGCACACCGGAATCGACTGTACCGACGAGGGACCGTAAATGTTCCCCCGAGGGGTCACTGGAATTGGCGGCATGTTACTTTGTGGGTGGGGAAAGTGAATAAATTCGGTGCAGTCAGTCGGAATCGAAATTGTGTACTGTTTTGATTAATATTTTATATCTGTGAAATTTCCGCTTACCAGATGATCTCCCACGCGCAAACAATCAATCATTTTCACGGTACAAATTGTTGCACCAGGGTCAAAACAGCCAGCCGGCAAAGCATAAAATATTAAACTGTTGGACAGACAGGAACCGGATGTGGGGGGCGTTGCGGAAGGGCCACTCCCAGTGTGGTGGTGACGTGCGTAGAATTTATGACGCGTGTCGTCGTTCTAGGTGTAACAACAAAAACCACGCGGCAATCATGATGATACCACTTGTGCCACGAAGGAGGATGTTTTGAGCAAGTCATGCGAAGTGTTTTACGGTAGGTTGGAATTTAGGGCGTCATCACCGGTTTGATTAAATCCAATTAGAAGTGTGGCAGGACTTTTACGTTTAGAATTTGATTAAAATAACAAAATAAATGAAGAGAGTTTAAGAGATAAGAAGAGATGAGTTGAGTTGAGAAGAGATGAGAAGAGATGAGAAGAGATGAGAAGAGATGAGAAGAGATGAGAAGAGATGAGAAGAGATGAGAAGAGATGAGAAGAGATGAGAAGAGATGAGAAGAGATGAGAAGAGATGAGAAGAGATGATAAGAGATGAGAAGAGATGAGAAGAGATGAGAAGAGATGAGAAGAGATGAGAAGAGATTAGAAGAGATGAGAAGAGATGAGAAGAGATGAGAAGAGATGAGAAGAGATGAGAAGAGATGAGAAGAGATGAGAAGAGATGAGAAGAGATGAGAAGAGATGAGAAGAGAGGAGAAGAGATGAGAAGAGATGAAAGATTTTTCACTCTTAAATAACAAAAATCAACAAAGAAACTTTCAAAATCAAAATCAAAATCAAATTTTGGAAATCATTGAAGCTTCTTCGTTAAGAACAATAAAAAGGAAAAAGTTTGTGAAACAAAAAGCAAACAAGCTTGGGCCAACCCCAAACGGCGTTGGTTGTTGTGACTAATTTAAGCAAGTCGTCACGCGTGTCACGATGATAAATGAATGTTGTCCGTAGGAAAAGCAAGCAAGATTCGCCGGCACACGGAAGCCGAGCTGTGACGCGGTTGTGATTTATGGATTTGGGGAGGGGAAAAAGTTTGCGGGAAGATTTTCCGGAACTCTTAGTTTGTGGGGTTAGATCGAGGAAAAACTTGCGAGCAAGTGTTATTTAGTGTTAATATTTTATGAGGAAACTTTTCTATTGTGAGTAGAGTCAATTATGTTTCAAGCTTTATACATTTGAACAGTTCTAAAAGTTGCAAAAAGAGGCAAACAAAACAATGCTGTCTTTTTAATTCAATTTCATAAAATTCAAAAACTGTTCAATCTAAGAGTGCACCCAACAGAACACGTCCCACACGGTGCACTTAAATAAAGTGCAATCCTGTTCACATTTTAATTGCTCACGAGTGCATTTTTCTTTCACGTAGAATTGCACTATCGCCGCTGGTGCAGAATATAAATTGACACATTTCCATTCCAGTGCGTCCAACCTTGAAGCAGCGAGTGCACCACTTTTCATGACTATTTTTTGCACCTTGTTTCTTGCCATTTTTCACCGGCACACATTTTCCGTGAACTCAGTGAACTTGAACGAGAGTTTTCCGTTTTTTCCAACCTCCTTTTTATTTCCGTACCTGAGGCTAAGAATTACACACTAACGCTTCCCGTATAATGGCCAGCTGGCAACGAATCGTACTGATGACCTACAGAGAGGAAAGTTCAGGTCTGCTGCAAAAAAATAACAACTCGGCAAGTGTTTTTTCGCCGAGCTTTCAGTCGGTGTATGCCTGGAGGTGGCCTAACCCTTGAATGGCCACTTTGAAAAAATAACTTCGTACGTGCATTTTGGGCCAAATTGAGTTAAGAACGCCATTTTGTGCAGCTCACAATGCCTCACCTTTTGACATTCGCAGATCCCCAAAATTCGATTTCAATCCATAGATATTCAATAAAAACCAAAAAAGCTGAAAGAAGTTCCAATCTTGTCGTGCTATCTTGACACAGCCTGAAAATTTATGTAAGTGCGACAATTGGCCAAAGGGATTTCAGGTCAGAACGCGTTTGACACCGAAACAAACTCGACTAGCGTAAACATTTTCAATTATAACTCAGGACTCCGGCAACTAAATTCAACCAAACTTTGGGGCAATGCACAGAATGGTCAACCAAACAAAACGTGTTTGTTATTGTTTACATTGCGTGCTTTCTTTTTTGTTTATTCAAGGTCAAACATCAAAACGCATTTTTCTCGGAACGTCAAAAAGCAACGTACGACATGATAGCACGACGGCGTCTTGAAATCATTCATCCTCCGGACCAGAAATTCCAGATTCGCAAATTTTTAGGCTTAGACTGAATGTTTCAATGTGTTTTGTACCCAAATTTCACCTAAATTATTGTTGACAAAGAGGAAACTTCACATGAAAACAGATAAATTTACAAACTATTTCACTAAATCTCTAAAAAAAATCTAGCCTATCAGCTCCGGAAGTTGGCAGTCAAGGGTTACTACGCTCAACTCGTCGTACGCGTGGGAATACGCAATAAATCTCGGTGCAAATGCAAACGAAAAATTTACATAACGATAAATTTCGAGTGCCATGGGAAGCATTTTTTCCGCCGCCAGGACGATGCTGAAGTGGAGTGCGAGCTTTTTTTGCAAACGCTTTTTCAGGTTATCACGAAACCATTCATGTTGTGACACCTGCTGTGATACTAGGAAACTTTGGAGTGTAACAAGGTAATAAACTAAATTCAAATGGTTAGTTGAGCAGAAGTTACTGAAGATTTGAGAAAAAATAATCACAACAATCATGAAAGCCTTAAACATTAACAAACTGAAAAGAAATCATAAATATACAAAGATTGAGCTGAGAAGGGATGAAAAAATAGATTGCAATAAGAAAGGAATACTAAGAAGAGATGAGAAGAGATGAGAAGAGATGAGAAGAGATGAGAAGAGATGAGAAGAGATGAGAAGAGATGAGAAGAGATGAGAAGAGATGAGAAGAGATGAGAAGAGATGAGAAGAGATGAGAAGAGATGAGAAGAGATGAGAAGAGATGAGAAGAGATGAGAAGAGATGAGAAGAGATGAGAAGAGATGAGAAGAGATGAGAAGAGATGAGAAGAGATAAGAAGAGATGAGAAGAGATGAGAAGAGATGAGAAGAGATGAGAAGAGATGAGAAGAGATGAGAAGAGATGAGAAGAGATGAGAAGAGATGAGAAGAGATGAGAAGAGATGAGAAGAGATGAGAAGAGATGAGAAGAGATGAGAAGAGATGAGAAGAGATGAGAAGAGATGAGAAGTGATGAGAAGAGATGAGAAGAGATGAGAAGAGATGAGAAGAGATGAGAAGAGATGAGAAGAGATGAGAAGAGATGAGAAGAGATGAGAAGAGATGAGAAGAGATGAGAAGAGATGAGAAGAGATGAGAAGAGATGAGAAGAGATGAGAAGAGATGAGAAGAGATGAGAAGAGATGAGAAGAGATGAGAAGAGATGAGAAGAGATGAGAAGAGATGAGAAGAGATGAGAAGAGATGAGAAGAGATTAGAAGTGATGAGAAGAGATTAGAAGAGATGAGAAGAGATTAGAAGAGATGAGAAGAGATGAGAAGAGATGAGAAGAGATGAGAAGAGATCAGTAGTTCTGCTACAATGAATCGATCCTTCTGACATCGCTTAAAACATCTTAGTGAGTTTCTCGAAAAGAGAAGTAATGAGAATAAAAATGTTCAAATACTTGAAAGAATTCAAGAGTTATTTTATTTTAATTTTGAAGAATACATAATTTCTCACCCGAGAATTTATTTTTTAATTTCCCAATGCTATAAGCTCTTGAAAAAACAAGTGTAATCAAAACTCACTTAAACTAACATACGAGATTTTCAACGACAAAAGCCCTCCCAGAACAATATACAAAGCGTTTATTCTTTTCCCATGCTCAAGTGAAGTGCAACTTTCCTGGAAAAATGAAAAAAAAACTGTTCTTGTATCAGAAAATGGAAATTGTTCCTTCTTAAACGACGACGAAGAAAGCACCCAAAGGATTACGGTGAATAAACTTTGCGCTCCTGTATAGAAGCTTCCCGAGTGCGGGGACGATATAGGGTAAAGTTGGCAGTAATTACCCGCCTAATAGCGACGTGGCGCGTACTTTCTGGGCCACTATTAGCACCTAATCTGCATAAATTGGCCTGCCCCTGCTGCTCCCCCAGGCTGATGAATAGCTCCCGCTTTAAACACGTGTTCTAAGGGGGCATTACTTGGCAACACTCTACACACGGCATTATCAACCCCACTGCGTTTTATGCTAATTTGTAAATGCAATTTGTGTATGTGAAGGTCAGAACTGTGCAGTTTAGTAGGAAAAATCGATTTTTGAGATGGTTTGGCATTTTATTTTCTTGAAATAATTTATCAACTCTTCTTTATCGTTGAAAGAATCAATTTGTATAGCACGTGAGCTTCAGAACTATAGAAGAAGTCCAAATGATTCCATCCTCGAACTTGATACTTCTGCACCACATTCGGTAGACGTCGGATGAGCTCCTCGACATCGCCAGGTTGATTCAGATTGTCGAACGAACTGTGGTAGATGTGAACCGGAGCTGTAACCTTGTCTAGAGGGTATTCCGGCGGTTCGCTGCAGTTGTACCGCTGGAGGTTCTCAATTGCACCAAAGTCGTACTGCTGGAAGCATTTGGCCTTAAAGATCTGCATAAAGTGGATCACCTGGAAGATGGAGGCTCCTGCCGGAGTGTACTGCATAATCTCGGGTACTAGCGATCGATCGATGGAGTCATGGTAGCCAAACAGTGTCCAAACGCTCTTGAGGATCATCTCTACTGGTATTAATCCGGACTTGACAGCAATCGCTACTGCATCCATAGGGGAACCATCGAATCCCCTCCCAAGCAGTTCGTACCCTCTCAAATCATGACTGATATCACTTATCAAATCCTTGTACGATGTCAACACGCGCAAGGAACTCGTCGTATGATGTAAGAACGCAACCGGAGCCACCAAGTGGACACCAGCAAACCTCTCGTTATACTCCGGCCGCAGACTGGTCAACGCCAGAAAAGTAGCCGCAGCCTGCGACAGCCCAACAAACTGCACCCGATCACTCCCAGTCACACCGAGCACGTAGTCCACCATAGCCGCCAAATCGTACAGCCCCAGCTCGTGAAAGCTGAACCTCCAGAAACGCTTCGAGTCCGCGCTCAACGAGCGGTGCCGCTTGGAGAAGGTCGTCCCGCGGTTGTTGCCCATCCACACGTCGAATCCGCCCGAGTGGGCGAGAAATGCCAGCGACCGGTTGGGGCCCTGAACGGTAAAGTCCACCGAGCTGCCGAAGAATTCGGACAGGAGAAGCAGGGGAGTAGCGCGGGTTTTTGGTGGGATTCGACTCATGGTTAGGAGGTAGCCATCTTCGGTGGTCACTCGATGAAGTTCCACTAGGTAGTTGTGCTTTTCTATGGAGGTTTTCTTGAGTTATTGAAGAGTTTTAGTAGAAATAGTTGTTTTTGAATATACGTACAAGTTTACCAGCAAATAGTCCGGATTAACACATGAAATTAACTTCGAACTAAGTAAAAACAAGAGTAAAGCTAACATTTTTCAACTAAGCTTGAACCAACTAATCGAAACAACAGCTGGACGATAACTGATTAGAATTTGTAACGATAAGCCACCAGTTCCTCAGAGAGAAGCTTTCAAAACTGGATTTTGCTATACTTTTGATGCGGAACCTAACGATGTGCGTTGACTTGAAGTAGAATTTTGCAGAAATTTACATATTCGAGGTTTTTAGCCGAAAACTGGCGAGACAGATTTGCGTAGTCAATCTATTCTTAGCAAATTGAATAATCTGGCTGAAACTGGTTTGTCAAAATGTATTTTGATTCATGGTCATATAAAGATGTCTGATGACATTGGTTTCAGGACTAAATTCTACAAGTGGTTAAGTTTTCAAACTTCTTTCACATTTTTAGACAGACAATTCTTTCAAATTGGGAAAAATATTGAAGATCTTGCAACTCTGCCAAAAAATATTGCTAGAAAAATCGAACTCAATTTAATATAAACCAAATTTAAGCCCTCCAATCCCCCAGCTTTTACAACCTTTCTCCGAAGACTTCCATCCCAAAAATGAAAAATAATGGCATCGTTAACCCGCGATCCACCGCACACTCCATACGGTTACTCCACTCCCGGAACCCACCGCCCAAGTAACAAACGATTTGCCTAATACTCTTCACAAGTTTTATTAAAGCTTTGGAAAATGTTACCAAGTTTCATAACAACTTTGAATTATCCTATCAAGTTCTATCCTCGCTTTTCTTTCAAGATATCTTGAAAACTTTTCTAGTAGGTTTTCAAGACTGTCGGAACAGTTTTATTTATTAGTTTAAATAAGATTTTCAAGCATTCTTCTAGTGACTCAAATAAAACCATCTTAAAACCAATTGTGCTAGCAGTGGCATGTTCCAAAACCGTAGGACTTTAGCTGTCAAAAGCAACATTTCAATCATGGAGCAGCAGCAGCAGCGCAGTTGCAGGAGACATTTTGTGTGAATTTACAGATTATGAAATAAAAATTCCGTTACCATTATTGTTGCTATCTCTGTGAAAACCATTTAAAGCGAAAAGTGATTTGTTTGCGGTTAAAATTATTCAAGAAGCAGTCGAACCATGCCGTCCCTAGTTTGTGATTTTTTCTGAGGATTGAAGAAAATTAGTGTTGTGCAATGTCTATGCTGATTCGTAATCCATCATTGGATGAAAACTAACGAGGCAGCAAATGTGTTTTTTAAATTATTAACTTGACTAGCGTTCAAATTAACTATTTCAACTTCCAAAACGGCATTTTCTTGTCCAAGAATAAGTTGATTTGTTCAAGAATGTTTTAAATTCACAACGGCTTCCTGAAGATAAGATTAAATCTCTTCAGTTTTAGAAATGGCTTAATTAAAACCATGAATATTTTGTTCCATGTATTGCTACGCTCAGTTTGTTCAGTGCAGTTTAGAGGTTAGGTGATCGATTAATAAGAGAACAAAAAGTGTTATTTGTGATTATTTTTTCTGTGGCGGATGAAACCTATGACAAACGTTGTAAATGTGTATGTGAAATAAAGAAAAAGTGACGAAAACCATGATCATGTTCATTATAAAGTGAAATATAGAATATGTGACGAAATAAAGCCAAACCAAATAATTTACACTTTGGAATACGTTTTGTCATGTAGCATGTTTTTCCGCAGTATTGTTAATGTTATATGAATAAAAAACAGAGCTATTATTGTGTTTATTTATTTAGAGAGAAAATTATGATCAAATCTACAGCAACAATCAAAAAGGGCGCATGCAAATTTGGAACAATTATTATTAAAGTTCTTAGACAACAGGTAACTACTCATCTAAATCCCCTTTGCGGAAGAAAGCTGGAGAGGATTGCTGTTGTTTGAGTGTCCGAGTAATGTGAACCTGAAAATTAGCTACACAGTCGAAATTTTTGTCCACCCTTTTCCCGTGTTGGTCCAGAAATTTTCACTACCCGGATCTATTTTCCACCATCGATACAAGCATGCGCTACGGCCAGTGCAACGTGTGATTTAGCCTTGGTTAAAGCAATATCAAGTCTTTCACAAGTCCTACAGTTCTTCAGAAGTCCCCACCAAGAGCATGCTTAGAATAATTACATTTAACATGGTTTTAATCAAGAAAAGAATGGTTTAACGATTTTCGCCATATTGAGAGGCAAGAAATTGGGCAAAAAATCGCAGCCATGTTGAATATTTGAGAGATATCAGAAATCAAACGTATTTTGGCATGAAAATCTTATAAGTTATTTAAAGATTCAACAAGGCGAGCAGTATTTTTTCGAGGCATCTTGAAAAATTATTCGATCATTTTTTAATGGCATGAACTTTTTGGATATGTTCACTAAATTATGCATGTTTTATTTTTCAATATAGCATTTTCCTTGTAAATTTTTGTCTTGTATAATTTTCTAATACTTGTTTATCAAGTAGGGTACACCATAAGACAGAATGGTTTTGATGATAATATTTTTGAATTCAATAAGATCTAGTTAAGGCACGTTTGGTTTTCTTCAAGAGCTGTTCCATTTATATCTTGATTTATTTCAGTCGCTAAGAAGTCTTCCAGGATACTCCAAAACCATTTATCATTTACACAAGATTTATTTAATTCAGCAAGAGTCTTTGAAGACATTGCTAAAACTTATCTGCTAGATTATATCGTTTTAAAACATCCTTCAAAATTGATCTTCATAACCTCCTAAAATGGCTCACTTTACACTTAACTCAGCATTAACTCGTGTTTAATACAGCATGCAGGACTAAAATGTTTTATAACCATTTTTGGCCAACGACTTTTAATAATCACTTCTAGATCGTTTTAAAACTTAAATTGTTACTTGGGGCGGGAAAGCACAGCAGACGACTCCGTGTAACGCACCACTCTCAATCCTAATGTCTGGGTAACGAAACCCTCGGGACTTGTTTTATCAAAAAGCAATAAATTCGTCCCTAATCCCTGCCACTGCTTCAACGACGGAGCCAGCTACAAGTTGTTGGTGTACGCGGCTTCGTTAAGGTTGGCAGCATTCTGTACGCAGAGCAGAGACAACCGGCATAAAAAGGACTTTGCACGCAAAGCTGATCATCATCACTTCGCGTGCAACAGATGGGAACGGAGAGGGTCTCGGGAATCTTTCCGACCCGACAATCCCCTAGAGAACTGTTGATTGAAATTGTGGGGTGGTATTGGTGAAAAGAATTTTTAAAAATTTTGGATGACCAACATAACCCCGATGACCCCAGCATTCTAGCAAGATTAATATCCCACCTAACATATCACCGTCGTAATGCGAATTTAATAAATTTTCTCACACCTCGTGCAAAACATTTTCCCATAACCAAGCTCTCCTCTTCTCATTTTCCCCCAACAGATTCGGACCCCGCCGCACGAACTTCCCCGACAACAACATGAAGGCGACCGCGCTGTGGGCGGCCATCGGAGCGGTTCTGGTGTTCAGCGGTACCGCGAACGCGTGGGGTGGCCTGTTTAACCGATTCTCGCCGGAAATGCTGGCCAACATGGGCTACGGTAGCCACGGGGGAGCGTACCGGCCGCAGGCCTTTCTGCAGGTAATAACGGAGGATTGAGTTAATTTGCGTTGGATGAGAAAAAAAAACTGTGAGGATGAAAAACATAAGAAGAAACTTTTGATGAACTTTGACGCAAATATTTGAACCGTTTAGGACAAATCCATTTTTTTCTTCATTCAATGCGTAAAAACGAAGTTGACTTTATAGCTGTCGGCCACCATTGCTAGTACCAACCACTAGTGTCTTCCTTTTTATCTACAAGGACTTCGCCGCCCTGGGCTCCTAAGTGTATGAAAGTATGGCACGGAGCGACGGCGCCGAATACCCATATTTACACAAAGAATTTGGCATTCAATGCGTAACCAATCATTAAAAAAAATCCTATCGCGAACAATGAAACCAGTTTAGGGGGTCGTGCATAAACCACGTGGCCTTTTTTTGGAGAATTTTTGACCCCCCCCTCCCCCCTCATGGTTTTTCGTGGTTTCACGCCAACCCCCCCCCCCCTACATGGCCACGTGGCTTTTTCCTCCCAGGTGAAAAATTAAAAAAAAAAAACAAATTTAGTATAGATTTCAAAAATGTTTATCCATCATTGATATACTGACAGTGGGGGCGACTTTGGATCAAAAAACGATATTACTGTTGTTATTTAAACATAATAAAAACATTTCAAATCATATCGAAATAAACAATGTTGGAGAATGTTCCTGAATGATTTACCAACATTTTCCCAGAATATGGCTAAGTATAATCTCACCGTTCATAAATGCCAATCGTTTTAAAATTGGGTCAAATAGAAAACATTTTTAATTGGTGTATGTGCTGTAAAACCATTAAAACCAATTTAATATTATAAAAAAACAGAGATTCACTCAAAAGTGTGAAAAAATATAACATTACAAAGTTTAAGGTAAATAATAACAGTATTACAATTAATTGAAATGGTACAGAAAGTAAAAAAAAACTCTCAACAAAACAAAAAACTTAGTAATACATGTGTATTCAAAATTATGGAATTGCAGTGCAATTAATTGCATCCAGAATAAACATGCTTTAAGAATTAAAGTTTTTTTTTATATAAACAGCATTAATGATTTAATTAAAATGCGCTGTTAGATATTTTCATAAAATAAAAATTATTAAATAAAAAAGTAAAAAGTTTTGTTTAAGGAAAAAAATATTTTTATTATATTTTAAGGAAAATATCTAGTTATGAAAGCTTCTAAATAATACTTATTTTATTCCAAACATTCATAAAAATCCAAGCTAAAGCAACTTTTCTTATTGATTAAGCATGATTGATTCCAATGATTCAGTGTGTCCAAAAAAAAGTCAAGTTGTGTAATTTATTTCTCCATACAAGAATCAGAGTTCAGAATAGACCGCCGCACTTTGCGCAGTAGCCAGACTGACGCTCTCTAGAATTGCAGAATGTTAACTTATCTTGCCAAGGATAACATATTAACATTGAAAATCGAACCATTAATTGCTGAGATATCGACATTATAAAATGGTGGGTTGTTTGGGTGAGACTTAGTAAACATCAATTTTTCTGTTTTTAATCTTTGCATGAAAATATCTCAGCAACTAAAGGTCTTATCAAAAAAAGCAAAATATAGAGAATTTTCTCAGCATTTTGAAAATATTTTTTTTCAAAGGTGGGCAAACATGCGCACTAATTTTTAAAATTAATAACGGAATCTTATTTTAAGTTAAAAAAATTGCTATAACTTGAAAACGGTGCAATTTATGAAAATTTCACTTACGTACTCTTTGATTGCAAATCCGATTTTACATCGAAAATAGAAGTTGAAAAATTTTTGCGACCAATATTTAGTTTTTTTAATCGGTATTGATTCAAAAATTCATAACTCAAACAAAGATTTTTTGCCTGTTGTGGAAAGTTCTGAAAAGCTGGCAAATAAAAAAAAGTGTTATTTTGCCAATCTTGTTTGAGTGACAAAAAATGAAATTAAAAATCAGCAAAATAAATTACCGTTTATCATTTTTTTTTCAGTGTAGTCCTTATCCATACCTACAACTTTGCCGAAGACACAAAATCGATCAAAAAATTCCTTCAAAAGATAGAGATTTTTGAATTTTCATATTTCATTAGCTGCCAAATTTGTATGGAAAACTATACGGACAAACTAATGATGCAAAATGGCTTCTTTGGGCATACCGAAGGCACCAACAAAGTTTCAGACGGTAACTTCAACTCGCTGGTTCTCGGGCATAACTTAACCAATCGGGACGATTCTTGTTTCCAGGGATTTGTAAGTATGTCTAGATGATCCTAAAATTTTGCAGAACTTGATTTGAACAAATCTGTAATTTCTGCAACCGAAAACATCGTTCCAACTTTTTTTAAACAATAGCCTCCGCGGATTGTTCGGCGATTTTTTTTTTACACGCGAAAAAATAGTTGGAACGATGTTTTTGATCGCAAAAATTACAGATTTGATCAAATTGAGTTCTGCAAAGTTTTAGGATCATTTAGACATCCTAACAAATCACTGGAAAAAAAGAATTGTCTTGATTGGGTGAGTTATGTCCGAGAACCAGCGAGCTGAAGTTACCGTTCCAACTTTTTTGGAGCCTTGGGCGTTGGAATGTTAAGAAGTTTTATTTATGTTGATCTTTAACGGCATTGTATTGAAATTTATTTTACAAATTGTTATCGGCATTTGAAAATTAAGTGACTCTTTAAAACTTAAATTGTTTTAATGTGTCTATATATTTGAGTGGTTTTATCTCAAATATGATGTTGAAGGTATAGTATGTTTTCTCAGCTAAAAGAAAAACAAGTATATTCAGGAAAGGGCACCTTTGGTCCCTATTTTTTAATCTATAAATTAATTAGGAAACAAAAACAATTTTTGCTTGAAGTTCGTTTTTTTCTAAAAATCTAAAATGTTTGCCCATGTTTCTTTTTCGCTCAAGAAATGGTTCCTATTAACATTAAAAAAATACCTACAACTTTGCCGAAGGATAGTACCACAGAGTAAGACAGAGTCACCACTGCCTCTTAATTTTTGATTCAACTTTGTGGTACATCGCAGGTACATCGCACGCCTGCTACCAGCAAACCTTATGGAGCCAAAAAAATAAAAGACTTTTCTACGGACTGGTCACGGACTGGACTGGTTACTTTGTGATTACATGTATTTTATGAAATGTTTTGTAATTAACAATCCGAATTGTGTTACCCATTGAATGAGGAATACCTTGTAGACCAAAATATTCATCCAATGTTTTGGTGAATATTAAAGTATGTATCGTTCGTTTTTTTGTGACTGGTTATTTTTTAATGTTAGACGTTTCACTTGCAAATGAGGTAGTGAAATTTTGCGCGATAATCCTGAAATTGGGGTTTTTAGTTTCTTTTTACTTAAAAAAAATATTGCATGAGAGAGGAGAGACAAGATATCTTGAGATTGTTTTAAGTGTCAAAAGAAAATCTTTTGATAAAGATTCTTCGATCACTTAAAGGACCAATAAACACCGTAGCTAAGATCTAAGATTTTGAAAATATTTTTTTTTCTCAGAGAATTATTTTTAAGACACTACATTTACAATACATATTTAGTCTTTTGCCTTGTTACGAAAATCTTATATAAATTGTCAGCAATATTTATTTTTTAAATTGCTCGAAAATAGAAATATCGAAGACTACAGAGCAATTCTCTTCAAAATCGATCTTTTTTCTTCAATTTTAATATTTGTATTTTTTAATCCGACTGAAACTTTTTTGGTGCCTTCGGTATGCCCAAAGAAGCAATTTTGCATCATTAGTTTGTCCATATAATTTTCCATACAAATTTGGCAGCTGTCCATACAAAAATGATGTATGAAAATTCAGAAATCTGTATCTTTTGAAGGAATTTTTTGATCGATTTGGTGTCTTCGGCAAAGTTGTAGGTATGGATACGGACTACACTGGAAAAAAATAATACACGGTAAAAAATTTTTTGGTGATTTTTTTATTTAACTTTTTAACACTAAAACTTGATTTGCAAAAAAACACTATTTTTAATTTTTTTTATTTTTTGATATGTTTTAGAGGACATAAAATGCCAACTTTTCAGAAATGTCCAGGTTGTGCAAAAAATCATTGACCGAGTTATGAATTTTTTAATCAATACTGATTTTTCAAAAAATCGAAATTTTGGTCGCAAAAATTTTTCAACTTCATTTTTTGATGTAAAATTGAATTTGCAATCAAAAAGTACTTTAGTGAAATTTTGATAAAGTGCACCGTTTTCAAGTTATAGCCATTTTTATGTAACTTTTTTCAAAATAGTCGCAGTTTTTCATTTTTTAAAATTAGTGCACATGTTTGTCCACTTTTGAAAAAAATATTTCTGAAAAGCTGAGAAAATTCTCTATATTTTGCTTCCTCGGACTTTGTTGATACGACCTTTAGTTGCTGAGATATTGCCATGCTAAGATTTAAAAACAGGAAAATTGATGTTTTCTAAGTCTCACCCAAACAGCCCACCATTTTTCAATGTCGATATCTCAGCAACTAATGGTCCGATTTTCAATGTTAAATTATGAAACATTTGTGAAATTTTCCGATCTTTTCGAAAACAATATTTTCAAAATTTTCAAATCAAGACTAACATTTTAAAAGGGCGTAATATTCAATGTTTGGCCTTTTTGAAATGTTAGTCTTGATTTGAAAATTTTGAAAATATTGTTTTCGAAAAGATCGGAAAATTTCACAAATGTTTCATAATTTAACATTGAAAATCGGACCATTAGTTGCTGAGATATCGACATTGAAAAATGGTGGGCTGTTTGGGTGAGACTTAGAAAACATCAATTTTCCTGTTTTTAAATCTTAGCATGGCAATATCTCAGCAACTAAAGGTCGTATCAACAAAGTCCGAGGAAGCAAAATATAGAGAATTTTCTTAGCTTTTCAGAAATATTTTTTTCAAAAGTGGACAAACATGTGCACTAATTTAAAAAAATGAAAAACTGCGACTATTTTGAAAAAAGTTACATAAAAATGGCTATAACTTGAAAACGGTGCACTTTATCAAAATTTCACTGAAGTACTTTTTGATTGCAAATTCAATTTTACATCAAAAAATGAAGTTGAAAAATTTTTGCGACCAAAATTTTGATTTTTTGAAAAAATCAGTATTGATTAAAAAATTCATAACTCGGTCAATGATTTTTTGCACAACCTGGAAATTTCTGAAAAGTTGGCATTTTATGTCCTCTAAAACATATCAAAAAATAAAAAAAATTAAAAATAGTGTTTTTTTGCAAATCAAGTTTTAGTGTTAAAAAGTTAAATAAAAAAATCACCAAAAATTTTTTACCGTGTATTATTTTTTTCCAGTGTAGTCCGTATCCATACCTACAACTTTGCCGAAGACACCAAATCGATCAAAAAATTCCTTCAAAAGATACAGATTTTTGAATTTTCATACATCATTTTTGTATGGACAGCTGCCAAATTTGTATGGAAAATTATATGGACAAACTAATGATGCAAAATTGCTTCTTTGGGCATACCGAAGGCACCAAAAAAGTTTCAGTCGGATTAAAAAATACAAAAAACATCGAATGACCGAAATCCTAGAGAACTGCTCTACATCTACTTTCAATGCAAATTTGCAAGCTCATTTTTAGCTACAAGATACCATCAACTTAAAAAATGAAATTTGGTTTGCATTTTGGTACTCATTTTTAAGGGTATATTAACTTTGGAAACTGTCACTTTATTTTTTAACAGCTTTTAAACTTTTGTAATACATGAGTATTATAAACGAAACTATTGGCACTACGCCCCCCGGGGCATGGCCTTCCTCTAACGTGGGATTTCTGCTCCAGCGCCTCTGACGAGACAGGAGAAACCGGGACCGACGTTTTACTTCACCATCCGATAGAAGCTCAGTGGATAAGGCGGGAATCGAACCCGCGTCTCATAGCATCATCGGGATCGGCAGCCGAAGCCGCTACCCCTGCGCCACGAGACCCACGGCGTATAAAGTGTTTGTTCAATAACAGGCTCAAAGTATTGATATGAATCTTCCAAAATACATAATTAAATATTGAATTGGATAATGTTGTAACATTGAAATATAAGTAATAATTCTAAACACAATAATTGTATGATTTTAAAGTGTAACAAAAAATGTATGCATATAAGTAAACTTAATGTGCGTTTTTTTTGTTTTTTTTTATAGAATAGATTTTTTATAGAAAAGATTTTATATGAAAGGCCACGTGGTCAGCCGTCAACCCCCCCCCTCCCCCCTATGGCTTTTCATGGTTTTTTCCGGTCGGATTTTGGACCCCCTCCCCCCCCCTAAGGAGGCCACGTGGTTTATGCACGACCCCTTAGAACAAATTATGCAAATTGTATCAAGTACATGACTGACTATAGTTGAAAAAAAAGACTATCCAAACTCTTTCATCCAAAGTCCTCGCAAAAAAATCGCATCGAATAACACAACTCGACACTTTTGAAGTTGATGTCAGTAAACGCTTCAGTTTCATCAAGGTATGATAGATTTGGGCTCCCTGAACATGCTCCAATCGACAAAATTTAATTTTAGTGGATTCCCCCTTCACAACTCCTTAACTTCAAACTTACGTGAAATTTTCCGAGGAATCCGAATATTGAGCCCAAAAAGTGCCGTCTTCATGGGCTACAGGGCAAAAGTTAACGTTGTAAAAAGTTTGCTATAGAAAAATCGTAAAATTATGAGAAAAACAGCGATTGGCCAAAAGGTTAATTCCGTAGGCTTTAGTCCATGAAATTACCTAACTTTTGACCTAAGGGAGTATGGGTGTTGGAGGCTGTTGCAAAAAGATATTAAGTTTCAGGTTCAAAATACATGCAAAATCTTAAAATTGCTCCCATTTACGTAAAACTTGATCAATTCAAACTGAGCAAAATCTACAAATACTGCCTCTTAAATACAATTTTGTCGATTGGTGTGTGTTCAGGGAGCCCAAAACTATCATACTTTAACGAAACTGGAGCGTTTACTGACATCAACTTTAAAAATGTCGAGTTGTGTTTTAAAATCTTCGGATAACCGAATCAGTCAAAAACACTTTTTGTTGTAATAATATTTTAGACATTGAAAAGATTTTATGTTAACCGATTTATTTTATTAGTTTTCATATTTGTTTAATCAATAATAATATTAATTTTAAGTCTTTTTTTAATTAGAACTTAATTTGGTTTAGGTTTAGTTTCTTATTGTTTAGTTAATAATTTTCAAAATGTACAATTTTATAACGCTAACTTTTAACTGCTTTTAATTTTCGACATTTTTTAACATGCATTTTTTGGGGCTAAGTTTAGGATGGTGCAAAATCTTTTACCGAATTTAAAAAAAATCTTTTTAAAATGTACAATCAAATTAGCAATTAAAATTTCTATGAAATGTTTTTTTTTTTCGAAAATGACTATGTTTAAAATATACTTTATGAAGGAAAAACATCTTGCAAAAACTGTTTTGCTTAAGCCGAGAAAATTTTCTACTATTTTCCTTTTCTGATGTTGCTCGATGATACAGCCCCTAAAAATTAAATTTTGTGAAATTGTATTTTTCTAAATGTCATCTAATTAGCCTTCTTTTTCAATTCAATTCGGTTTTATTTGTGAATAATCAAGTTACAATGAGTTCATTTAGGTGCACAACAGAGTTTTGGTGTTCCTTTCAGCTGTGTTTAAATCGTTATTCAATCGAAAAATTATTACTTATGGAATAGACAAGAGTAAGAAAAATAGCCTTCTTTTTCAACTCGCGATATCTCGAAAACTATTTATTCGACTTTTTTATGTTAAAAATGTTAATTTTCTGCTTTTATCATTAAAAAACATCGATATTTTATAAATTCAGAATAACTTTTTTGAAAGGGATCATTCCTATAGTTTTTTTGAAGAGGTCCTATAAACATATGGAAGACAATAGTTTATAGCTCGGGTGAGTTTTCAAAAAGCCGTAAGAGCCACCGTGACCTCTGACACTAATTTTCGCTTTTCTCTTAAATTAAACAAAATTTCATTTATTTTTAGTTTGGGGCACTTGAAGGACGTGTAGATGAACAATCTCAAACATTTTTGATATTGGTTTTTCGTAAGTAGGTCGAATACCGATGCAAAAAGGACTTTGTTTACCAATGGCTCTTACAGCTTTTTGAAAACTAATCCGAGATAGGTCCTTTTAAAAAAAACTCTTGATTCATATTTGAAATTTTCAAATGTTGGTCTAAATAATTAAATTTCGAATTAATTTTACTGAAAAGAGCAAAAAATTTCACAAGAGTTTCTCTTTTAACATTACAAATCGAACCAATAGTTTCCGAGATAATCCGAGGTGAAAAAGAAGGCTTATTACATGACACTGAGAAAAACTGATTTTTTACAAAATCTAAACATTAAAAGGCTGTTCACAACAATCTGCAGATCAACATAGTCAAAAACGGAAAAATTGTAGGATATTTTGTCAGCTATTCGAAAATAGTTTTTCAAGGGTTGTTTTGTCTTAATAAATTATTTTGAAATTGCAAAAAACTGAAAAATTTTCAAAAATTTCACATATAAATGCCTAAAACTTGAAAAAAATATAATTATCAAAAATGTGTACAGCCATTTTCAATTGTGAATTAGATTTTTCATCCAAAAATATTTTTTGAAATTTTATTTGCAACATTTTATATTTTTCCAAAAATCACATTTATTTTCAAAAAAGAATAACTTCGGTACCAGAATTTTTCTAAATTTCAAAAATATGTACTTTGAAAATTCAACTTAAAGGGATGAAAAGTCAAGTTGAAAAATCCGGAAATATGTGTACATTGTTCCTATTTTTTCTGAAAAGTCCTCATCATAACCTACATTTTTGCTCAAGACACCAATTCGTATAGAAAATTCCTTCTCAAGATACAAATTTTTGAATATTCACTTGCCGAATTCGTATAACCAGCCCGCAAAATTATATGGCACCTTGTATTGGAAAACTAATGATGCCTGGATTAATGACCCATTTCATTAGAAATGGCTTCTTTGACAAAATGAAAGCACGGACAAAGTTTCATTGGAATCAAAATATACAAAATTGAAAATCTAGAAGAAAAATGGAAAAGTCTAGAGAATTACTCAAAATTATCGCTCATTGCAAAAAATGTCGAGATTTTTATTTTTCTATTTCTAGAGCTTTTTTTTTCTAAGTTCCTATAAGCTATTGTGTTTCATTTGTTTATAGAACCTTTTGAAAAAAACTCTAGAATTTTCCTTTGGATGAAACATTGTCCATCGATTCCTTTAGTCCAAATAAGTCATTTAGCATCTTGGTTTCACTTTACAAGTCTCCTTACAATTTTGGCGGCAATCTATACAAATGTGCTATGAAAACGTTTGAAACCTATAAACTGGAGAGAATTTTCTGATCGATTTGGTATCTTCGGCAAATTGTGGTTATGAGTAGTACTATTCAGAAAAGTAGCACACAGAAAAAGAAATCCCATTTTTTATCTTATTTTTTATTACAAACACTACATTTTTACAAACTTGATCCCCTTTTTTCATTTTTCTATGTTTTAGTGGACCAAAAGTACCAACATTTCAGCATTTAGCTAGCTTCAGCAATAGCTTTAAAATTTAACTAGCCAATCATAATACCCTAAAACCTCAAAAATACCATCAATTCTCAATTATCAAGTCTGTTCCGCTTGATGACCGATGCCTTTGGCACACTGTCAAACCCTTGTCAGCAGCCAATGAACTCTCGACCGGTGCAAGCTACACACAAAAAAATATTTCCGAATGTTACATCATTTATGATGTAACACTTTGGCACGTCATTAAACATTTAAATTTAAATTCAATTTGATGTAAATTTGCAACAAATTATACGTAAAAACATGATTTTACGTGTGATTCAACCGTTTACGTCGAATCTCAAGTTTACATCAACTGAGTTTACATGTGATTCATTTTTTCCGTGTCGAGTAAATTCACATATTTTTTTGTGTGTAGCTTAACTTTAGGAATTTATCACTTCCACCACACCCGAAGAAGCTTCCCAAAGTAAGTTATTCTGTCCCATCCCGTTCAAAAAAACACACGCAAACTCTGATCCCTTGTCAGTTACGGAACAATCTCCAAGATTTAACCGGCAAAGCCCTCCGAAAAGTCCGAAATTGGTTTATCCTTCTTTTCCGTCCGAACGCCAAACACCACCGGGCCGATCTCCGACGTCCTGTTCCGGGGATTATTTATGCAAGTTACAAGTTAAATATAACTTTTGAACCGGATCGCCCACGCTGCCGTAGTTGAGGTTTGGTGCCTATGGCGGGCTTTTGTTAGAAAGGTTGGTGAAAAAGTTGGGAAAAACTTCTTCTCCGTCAGCCATAATAACAGAAGCGGTCCGGAAATTTCCGGGACGAACCGTTTGATTGAGGGGAAATTTGATAGCCGCAGGCTCGAAAACAAAACCTTTGGAAAGGGTGACAAAAGGACCGTCGAGATGACCTAAATTGAAGGGTGAATGATTGAGTGTGAAATGTTCAGAGATGGTGTTCTAATTTTCAAGATATGATTTCAGTCAGTTCATCCTGATTTTAAAGGATTTTAAAGGTACAAATTACAGTGGTGAAATATTACATTTTACTGTTACATAGGCTTTGAAAAACCTAATGATATGTGTCTTGCAATATGGATAAAAAACATAAAAAGCTTAACAAAATTTAAACATAAAGAATATTGCTTTCCAAATCCATACCGTTACTATTGCTCGTTGGCAAAATTACATTCTAATAAATGTAATCAATTTCGTTATCACCGAACATCCGTTCACTCTGAAGAGTTCACCCAGCTGTCCATCCACCTTTCCAGTTCCCGTAATTGCCTGTCGTGTGCTGCAGTAGCCCATGTCCCCAGGACGAATGCCAACGACACTGGAGTCGTCTTTTCCGAATTCC
Organism: Culex pipiens pallens; assembly: GCF_016801865.2. Classification (NCBI taxonomy): domain Eukaryota; kingdom Metazoa; phylum Arthropoda; class Insecta; order Diptera; family Culicidae; genus Culex; species Culex pipiens. The sequence continues at coordinate 47,695,785 of NC_068938.1, forward strand.
AATCATACCGCCACGCAGAGTCGTCTGAACTCAATTTTGCATAATTCCGTCGTCGTCGTTTCGTTCGCCAAATTTGCCAGAGGCGTCCCAGCGAAAAAGCTACAGTTGGTCCTTTTCATCTTGCTGGCGGCCGAGACTTTTACGAAAGTGCTTTTTCTCTATCAGTAAATTGAATCAGTCGTTCGTTTCTGAAGGAGAAGCTTTTCAAAACCACACAGGAATAAAAAGAGTGGGAGGTTGCGCGGTAATACGAGGAAAACGATTTTATTTTTGGGTCATTCGGATGAATTGAAAGCCCTCCCCAGCTTTGACAGGATGACCGGAGCAACGTTTTCATCAGATTCTTTGCGGTTTCAAGGGAGCAAGTGGCGCATTCTGCATCTGAAGGCAGTTGCCAATGCGTCAATTTATGTGCTGGTTATTGCAGTCTCAATCGTCGCATTGCTGAAGTTTTTGGTTTCTCTTTACCTTTCGATTATACTTTTTCAGTAATCCTTACAATTATTGGTATTCTCATTTAAAATTTCAAGTAATTTTAAGAAGAGCCCAAAATCCATGAAATTTTTAAACATATAAAAATATACCAGGAAAAGCTAACCCACACCCTCTCCCACTTCAATTGCAGAACGAAATCCTAGACGAGGACCAGCAGAACCAGCGCGTGGAGGAGGATGTCTGCTACGGAAAGCCTTGCTACTCCAACGAGAACTGCTGCCCAGGGCTTGTCTGCGTAAACGTCGACGGAGGTAAGTTAGACCCAACCGGGGAAAAAACCCCCCCGACAAAACCTAGTAGAACAATTTCGTTGAAAAAACACACAAAAAAACACTGCCCAAAAATGCCTTCACCCCCTCAACACTGGCTTCAGATTCACTCACGAAAAAAAATGCGTTACCTTTTGATGTTTGCTGTTCACCGGCGCTTTGCATGTAACTTGACCTTTGCCCTCGGCACGGGACTGTTGGAAATGCACTTCTTGTATCTCGGGGCAAGCATCTTTTCCCGCCTGAATCCCTCAACATCATGCAACGTAGAAACTTCAAAGGTCAAACGAAATCCGATTTGCGTCTTGGCAATTTTTGCACTCAACTATAGAAATATAACACAGTCTTACGGTTCTAGCTGAAGCTTTATTTAGTTTACGAAATGGTGAAACGTTGAAAAATTACGTTATCATATACGCCCTTACCTTGGAATGGTACTGCTCACACGTCATCCCTTGAGCAGGAGAATCATGTCCTTTTGATAAGCTCTAGAGGAGGTCCCTAATGCACCGCCTTTTCCCTGTTCTGAGCAGCATTATTTCCGCCCTGGTATTTTCAGCTTTGGATGTGTGCATGCCGACTTATCCCTTTAGCTACCTTGTTGCTAACCCTTAAATTTAGAATAACAAACTTTTTTTTGGTGAACATGTTGACACCACATAATTTCCAAATTTCATTCTTCATAACAAGTGAACTTTTCTTATGGACGCAATTCTATACGAAATTAGTCCTTTTAAAATTTTAAATTTTGTACTTTTTAAACTGGCTGAAACTTTTTTATTATCTTCCGTACATCCAAAGAAGCCATTTTCCATCATCAGTTTGTCCATATTATTTTCCATACAAATTTAGTAGCTGTCCGGAGGTGACAAGAAACGGCAAGAAACAGCATGTTTCCGGTCTCCCTACTGTCCATACAAAAATGGTTTGAAAAAAATCAAAAATCTATATCTTTTGAAGGAATTTTTTGATCGATTTAAAAACACTTGTTGTTACCAAAAATTGATTTCAATACACAATATTTATATTTCATTTTGTTATGTTTTAGGGAACAGAAATTGCCATCTTTCAGAAAAATCCAGAATAGGCAAAAAAACTGCGATGAGAAAAAAATATCAAAAGGAAAATCTTAACAAAGCAAAAAAAAACTTGAGTGAAATGAATTAATTTGAAATTTATAATATGAAAATTTTGTGAAATTTTCAGCTTTTTTCAATTAAAATCATGAAGACCTATTTAAAATTATATTTAACCCTTTAAAATTTTTAAATTTCAAAATTTCAAAATAATTTTTATTAAAAAGAGCAGAAAAGTTCACATTTTTTTTAATTCTTGATATATTGACGATCAATAAACGAATACTAGTTGGGCAACACTGAGAAAATATTTGTTTTCCTAGTTTTTTTTAGGTGTTTACGTGGTTTATGGATAATCCCATAGAAAAATGGCATGTAAATATTCGAAAAATGGTGTCTCGCGATCGAATTGTTTGATGTCTTTGGAAAGGTTTTGTGTAAAAATTTGATTAACGGATTTTTTTTATAAATTTTGAATAACTCACTAAAAATTAAAAAGTAAAATACTAAAAACACTATTTTTGATTATTTTTTTATTTATGGATATGTTTAAGGGGGCTAGAAATGATTTTTTTAAGGTTACGGGCAATTTTTTTTGACCGAGTTATCAATTTTTGAAACAGGTGTTTTGAAAACTCTGACATTGTGGTAAATTAAAATTGATTTTTTTTAAATTTAAGAGATCAGAAAATTTTACATTATAAAAAAACTCTTGTGCACATTTTGTCCAACCCTTGTTGTTCAATGAAAAATGTTTTACGAAAAAACAGTTTTTTCAAAAATTCATAGCTCGGTCAAATTATTTGCCCTTGCTGAGTCACACCTTAAAATATGGCAATTTTTGTCCCCTGAGTGATTCCCTTTTTAGTGAGTTAATCAGCAAAAAATAAAACACAGACAGCATAAACGTCTAGAAAAATTAAAATAATATTCTTTTTTGAAACCAATTTTCAGTGACAAAACATTATTTTAAAATCAAACATAAAAAAATCATGCATATGCACATTTTGGTGTAGTTTTCACACCGAAAAAATTAAGCATGGAGTTTTTTTTTGTTTGATCATTTTTTGTCACTAAAAATTGACTTCCAAAAATAAAAAGAATCCAAAAATTCCCTTAAAAGAAACTGTTTTTTTTATTTCACAAACGATATTTGTATGGACAGTGCTAAATTTTTATGATATCATAGGCAAAAATGGAGATGCAAAATGGCATCTTTTGTCAGGTAAAAAATGCAAAAAATCGTATAAAAGAAATCTCAAAGAAATGCTCCAAGATAAAAAAAAATCAGAGCTCTCAACAAAATATCAAAGAGATAACGATATTTCCCTTAGAAAGATTCAGATTCATATCTTAATTGTTTTCATGATGTTTACAAATATAAGAAGATTTTGAAAAATGACAACACTTTTACAAGATCGCTAAAAACAGATTTTACAATTCAAAAAATCAGAACCACTATAATAAGTAGCCCAGTTTTAAATCTAAACCAGAAGTGAATTAATTAGATTTTAAAATAATGCAGCTCATTTAAGTTAAAAACATTTTCCTATTACAGTCGACTCTCTGGCTGTCGATCTTCTCGATATCAATATTGCTCCATGTACCGATGAATTCTTCAGTCCCTTCAAACTGCATACTTTGATTGTCCTTATTCCTCGATATTTTCTCTTGCTTGAAGGATCTCTTCCTCGACGGTCCCTTGGATTATTTTTGCTTTAAAAATCTATTCCGGTTGTCAATAATTTCACTTTCTCATGGCTTGCATAGACATTTTTCTTAAAGAAACGATGCTTTGAAGGGTGTTTGACGTTTGTTTGTTTTTGTTTGCTGGACGTTGCCATGATTTTCTCCCATAGCTGGTCATCAAGAAAAAACAAATTTCAATTGAGTCTTCATGTTGCATCGTTCTGTAAACTGATGCTTCTCTTCCTCGACGGTCCCTTGGATATTGACAACCAGAGAATCGACTGTATTGAAGTTAAAAATAATCAGCTTATCGTTAACTACTAAAGGAACTGCATCCCGGGAAATGCCCATAACGTAAAGCAAATTTTTAAAACATGCTTACCTTTAAGACATTTCAAAAATAAATGGTTAAATAAACTCGAATGAATGATGAAAAACAGTGTAAAATTAATCAATCAATATTAAAAATTAAAGTTTCAAAAATTATCTCAGCTTTTCGTTTCTTTTTTTTTTTTTTTTTGCTGGGGAAATAAATATTTCGAACAATAACATGCCAATGCTGATTTTCTTAGAGGTTTTGTCTAACGTTTAACTGAATAATGGGCTCTAAAGTAGATTTTTTTTGTTCAGATTATTGCTCGAAAGTCATCGAGATTTCAGAGCACTCGTGAGACGAAATGGTTAAATGGTTGATTTTTTATTTAAGCAAAATTAACGAATGAAGTTTAAGGACAAGTCTGACAAAGTTTCATCATATGAAAGAATTTCAACGTCAAATTTAATTTTATCAAATAACGGATATATAAAATATAATTCATCATTAAAAAATTGTGCGTAAAATATTTATTACCTTTACAAAACATATCATTTGAAAAAAATACAATTACAGGGTTAACCAAACTGTCTAACAGGCCCAACCAACAAATGAGTAAAACTGACAAGATCTCTGAATGTGCAGCAAAAGAAACACCAGCCAGCAGCGCCACAAGTCTTTACGTCCTTCCGAAACCTGCCTCATGCTCCCGAATTTCCATGTTTTCCTGCCTCACCGCCAGCTGCATGTACTACTGGAAAACACCTCCTCCAGCGTAACGAGTTTACGTTAAACGATGCACGTCAAATGATAAGCCCTCCGCCCTTGTCTTAATTTTACCCAACGACGCTGATGAGCAGCTGCTCCGTTCTACACTGGAAGCTTTTGTACATTTTCAGTTCATGTCGAGCTTCTCCTCAGCTTTATGTAATTATGAGTGCCGTTACTGTCTAGATAGAAACATGTGGTGCGGCATCAGTAGGTTGAAATATTTTAGCGAAAATTTACATTTTGGAACGCATCGATGCGCCTTTACTTGAAGCGACCAAACGGGTGTGTGTAGAACCATTTCGCAACCGTAGTCCAAACAAAGAACGCCCTCCTGAATAAATAAGCGGTCCCATTAGGGAGCAAACACAATCGACAGGGACCGCCACCAACTGGAGGAACAGTGCCAAATGGGAGGACCCAAAATAGAAAAGGTTCCTAGACTAGGTTTACGATACATCATCCCAAGGGGGGAGAAGCTCACTCGCAGCGTGTAATCTACACCATTCTACCTATAGGTTTACCATTGCAAAGCCACAGAAAAGACAAAAAGCTCCCTGCAGTGTAAAAGTATATACGAATATGTTGGTTGTTCAAAGCTATGTTTGCTCTGGAAGGGTGTGTCTCATTTTGGGGTGACAGTTTTTGGCTCTGGAAAATGTTGGAAAAGGTGTTGTTTGTGTTGCTGTTTGCTAATTTAATATCGTTTGTTTTTTTCCAATGAAAGGAAAAATCCTAGTGAAATTATATAATCAAAGATAGATTACAATGTAGTTTGAAAATATCTTGAAAATATATGTGGTCAGAGCATTCCTCGACAAAACAATGTAGACTCACATGACATCTAAAAAAAAGTTACCCTTAACCTGCTTAGTTTTAAGTGAAACATTGTCCTAAAAGGTAATTTTGGTCCCTAATTAAAAATCCAAGGTCTATATTTGATATTTCGTAACGGAGGATCGGTACGACCCCTCATATTTGCGAAATGGTGATGAGTTTGGTGTTAAAGGTTAAAGGCATCAATTCTAAGGCCGTAAGAGCAATGTCGTATCGCCCCTTTCAAATGTGCTCCAGAATAGACGTCCAATTTGATAACGTACTAAGAATCAGCATTTCTACTAAAAAAAATCCAAAATCTCGGTAATTCCTGAACATAAACATTACTTCATGAATCTCTAGTAAAATAGACAGAAAATTTGTCATTCAGAACAACAATTTTCACCTAAAAGTTTAAGTCTGCCTACAGTTAGGGGAATAAATATTTAAAAAATTAAAAAAATATTTTAATGCTATGAATTATTGCCTTAAATTTGCGGGATGTTAAATATTGGCATTGATAATGGTAACGTAAATACTTTATAAAATTTTAGTCTTTGGCAGAGTTGTTCGTTATAATTCGGACTTTAAAAAAGGGGTTTTCGGATAGAAAAGTCCCATTTTTTATCAGATTTTTGAAAAAAGTCGAAATCCTAAATTTAATATTTTTTTTCTAAATATTTTTTTTTTGTTTTAGAGGACTTGCAATTTACCACTCAAACTTTACTAAAATGGGGTCGCAGAACTCGAATTTTAGCGTAAAAATTCACATTATTGTTCCAAAATTTAAATAAAAATTTTGTATTTTTTACATGCATTATATTCGCAATCGAAAATTACTTCAGAATTTGTTTGATAAAGTGCCCAGATTTCAATTTTAATTTATTTATATGTTCATTTTAACTAATAAATATTTCATGAAGTAAAAGCACCCCACATTTTTTTATTAAATATAGAACTTTTCTACAATTTGCTCTTTTTGACTTTATTGATCTGACTGCTGCATGCTGAGATACAGCCTCTCGAAATTTAAATTTTGCAAAAAAATTGTTTTAGCTTATTCCAAACTTTTCAAGTCACGATATCTAGAAACTGAATACTAAAAACTTAAATAGAAACATTTGCAAAATTTTCTGCTATTTTCGATAAATTAATTTCAAAGTTTGAGAATCGAATGTAACCTTTTGAAAGGGGTAAAAACTCGTATTTTTGATAGTTACCAAGAAATTTTGTTATAATGAAAATGCCTATATTTTTGAATTCTGTTTCAATAATATGAACAACCTCTAATTTAAATCACTATTTTTAGTGATTTTTTTTCTAAGAATCCTTATATGCAGTCAATTTTTCAATTTGAACTCTTTTTCATTGCGAAAATCCTGACACTTTGAGAGTATTTGAACTTCTTATATTTACCAACGTTTTTGTTTAATAGCTAACAAACTCCTAAAACTTTTATATTTTGTTTAAAACTTCTGCTTTAGATGCTTTGAACACTTCTCTACCAAGCTCAGTATGATTTCATACCATTTCGTTAGTATTTATTTGGATTTTTATATCGGCGCTGTCGTGCTAACTTGTCGCACGTCGCTTTTTGACGTTGCGAGAAAAACGCGTTTTAAAGTTCGACCTTGAATAAACAAAAACGAGAGCACGCTATGTAAACAATAACAAACACGTTTTGTTTGGTAGACCATTCTATGCATTGTTCTGAAGTTTGGTTGAATTTGGTTGCTGGAGTCCCGAGTTATAATTACAAATATTCACAGTACTCGGGCATGTACGAGTGTCAAACGCGTTCTGATCAGAAATCCCTTTGGCCAGTTGTCGTACTTACATCAATTTTCAGGGTATGTCAAGATAGAATTGAAACTTCTTTCATATGAAAAGTGACAACAATGCACGGAATTTTTTGAGGCATTGCGAGCTGCACAAAATGACGTTCTTAACTTAATTTGCACGTGTGACAAGTTAGCACGACAGCGACGATATTGCAACAAATAAGAGTGTCAAGTGTGAGAGAATCTTTTGAACATATCAAAAACATATTTAATTTTGAATTTACTCATACAACATCTTTCATTAAAGTGATTCAGTAGTAAGGTATCCTTAATAATTCCAAAAATAACAATAATTAATTACGTCAGTACTTTTGTTTTGTCATATTTTCCAAATGACTTATAAAAGGACTAATGCATATCGACGTCGTCGTGCTATCTTGTCGCACCCGCCATTTCGACGTTCCGAGAAAAACGCGTTTTAATGTTTGACCTTGAATAAACGGAAACTAGAGCACGCAATGTAAACAATAACAAACACGTTTTGTTTGGCTGACCATTCTGTACATTGTCTCGAAGTTTGGTTGAAGTTGGTTGCTGGAGTCCCGAGTTATAATTACAAATGTTTACGGTAGTCTAACTTGTACGTGCGTCAAACGCGTTCTGACCTGAAATCCCTTTGGCCAATTGTCACACTTACATCAATTTTCAAGGAGTGACAAGATAGCACGACAAGATTGAAACTTCTTTCATATGAAGAGCGACAACAATGCACGGAGTATTTCGGTTTTTATTGAATATCTCAGGATTGAAATCGAATTTTGGGGATCTGTGAAGGTCAAAAGGTGAGGCATTGTAAGCTGCACAAAATGGCTTTCTTAACTTAATTTGGCCCAAAATGCACGTGCGACAAGTTAGCACGACGGCGACGATATGACCTTTGCCAAATTTTCCATCGCAACAAATCCACACTACTCCTACAAAGTCCTAAGAACTCGGCCTTTACGCCAACCTGCTCAATGCTTAACAGTGGAAGAAGCACTCACCAGTATTTATTTACCTTTGGATAAAAGCTGGTACATATTTTATGACCTCCCACTCTATTGCTTGTCGTATGATCTCCACCCTCAAAACAGGGTTCGGGATTAGCTCCCACCCACCACCCTAAAAGCAGTGAGAGAGAGAGAAAGCATTTGCATTGGATCGGGGGGTCCCAGCCCATAATAATCCAGTATGGATGGCTCACTTTGTATGCTGCACTCTGTGATGTCAAGAAGCTACCATTATATGAATCAATTTATGATGTTGATGTGAATGTTGAGTGACCCATCGTATTATATGTTGAGAGATGCTTTTGGAGTAGCGATCTCAAAACAAAGAAAAAATAACAGTCGAAATTGAAACTTTAAAAAAATATTCAAACAAAGCCCCAACATAAACAAAATTCACAAAACAATTCCATCTAAATGTAAATGAACTCTATTGAATTCCAGGTAACTTCACCGGTAAAAACATTTTTTAATCCACCTTTAGGTAGTTGGTGCCTTCCTCATATTTATAAAATAAATAATTTAGATGAATTATTCATCTAAATAGCATCGTCCGCCGTTTAGTGATCTCTTATGTTTTACTTTACTCATAAGTTTTGATAAAGAGAGCAATATCTAGAATTTTCAGGTTCATCGAGAAGGATTATCTATCCATCGAAGGGTCACGTGATAGAACCGGACAACATTTTACCATAATATCTGAGATCTTTACTGCTCTTAATTTAAGAATCGGCTAATCGTCAACTAATCCGAACAAAATAATATTATTAACCCACTTTTACAATAGTAGCGGTGTTATATTGCCGTGGGCAAATGGGTTGACACACAGCCACTGCTATCATCAAAGGTAAATATTGTGATCGAATGCCAAACCGAGAATACCGACTAAAGCGTGTGGTTTGTGTTCACAAGCAACCATGAAAATAAAAGCAATGCGCACCAATTTTTCTTCAATATTTGTTAATTTACTACTATTTTATTAATTTTCTTTCTGACAAAACATCTGTTCGCTCCCTTAATTATTATTTTATTACGTAACACGCGTAACTCAATAGTTACCCAATAATGGGTACAAATAGATATAGTATATTTTGTTGTCCAAGAAGTGTTCTTTTTATCTCAGTGTAAAAAATACGATCCACAAAGTGCATGCAGGAACGAGCGGAAAGGGAACGTATTGGAAATATGATCCAAACTGTTTTGTTGTTGATGTGTCATCAGGGGGTGTCACCTAAAAATTTATATTTGCAACTTGCAAGTGCACTAAAATGTTACAAGTTCAAACGAAAAATCCTGGAATTTGCCACACGCAAAACGGACATTAGGTATAAATTCCTAATTTTTAGTATTTTTTGAACTTATGTTCTAGCTTGTCAAATTATACCTAAAAATTAGTATTTTTTTCTTCCTAAAATTTAGGATTTTTTTAGAACACTGAAGTACTTCTTAAAAAATCCTAAATTTTAGTATTTTTTTTAGTTCTAAAATTGCGATTCACGTTTTGACAAGTCAAAACAAAATAATTTCGTGGCTGTGAGTTGGTGTTCCGCAGTGCTGCTGAAAACTTCGGAACTTTGGCAAGGTAAGTTTTGTGCAGGAAAAAAAGTGGTTCTCCGGTTCTGCAAGGAGAACGGAACCCGGAGCATTCTCATTAGAGGAAGTGTGGCTCGCGTGCTTGTGGAAGAGGAGGAGCAGGACGGAACCTTCAACTCCCGGCGAGATTAAAAAAGCCGCCTCTTCCCTCTCGTGCTCTGGAGGACGGATGTTTGCGGAAGAGCTGGAAAGGGGAAGTATAAACGGTCCCCAACCGTGGGGATTGTGCGACCGTGGCGATTGTGCGAATAAAAAATTGTATCGAGTTTGAGTTTGACGAACCAATTTTTATCTTTTTGTGATTAGGTTGGACGTTGCGGGTGTGTGTATGTATGCGTTTGTGAAAGTGTTCGTGTGTGTGTGTGTTGTGTGTGTATATGTGTGTGTGTGTGAGAGGGGTGGGGGTAAAGGAAGAGAAAGAAAGAGAAAGTGGGAGAGAGAAGAGGAGAGGGAGAGAAAAAGTGGGAGAGAAGAGGGAGTGAAAGAGAGCGAAAATGGGAAAGGGAGAGAGAAAGTGGGAAAGGGAGAGAAAGGTGGAGTTTGTGAAAGAATGTTGGAGGGGAAGAGGGACAGAAAATGTGGGAGAGAGATAGGGTGAGGGTAGAGGAAGAGAGAGATAGAAAGTAAGAGAGAGAGAAAGTGGGAGTGAGAGGGGCAAAGATGAAGAAAGAGAGATATAAGAGATATAGTTGGAGAGAGAGTAGGAGATGGAGAGATAGTAGGAGAGGGAGAGAGAGTAGGAGAGGCAAAGAGAAAGTGGGAAAGAGAGAGGTGAGAAAATATGGGAGAGAAAGAAAGGGAGAGAGGGTAGGAGAGAAAGAGAAAAAGTTGAATTGAGAGGAAGAGATAGCAGGGAACAGGAAGAGCGAGAAAATAGAAAGAGAGGGGAGAGAGAGAAAATTTTAAAAATCTCTAATTCCAAACATTATAAAACTCCAAAAAATCTTATATTCTACAATTCCAAATATTTAAAGATTAAAATGTTGAAGTTGTAAAAATATTAAAATATTAAAATAATAAAAGATATTTAAAATAAATAAAAATTGAAATATTAAAGAACAAACATATTATATAATATTATACAAAATTAGAATGTTAAAATATTCAAATCATTAAATATTCATTTAAGGTAAGTACATTTATGCAAAAGTTGTGTTTTATGTAAAAAAATATTAATATCATTTAAAATTTTGTTTTTCTTCTGCCTGCATAGCTCTTGGAAAATACCTAATATAAAAATTAAAATATTGAAATATCAAAATATTAAAATATCAAAATATTAAAATATTAAAATATTAAAATATTAAAATATTAAAATATTAAAATATTAAAATATTAAAATATTAAAATATTAAAATATTAAAATATTAAAATATTAAAATATAAAAATATTAAAATATTAAAATATAAAAATATTAAAATATTAAAATATTAAAATATTAAAATATTAAAATATTAAAATATTAAAATATTAAAATATTAAAATATTAAAATATTAAAATTTTAAAATATTAAAATATTAAAATATTAAAATATTAAAATATTAAAATATTAAAATTTTAAAATAATAAAATATTAAAATATTAAAATATTAAAATATTAAAATATTAAAATATTAAAATATTTAAATATATTAAATATTTAAATATTTAAATATTTAAGTATTAAACTATTAAAATATTAAAATACTAAAATATTTAACGATTAAAAAATTAAAACATAAAAAAATATATATATATAAAAAAGATAATTTAAATTTTAATATTTATTTTTAGGTGAGAACATTTATGAAATAGTTGTGTTTGATATAAATAAAAATATTAATATTATATAAACCGAGATATAAACCATTGTTTTCTTCTGCCTGCATATCTCTTGGATAATACCTAATTTGATCTTTGATTATTCTTAAGTATAAGTAATTTTCGATCCCTCACTTTTCTAGAAAATACCTCAAATTTAGGTATTTATGCCTAGAAATAAGGAATAATCATGGTCCGCCATCTTTGATTATACCTGATTATCAGTAATTTTGGATCCCTCACTTTTCCAGAAAATACCTCAAATTTAGGTATTTATACCTAGAAATAAGGAATAATCATGGTCCGCCATCTTGGATTATACCTGAATATCAGTAATTTTGGATCCCTCACTTTTCCAGAAAATACCTTAAATTTAGGTATTTATACCTAGAAATAAGGAATAATCATGGTCCGCCATCTTGGATTATACCTGAATGTCAGTAATTTTGGATCCCTCAGTTTTCCAGAAAATACCTCAAATTTAGGTATTTATTCCTAAAAATTAGGAATAATAATGGTCCGCCATCTTGGATTATACCTGAATGTCAGTAATTTTGGATCCCTCAGTTTTCCAGAAAATTCCTCAAATTTAGGTATATATACCTAGAAATAAGGAATAACCATGGTCCGCCATCTTGGATTATACCTGAATGTCAGTAATTTTGGATCCCTCAGTTTTCCAGAAAATACCTCAAATTTAGGTATATATACCTAGAAATAAGGAATAATCATAGTCCGCCATCTTGGATTATACCTAAATATTAGTAATTTTGGATCCCTCACTTTTTCTGAAAATACCTCAAATTTAGGTATTTATTCCTAAAAATTAGGAATAATAATGGTCCGCCATCTTGGATTATACCTGAATATCAGTAATTTTGGATCCCTCACTTTTCCAGAAAATACCTCAAATTTAGGTATTTATACCTAGAAATAAGGAATAATCATGGTCCGCCATCTTGGATTATACCTAAATATTAGTAATTTTGGATCCCTCACTTTTTCTGAAAATACCTCAAATTTAGGTATTTATTCCTAAAAATTAGGAATAATAATGGTCCGCCATCTTGGATTATACCTGAATGTCAGTAATTTTGGATCCCTCAGTTTTCCAGAAAATACCTCAAATTTAGGTATATATACCTAGAAATAAGGAATAACCATGGTCCGCCATCTTGGATTATACCTAAATATTAGTAATTTTGGTTCCCTCACTTTTCCAGAAAATACCTAAAATTAAGGTATTTTGGTTCTACAATTATACCTAAAATATAGGAATTCTCGTACTAAAACGCTATTAGTAATTTTATTACTAATAGCCGATTAGTAATAAAATACCTTATTGCAGTCAGGTTCGATTATACCTAAAAATTAGGAATTTATACCTAATGTCCGTTTTGCGTGCAGAACCACGGAGCAGAGTTCGACCAGAGGTATGTGTAGGTGTTTGTTGGTGGCATTTCGATCTAAAAAAATCGTTTCTCTTTAGTTTCAGAAATGCAAATCCCTGCAGGATCCGGGAAACACCGTCCGCGGTCGCCTTCAGGAATACGGTATCCGGAAGGCCCTGGTGCAATCCGCACTGAAGAGATGTAACCCAGTGACAATACGCTGGAGCTAGAGTGAAGACTTCGTCGGCATCTGGAGTTTTAGAATCGATCAGCAATATTTCCGGAAAAAAACACCAGGTTGTTCCGGATCGTGAAAGGAATTTGCCATTAGGAGAATGAATTTTACTTGGACAAAGTAATTGCTTTGTGGTTATTTTGTGAAAAATTTGATTTTGAGCAATTATGTGAAGAAAGTTTTAATGTACAATTGATTGTTTATTTGTGACGAGAGCCTGTTAAATTACAACTTTTTATCAGGTTAAGGTTAATGCATAATAAAGATTTTCAACAACATTTGCTTTATTTTAATTAAATTGTAGAATAATGAGACACAAAATAACACGATCTTTTTGGTGAGTTAAAATATCCAAATAACTAAGGGGCTCATGATGGATCCGGTTATCATTTTCATCGAAATATTTAAGATCTGAGCCTCCAAAAATTGTATAAATAACACCTAAGTGCTCATAACTTTTGATATGGTTATCAGATCTTTGAGATTTTAGGTTCAGTTGAAAGGTCTTTCAATAATCTAACTAACGATGGGTACCCGGACATCATTTTAAATGAAATATGTGAAATCCGGCTTCCAAAAAGTGCATAAATAACACAAAAGTGCTCATAACTTTTGATATGGTTATCAGATCTTCAATGTTTTGGGCTCATTAGAAAGGTCTTTTAATTATCCAACTAACAACGAGTCGCATGCTAGATCCGGACAACCTTTTCATCAAAATATTTGAGATCCGGCCTCAAAAAAGTGTATAAAAAACACTTAAGTGCTCATAACTTTTGATAGGGTTATCAGATCTTCAATGTTTTGGGCTCATTAGAAAGGTCTTTCAATTATCCAACTAACGACGAGTCGCATGCTAGATCCGGACAACCTTTTCATCAAAATATTTGAGATCCGGCCTCTGAAATGTGTACAAATGACACTTAAGTGCTCATAACTTTTGATAGGGCTATCAGATCTTCAATTTTTTGGGCTCATTAGAAAGGCCTTTGAAATACCTTTCTAAAAATGTATGATCAGACGGGTTTTCTTACAAAAACCACCCTTTTTACAATCTTTCAAACTTTAGCCAGAATCGTTTTTTTAGCATAACTTTTGAAATACTTAACAAAACTTCAAAATAGTTAATATAGGTCTTGTGGGACCCTAAGACGGATCGAATGAGACCAGAACGGCCCAAATCGGTTCAGCCAGTCCGGAGATAATCGAGTGCATTTTTTTCGGTGCACGGACTTACAGACATACACACGCACAGACATTTGCTCAGAATTTGATTCTGAGTCGATAGGTATACGTGAAGGTAGGTCTACGAGGTCGAATTAAGAAGTTCATTTTTCGAGTGATTTTATAGCCTTTCCTCAGTAAGGTGAGGAAGGCAAAACGCATTTTTTCCGAGAAAAAAAAACATATTTTCACATTCACTGCACACTGCAAGAAGAGAAATAACCCGTCATGAAATGCAATGTCAGAACAAACAAGTTTATGCATAAATTTCCCGACTGACCTTCCATACTTTTTTTCAGTCATTCTTTTTTTTTTTTGTCGGTTAAGCTTACAAGCTTGCACCCGACACTGACATGGTTTTCCATTAGCGTGGTGGAAGGAAATAAAAATGCAAACGCTCTCGATTTTGTTCTCTGTGCAAAAAAAGTCGTCGGAGGCAACAGAGTAAAAAATTGGAACAATTTTCGACGCTGTGTCATGGTTTGGTTTGACTGTTATTTCTTGTTGTCCTTTTTTGTGGTTTCACTTTCTCCCTCCACGGGAAGTGCAGATCTAGACAGGGGGAACAATGGTTGGGTGACATTTGCAGGAAGCATAATGTTGACACAACTCTCGGTTTGTAACTGATGCTTGGAAAAGATAAATATGTATTTTAAATTACAATTAAAACAAATCTGATTATTTGTAAAACAAAACGCATCTCCAACAAACTTAATTTCAAAGCATGTTTAGAGTAAATAACTTTATGATATTTTTGAACATTTAAACAATACGCCTAGCTTAATCTACCCCACCAAAAGCACAATCCGTTCCGTTACACCAATCAACGTCCACTCATTTTTACAAGAAGCCTTTATCCCGCAAATTTTCCACTTCTGCTGCCGAGACATAAAATGCAATTACCACTTCCAAGTTGTTTACTCGGCGGCAGCAGCCTCTAAGGAAGCCATCAAATTTTGCCTCCTCCACCAGGGCCAGGAGGGTATCAAAAACGATTCCCAAAATTGGACTTTCAAAATGGACCTCCTCCTTCAGCTTTTCTACGCCATTTCAAAAGCTTGAGTAGGCACCCCCATAAAACCACCCAACAAATGCCTCGCGAATAAAACTGTCCGCTGGCCCATTTCGAGAGTGTTTTGCCTGTTTTTGTGACTTTTGACTTGTTTTTGTTTGTACCCTGGCAGAGCATAAAGTTACAACTTTAATGAAAAGTTTTTGGGGGTCAAGCTGGGGGTTGCAATCGCGGCTCATAAAAATATTGTTCAACAGCAGAGCAACTCTCTGCTAGAACACATTCTTTTTTTAAAAACAGAAGATAAACGCTAAAAAACCTTTGACTTGCTTGACAATTCTCGATACAATTTTGGCATGAGAGTATTCAAAAATTTGTATCTTGGAAGGGAGTTTTCAATTGATTTGATGATTTGGAAATTTGAATAATTATAAATTATGATTGAAAATCAAAAAATCAAATTATTCGCTCTACAGCATTGCCTTGGCGTTCTCGATTGCGAGATTCCTACTCGAAACTAGGTGTTCGAAGGCTTGATTGTTGAGGCAATTCCAAACCTCTTTTTCCAGTTAGCTTCCATCCTCCCCGGGATTCGAACTGACGACCTTTGGATTGTTAGTCCAACTGCCTACTAGCGACTCCACCGAGACAGGACCCAGGGAGACGACTCCTGCACCTGGACTGAGCTAACGATCTAACCTTTTTTTTAGGTTATTCCGGAGCCAACATTTACTTCCCTGTTCGACGGAAGGCGTGATCAGACAAATCTCGTCTCGAAAAATGCCACCGGGACCGTCTGGGATCGAACCCAGGCCGACTGGGTGAGAGGCAATCACGCTTACCCCTACACACGGTTCCCGGAAAATTATGATGGATAAAGCTCAAATTGATCGTGAGTAAAATAAAATGGTGTCGGCAGGGTTGCCAGGTTGCCAGATAAATCTGGGAATGCCAGATTTTTCAAGTGTCCGCCAGAATAAAGACAAACCATTTTCTGTTCCTAATTTTGACTGATTTTTTTATTTTCGGTCAATTTTGCACAACTTTTTGATTAAAGAGAAATTCCAGCCAAATCACGACTTTTTCTGGTACTTTTGTACCAGATATACATACACCATTGTATACACCGACATAAAAAAAATAGTACCAAATTCCTTTATTCTAGGAATTTTGCCTCTTTTCCTTATTTAGTAATCGGGTTTTTTGGATTACTTAATAAGGAAAGGAGCCAAAATTCCTAGAATAAAGGAATTTGGTACTTTTATTTTTTTTTTCAGTGTAAGCAATTTTTGTGTATATGGAGCCAGTTGCACTCGAAAATAACATTTGAGAAGGGCGTACGTTATTCAAATATTGTTGTATTTCGTTATTAAAAAATTACTGTATCTCGAAGCCGTTGCATCGTATCAAATAGTGATCAAAGGCAAACTTGTAGGAAATTGGACAGGATTTCTGAAAAAATACACTGAAATAAAAATACACGCCACTTCTATGAATTATTTTTATTTTTAAGTTTAAAAGTTAAATGTTACGGTGATGTCACGATTTTTTTTTTCGCTCGAAATTTTTGAGGAGATAGCCTAAGATGCTACAAAAAGACCCACGAAAAATGCAGGATGCAGGATTTTCAAATTCCAATAGTGAGAATCGATTCTCCAAACAATTTTACATAAAAGTCTCGATATTGACCATCGTCCTTAGTCCAATCCTTGTGAAGTAACAGCGGTTTTAAAAGTAAAAATGTTGAAAAAATAGTTTTTTTGGGGGGTTTTTGGAATTTCTATATGACAGACATGATTTATCAGTCTTGAAAATATTTTCACCGGAAAGCTCGTCCAATTCCCAAAAGTTTGCCTTTGACAGCTTTTCAATTTGACTCGTTTTAATGTTTACGTAAGCTTTTATACTATTAAAGTTTCTACCATCAAACTAATTACACTGAATTTTTTTTTCTATTTTCAGTTATGAGCAATATAATTAAGCTTATATCTGTATGTCCATTAGGGTGCCCAGAATATGGGACTTTTTAAAAAAAAAACCTCGCTCCACTAGCTGATTATTGTTCCTTGAGCTTTTTTAGGACTCTAGGCCAAATATGAGCAAAATCGGTCAAAATTTACCCAATTTACTCGAGACTGAAGTTTGTATGGGAAAATCGGACAAATGTATGAAATACCGTAAAATGGGGTGACTTTGATAGCCGGGGTGACTTTGATAGGTTCGAGATTTTTCCGCAAAATGAAGAGTACAATTAAATTACGTACGGAATTGTTTAGAATCATACTGACTCCGGTAGAGAAGTGTTCAAAGTACCTCAAGAAGAACCTTTCATTAAATTTTGAAAAGTTTTAAAAGTTAGTTAACTATAGTTAAGAAAATGTTGATGAAAGTAATTATTTTAAACTTCTCAAAGTGTCATGTTTTTGAAACACAATTTAAAAAAAATCTCCATTTTTATAGGCAATTTCAGTTGAACAAATTTCATGTAAATGTGAAAACTTGTGATTCGTGCTTCGAATTCAGTATAAAATGCAATATAAATCGATAATTTTATACACAAAACGAGTTTAAAAAAAATCAGGCAAAATTACGACTTTTTAACAATTTTACCTAAAATTTAAATGTATTTTGTTAAAAAGCTTATAAACTTAGTTAACTAAATATAAACATTGATTTTTTTTCTTTAAAACTATATCAGCTACTTTAGTGATGGTACATTTAACGTACAAATAAAGTTTGAACATCTTAAATATGATTTTAACAAGAAAAACTATGACTATCAAAGTCACCCCGGAATTTAAACTAAGAATTTTTAACGTAACTTTTTTTCTAAACATTATTAAAAAAACATTTTTTCCAA
Organism: Culex pipiens pallens; assembly: GCF_016801865.2. NCBI lineage: Eukaryota > Metazoa > Arthropoda > Insecta > Diptera > Culicidae > Culex > Culex pipiens. The sequence continues at coordinate 47,714,155 of NC_068938.1, forward strand.
AATAGTGCATGGACTTTGTGTGGCCTACCCCAGTACATGTTTTAAAAATAATAATCTTGAGAAAAACCTTACCTGTTGGAAAATATTCCAAAAACAAATTGAAATCCTATCAAAGTCACCCCGGTTTACGGTACCCAATGTTCTTAGGGGTCGTGCATAAACCACGTGGTCTCCTTAGGGGGGGAGGGGGTCCGAAATCCGACCTAAAAAAACCATGAAAAGCCATGGGGGGGAGGGGGGGGTGTCGACGGCTGACCACGTGGCCTTTCAAAAAAAATCTTTTCTTTAAAAAAAAACAAAAAAAATACGCACTTTGAGTTTACTTATAAGCATACATTTTTTGTTACACTTTAAAACCATGCAATTATTGTGTTTAGAATTATTACTTATATTTCAATGTCACAATATTTTCCAATTCAATATTTAATTATATATTTCGGCAGATTCATATCAATACTTTGAGCCTGTTATTGAATGAACACTTTTTAATACTCATGTAAGTACGTCTTACAAAAGTTTAAAAGTTGTTAAACAATAAAGTGACAGTATCCAAAGTTAATATACCCAGAAAAATGCGTACCAAAATGCAAATAAAATTTCATTTTTTTGTTGATGGTAGCTTGTAGCTAAAAATGTGCTTGCAAATTGCATTGAAAGTAGATGTAGTCTTCACAGCTAAAAAAGTAGTAATCCAGCTGCGTGTAAAAGGCCTGGGTGTAAAATAAATATTGCATTATTTTATGCAAATTTATGTGATTTTACACTCTGAAATATGTAGCCCATCAGTATGAGAAACCTACTTGACCGAAATGTCAAGCTCATATATGCGTTTATCCTTTCAGATTTTCATCGATCTGATGGCCGAGTGGGCTAAGGCGCCAGTCCTTACTGTTGGTGCTGGGTTTAAATCCCGTCGGTTGCAACTTTTTTTTGTGTGTTGCAAAAATTGTACATGCAGTGTGTAATATTAAGTGTTTATTTTGACGAAGGTGATGTGCATGCTTTTGCATGCGATTTTACCATCGGATTTTTTGCTGTGTTCGATAGTTCTATTTTCGAACAGCTTAAAAAATAAATATTGCTGACAATTTTATAAGATTTTCGTAACAAGGCAAAAGACTAAATATGTATTACAAATGAAATGTCTAAAAATGATTCTCTGCGAAAAAAAAAATATTTTCAAAATCTTAGATCTTAGCTAATTACCGTAGCTGGTCCTATAAGTGATCGAAGAATCTTTATCGAAAGATTTCCTTTTGTCACTTAAAACAAACTCAAGATATCTTGTATCTCCTCTCTCTTGCAATATTTTTTTAAGTACAAAGAAACTAAAACCCCAATTTCAGGATTATCTCGCAAAATTTCAGTTTCACTACCTCATTTGCAAGTGAAACGTCTATCATTAAAAAATAACCAGGAACGAAAAAACGAACGATACATACTTTAAGATTCACCAAAAAAATTGATGAATAATTTGGTCTAAAATGTATTCCTTATTTCATGGATTACACAGTTCGGATTGTTAAATTACATAACATTTCATAAAATACACGTTGACTATCCATCGGCAAAGTTGTAGGTATTTTTTTTTTGAGTTTTTTTTATGTTAATAGGGACTATCTCTTGAGCCAAAGAGAAATATGGGCATACATTTTAGATTTTTAGAGAAAAAAACGAGCTTCAAGCAAACATTGTTTTTGTTTCTTGATTAATTTAAAGATAAAAAAATAGGGGCCAAAGGTGCCCTTTCCTGAAAATATTAGTTTTTCTTTAAGCTGAGAAAATATACTATACCCTCAACTTCATATTTGAGATAAAACCACTCAAATATATAGACACATTAAATTAATTTAAGTTTTAAAGAGTCACTTAATTTTCAAATGCCGATATCAATTTGTGAAATAAATTTGAATACAATGCCGTTAAAGATCAACATAAATAAAACTCCTTAAAAAAGATGGAACGGTATTTTCAACTCGCTGGTTCTCGGGCATAACTCAACCAACCGGGACATTTTTTTTGAGTGAATTATAAGGACATCTAGATGATCCTTAAACTTTGCAGAACTCGATTTGATAACATCTGTAATTTATGCGATCAAAAACGTCGTTCCAACTTTTGTTTGCTCTAGTAAAAAAAATCGCCCGAAAATCCGCGGAGACAAGCCCGAAAACCTGCGAGTTGAAGTTACCGTCCCAACGTTTTAGGGAGGCTTGGGCATCCGTGTATATTGGACATGCGTTGGGCGTCCCAGTGTTAATAACTTCAAAGATATTGAAAAGATTGAAAAAATAACTTATATTTAATATTTTTTTATTTTTTTTGAGGTAATATCTCAGCAACCAAAAGTTGGATCAAAAATCTTAAATCGTAGATAATTGCCTATTAAAACAACTGAAAAAAAAATGTAAAATCCATTCCAAATATTAGCTCAATCTTTTTTTTAAATTCATCAAAACACGTAGTCGATAGCAAATTCAATTTAAAGTAAGAGTAAGACTTAAACAATTTGGATGTCCATGACTAAAAGAATGATTTTTAGCGCGTTGTCTACAACTTTGCCAAAGACACGAAATCGATTTTTTCGATTATTTTCACATAACTTTTGTTTGTACAGCCGAGCAATTCTATACAAAACCGGTCTTTATTCTTTGATTTTATTGTTTGCCATCTTTTCAGAAATTTACAGAACGGGCAAAAAATTTTTGTTTGAGTTATGAATTTTTGAATCATTACTGATTAAAAAAAAACGAACTTAATTTCAACTTAATTTTTCGATTTAAAATCGAATTTGCAATTTTAAAGTACATAAGTGAAATTTTCATAAAGTGCGCCGTTTATAAGTTATAGCTGTTTTTAGGTAACTTTTTAAAAAATAGTTGCAGTTATTTATTTAAAGAAATTAGTGCCCATGTTTGCCCAATTTTGAAAAAAAATATTTTTGAAATGCTGAGAAAATTCTTTATATTTTGCTTTTTTTGAACTTTGTTGCTGAGATATTGCCATGCAAAGATTTAAAAACAGAAAAATGGATGTTTACTAAGTCTTACCCAAACAACCCATAATTTTCTTAAGTCGATATCTCAGCAACTAATGGTGCGATTTTCAATGTTTATGAAAAAAACTTTCGTAAAATTTTCCGATCTTTTCGAAATCAATATTTTCAAAAAAATTAAATTAAGACTAACATTTCAAAAGGTCGTAATATTGAATGTTTGCCCCTGTCTCTGATTCTTGTATGGAGATAAAAATTACACAGCTCGACTTTTTTTGGACACACTGAATCATTGGAATCAATCATGCTTAATTTAAAAGAAAAGTTGCTTTAGCTTTTAAGTGAATTTCTGTTTTTTTTTTTATATATTATTAAATTGGTTTTAATGGTGTTACAGCACCTACACAAATTAAAATGTTTTCTTTTTGACCCAATATCACCCCCTCTAAAGGGTGATTTTGAGTTAATTTTAAAACGATTGGCATTTATGAACGGTGTGATTATACTAGCCATATTCTGGGAAAATGTTGGTACAGTAGATGTTCGGTAACTGGGCGTTGTTTAACTGGGCTGCTTTTTAACTGGGCGCTCGATAACTGGGCCGTAGCCCAGTTAAAAAGCAGACAAACGTCAAAAAACCAAAACAAACCAAAATGACCGAGGGGTTGATGGATGCAAAAATCATATTCAATAAATAAAAAAACTTTTTTCAAACTATTGTTTAATTTCAAGTTACAATTCAAGAAATATGAAAAGTAAGCATTGTAAATAAATTTGAGTAACTTTTTTTTTAAATTTCATCTGGAAAATATTAGGCATCGGTGGTCCCCTCGTTATTTTTTGTTCAGCCCAGTTAACGAGCAACATTCGGTGACTGGGCTACGTTCTCAGCCCAGTTACCGAACAACTACTGTAAATCATTCAGGAATATTCCCCAACATTATTTATTTCGATATAATTTGAAATGTTTTTATTGTGTTGAAATAACAACAGTAATATCGTTTTTTTTAACAAAAGTCACCACAACTCACGGTATACCATTTGTGGATAAACATTTTTGAAATCTATACTTATTTTGCTTTTATTAAAAAGATTTTTCACCTGGAGGAAAAAGCCACGTGGTCATATAGGGGGGGGGGGGGGGGTTGGCGTGAAACCACGAAAAACCATGAGGGGGGAGGGGGGGTCAAAAATTCTGGAAAAAAAGGCCACGTGGTTTATGCACGACCCCCTTACGACTTTGTCTGCAGGGAGCGCTTCTTTCATCCAAATATTCTAAAAAGTGAGATTCTTATTAGAAATTTAATGTTCTACAATTTTGTAGAACATGCCAAAGCTGTAAAATCGATCCTGAAAAGTTATAGCGATTTTAAAAAAGTCGTTTTTGTATGAAAAACATTTTTTTCACCAATTTTAGGCTCGAGCATCAATGGGTTAATCTTAACCAATTTCGCTCAAAATTTACACAGATGCTTAAAATAACCCAAACAATCGTTTTCCACTTGTGGAGCAGGGGGTCATTTTTTTTGGGCACCCTAATGTCCATACATCCAATTGAAATGCTGTCAAAGGCAAACTTATGGGAAATTGGAAGAGTTTTCCGGTGAATATACTTTCAAGACTGAACAATCAAGTCTGTCATATAGAAATTGCCAAAAACCTCCTTCCCCTCTCATATTTATAGATGCATTCTAGTTTTTTATCGGTACTTGACCAGATTTTTAAAATTTTGACCTGGAAATAGTACCCGTGGTCGCCATACATTAAATCAATCATGTTAGAACTTTGGTATAAAAAATCACGAATTTATTTTTAATAAAATTATACCAACCTTATGTTTAATGTCTGAAAACTCATTTCATTAAAACAAATCGTAAAATTGATAACATTTATTTTGGTTTTCTAATTATTTTAAAATGGAGTCCAATATATGAGTGAAGTTTTTGAAGTTATTTGTTATGGGGCTCCCCGCAACTTGAACAACCAAATTGGAAGCTCCAAACCATGGTAGTAAATTATCACACTTTACGGACCCACTCAAAAACCCAGACAGGGGTCACTTAAACTTCAGAGAAGACTTCACTACGTTCGACACCATTAAGTTTATAATTTTACTCGTCGCGCGTCAACCAAAGAACAGCATAGAAAGTGGTTGCCAAAGTGGCTCTCCCATCAAAATGCGAAAGTTATCTCGTTGTTCAACGTTCCAGGACACTCCGCTTACTTACGTTGATGTGGGATTAGCTCATAGTGATGCTGCTGCTGCCACCAGGATAATCCGATGGATCCCATTATGGCCATCCGGGGAGCACTAGAGCTTGCTCTGGAAGAGCGATAGCCACATAGACTGCTCTCTCGGTTCCAGGTCGGAGACCAAGCAATGCAATAGGGCTTGAAATTGGTCCCCGACTGTGGGCACACTGGCTGAGGTTGGAGATAAAAGTTTTATCGAAGGATGGTGGTCCCCCGTCCCAGAAATCTGTCCATCCACTTTGGTAATTGAAACAAACGATGGCAGTTTTCTATAGTTGAGAGTGATTGATGAGGAAAGGGGTTTTGGTTAATTAAGTGGCCCTAAATGATGCATAATGCTTGATAGGTTTGCAAGTTGACCTATCGCTCAATTTCAACAAATTAAAAACTGTGTTTTGTCTCCATTAAGATTGTTACCTCTGCCAACATCATTTCAAATCACATGAAGGTATAACATTTTACGAGTCCAATCAATATTCGCTCCAATTACGTCTCCAACGGTACCCTGGTGGTGCTTCAGGTATCGATTCCGCTCGGTGATGATGCCATTAGTAATTTACTGTCGACGCCGGCAATTTCCATCAATTTAGTACCTGCATCGTACTAGTTTCCACCGCATCTATTCTGGTATCAAACCACACTCTACTGCTGCTCGTTGACTGATGCTTGTTTAACTGCGTCATCGTCCTAATCATTGCGGTTGATGTCGTACGTACAACGAGGACGGTCTGTCTGTCCACATGGGCAGACCCAACCCAGCTCTAGTGGTCTACCAGAAGATTGATTGAATGCATTTGTATTGATACTGGGTGCTGGTGCAACCCATCAATGATGGAATAACCTTTTGATGTGACGCACGGAATAATTAATGAGCACTTGATAATGTTATATGAACGAAGAGGTGTACATGTGCAACTTTTTGGACGGTACGTTTAGCGATTTTGCATAGTTTCAAGGATTATCCATCAAGCAATTTCAATTCTTAATTATACCCGAATTTTTGTTGTACGATGTTCTCCTTTTTGCTTTTTTTCAACGAATATCAATTTCAAAATCGATTTTATATTCAAATACACAACATATATTTTGATGCGAGCATTTAGCATGGCCCAATAAATTTTAGAATTGTTGCTTAAAAATATATTTTGCACTTATTTGACAAAGAGAGAGAGAGTAGAGAACCCTGCTACCCGAGCAGGGGTAAATAACACGAGAACACCAAATTTTGGTGTTACTTGGGCACCAAAATGTGCCCTTGGTTGCCCAGTAATAGATGGTGAAATACCATGAAATCATACCAAAGTCTTGTATGTGGAAGGGCACAACAATACCAAACCATGTTATTCCAAAGGTAAAATAATACCACAAAATAAAACCATTTCAATACCAAGTTGAGGTCTTCTGGATTTTTGAACATTGCTTCAATACCAAACTTGGTATTGCCATGGTTTAATTTTTAGGTATTCCCGCGCCCTTAGAAAATCAGATTTTGGTATTCCTGTGGTCTTCCACATACATGATTTTGGTATGATTTGATGGTATTTTACCATCTATTACTGGGCAACCAAGAGCACATTTTGGTCGCTGGTATTTGCACAAGAAATACCAAAATTTGGTATTTTCATACCATTTTTAGTGCAGTTAGTGAAAAAACGGAAATGATCCATATGCAACAGCCAAATCTACTCACCTGATGATTCCATGTTGTTCTTAGTGATATTCTTCACCACATCGAATGCATTTGTCATTGATAAACGGCCTGTGCTTGAAGTTCTTGAAGATTCTAAAAAATAACAAGATTGAAAAATAAGTGTTATTAAAATCAAACTGGATTGAAATTCACCAAAATTCAATAATCTGTCGATTAACTCGTTTTTCAAAGTATTTGGTTATCCCAACTTAGAGAAATTTCAACGTTTTTTAAAAAAAATCTTAGTGGGTATATCAAAAAAATTTGAAAATCAGCTTTAACATTTTTGGGTTTCAAGTCATTTTAGCGCAAAATAATTATCTCATCAAAATTTATAAAAATTTTCCCATAGTTTCAGAGGAATTTGATAAAACACTTTAATACCAAAATAATACCAAAATGTGCCATCCTGACTTAGAAAATTTTCCACAATTTCAAGTCATTTCTTTAGGGGGTTTATCAAAAATGTTTAAAATCAAGTTTGAAATTTCCGGTTTTCAATGAAAGCATTCGCTTTGAGACATCATTTTAGCGCAAAATTAATTATTTTGTCAAAATTGGTCAAAATTTTCCCATAGTTTCAGAGGAATTTGATAAAACACTTTAATACCAAAATAATACCAAAATGTGGCATCCTGACTTAGAAAATTTTCTACAATTTTAAGTCATTTCTTTAGGGGGTATATCAAAAATGTTTGAAATCAAGTTTGAAATTTCCGGTTTTCAATGAAAGCATTCGCTTTGAGACATCATTTTAGCGCAAAATTAATAATTTTGTCAAAATTGGTCAAAATTTTCTCATGATTTCAGAGGAATTTGATAAAACACTGTAATACCAAAAGAATACAAAAATGTGGTGTTCGACCATTGACTAATTCTGCAATTTTGCAATATCAAAACAATACCTTAAATTTCGCTCTTGCATAATCCTTAAGACAAATTTTAAAGGGTCCAGGAATACCAAAATTTGGTATTGATACCAGAGAAAGGTTTTTTACGCATTTCCCTTGTTATTTACCCATGCTCGGGTATAGTTTTCGCCCACCTACTAGAATTTTCAACTGCTGAACAGTTCGGTAATCTGAAAACCACCGAATTTGGTAAAATTTTACCGAAATTCGGTAAGGAAGTTCATTATTGTCTATTTTCCTACCGATTTTAAGAAAACTTTTGTTCATTTTGACAGATGGTTTTCTGATCTGAACTTTACCGATTTTTCAACTGCCGAATTCGGTAAAAAAAAATCTAAGTGTGTAGAGTGTTTTAAAATGCGTTTGACACCTGCCCAGTTGTTTTGCAATCATTAGTTTTCAAAATATCAAAGTATTGAAGAGATTTGTTTTTTCGCCGAAAAAAAAACTTTTTGCGGTGCTGTTCATTGGAATTCCACAAAAATTTATTTTTTTTTTTTTTGGTCGATCCCAGGCATACAATTTTAAACGCAGGAAAATGCATTTAAAATTGTTTTCAGTTGGATAGACTTCTGTTTCCTTTAAAATTTTGAAGTTTTTTGAAAAAAAAAATTGCCCCCTGATTTTTCATGCCGATCATGGGAAAGGAATTTTTCAACAATTTTTCAGCAATTGCAGGAAAGTCAGATATATTATATTAGGACGCTTTTTTATGAACACTTTTTTTGTGCAATGCCGTTGTGAACTATTTGCTTCTCCTAAGTCTTCCCTTATTTTGAATGGAGAAAGTAACTTTTTTGGTTGTGGAATTGAAGTTTTGAGAAATCTCTCTAAAATAAAATAAAAATTACAACCAAAAATTGTCTTAACCATTAAAAATCATATGGGAAATGTACTTGGTTTGGGATGCTGGAGTTTTTAGGCTCATCACACCCTTACAATTCAGCCCTAAAATCGATGACAAAAAGTCAAATATGAAGATAGCTATTCGTTTATTGGTAGCTATAAAAAGGAAAAATAACTGTGAAAAGGCGCTGGCACTTTCCCTAATTGAAACCTCAAACTTGGAAACCCCCTTTTCCCCATCGCAAAAATCAAAATCAATTTCCTCACGCGTCGTTCGATCACCAATCATTTGCCCATCACCTCCCACGAAAACCCCCAATCTGATGACGAAATCACCTCGTTTACCCTTTTTCCTCGCGTCGATGGTGAAAATTTTTTTTCCCAGACTTTTTCCCTTTCGAGACCACTTGGGTGTGTGTGTGTGAGGTCGAATAACGCATTTACCTGCTGCTGCCATACATTATTCATGCCAAGCTTTTAAGGTGATGACGGTTATGTGTCCATGTGTGTGTTTGAGTGTGCGAAAGCTTCTGCGTGTCTCGAGATAATTTACAACCTGAAGTGTGTCTGGGAGTGTGAGTTTGTGTAATTTGATGTGGTTTTTCTCCTTTTTTCTATGTTACAAATTTTTGTCACGCTTTACAGAAACATTTTATTTTGAAAAAAAAAATTCATGTTAATCGCTGTTACTTTTTCCTAGACTCTTCTAACATTTTCTTCAACTTTGCTGAAAATCTCTGCGTGTAATATCATGTCATACTCTTTATCTAACAGAGCTGCCTTTCATCTTGGTGTATCATTACCATCAGTATGTACACAAACAAACAAAGAATTCTACCACAGACAAACAGAAAATAACAAAAACCCCAAACAGTAACTATAATTTGCCTGGCAAACATCGCCTGGCCAGGGACCGAACCCGAACGAAACGTTCCTTCAAGAACTAGCACTAACCAAGGATTTTTCCGTCTCGTTTTTCTTCTTCTTTTTCCCCCTCCAACCCACCCCGGGGGGACCTTTCTTCCGTTTTCGTTTTCTTCTGCTTCTTCCTTGTTTTTGATCCTGTCAAGTTCCGCCTCTTTCAGTCATTGGCCACTGCGTGTTCCCGCTGGGCCGCAAGTACGGCGAACTGTGCCGCCGGGACTCGGACTGCGAATCGGGCCTCGTCTGCGACATCTCGACCCTGAGCGGGGCCAGCGTGTGCCGGCCGCCGATGGTGCTGGCCAAGCAGTACGCCGAGGATTGCATGACGTCCAGCGATTGCGACATCTCACGGTGAGTTCTATATAGTGTTGTGTTTTACTTTATAAAGACCCTGCGTTTCCTTCGAAATGCTTTGAAAACAATATGTTCGAAGGATACGCATGGTACCTGAAAAATCAAGGTTGAACCCAGTTAATTCATAGTAAAATATGGAGAATGTGAAAAACTATTCTGCCGTTTTATTCATAATTATCCCATGTCACTTATGGCGATTTCAACTTTTTGTCAGTTTTAAATGTGTTATGTAGTATTTAACTCACGATGTATTTTTCCGAGAATATTAAGATAAAAAATTCGGCAAGTCTGATATTTGGCACCATGAAAGAAGGGCTCTTTCCCGACATTTGGCGGGGCATACAAAAATATTTCGTTGGGGGGTCTAGAGCAACTTTTTTTTTAGATTTGTTTTCGATTTTTTAGGATACAGTGAAACCTCTTTTTACGCGATGCGTTACGTTTTCTTAATTTGTCGATTTCTCTGGAACGACGCAACATTTTTGCAATCTTTTAAAAGCAATTTGTAGGTTTTGTTCACTGCCGCTCAAATCAAGTCCGTCCCATATGTAATTTCGTCAATATTGAGTTAATGATGCCGTTTGGTTCGAAATCATGTGAACTATCAGGAAAACCAATAAACTTTAGTACTTTGTTCCAGAAAACCGTAGAAAATTCACTTTTTCGTGAAATTCTAACACGTAACCTTATGGGCGGGACAAATTTGACTTGCGTTTTTCTCGGCTTGCTGTTTTTACATATGGGACGGACTCGATTAGAGCGGCAGATTCAGATCTGCAAAACGATTTTTGAAGCATGCAAAAATATTGTATGGTTTAAGAGAAATCTACGAAACAAAAGGCGAAACGCCACCGCGTAAAAAGAGGTTTCTCTGTACAGTTAAACCTCGCATAGTGCGCAGGCGTTACGCTTTGTATTTCGTCGATTACTCGAAAACGACTTAATATTTTTGCAATCTTTTTGAAGCTAATTGTAGATTGGAACAAGACGAAGAAATTGCTTAAGCTAGATTGCAAAAATATTAAGTCGTTTTCGAGTAATCGACGAAATACAAAGCGTAACGCCTGCGCACTATGCGAGGTTTAACTGTATTTCATTAAATAAGTTATTGAAAACCGATGGATTCATGTAGATATCCATCAATTTTTGTAAAAAATATATATTGAGGGACTCTAACATTACCAATAGTTGACCTAGAATAAAGGTTTCCGATACAAATTTACCAGATTTCTAGCTTTCTTTGAAATTACCCCAAAATCAATGCTTGAAGAACCAAGCGACCGAATAAAAATCTTTTCTTTGCATAATTTGTCATGAAAATACAGCAACATGTTGCTCGGATAAAAAGTTGCTTATTACTCACTAGGCTCCCAAAATTATGTTTTCAATCCTCTGTCATATTACACTTTGATATTTTAAAACACTTTCAAATCAATTACAGTTAAACCTCGCATAGTGTGCAGGCGTTACGCTTTGTAATTCGTCGATTACTCTAAAACGAAATAATATTTTTGCAATCTATTTGAAGCTACTTGTAGATTGGAACAAGATGAACAAATTGCTTAGAAAAGATTGCAAAAATATTATTCTGTGTTTGAGAAATCGACGAAATACAAAGCGTAACGCGTGCGCACTATGCGAGGTTTAACCGTACATTGTAGATAAATAACAAATTTCTGAACAAGTTCCCTGAAGTATTGAAAAAAAACATCTGAATTTAATTACACCGCCTACTGAGTTTTTTTAATGATTGTTTTAAAATATGTTGCGTGAATTTTGTCAAAATTTGATGTTATTTTTATGTTTCAGCAAATTATTTTCATCAATACAATCATTTGAGTAGGTTGGTGGCCAAAATGACGGTGTGGAAATATTGAAAAAAATGCCTTTTGTAATTTACTATTCAAATTTGAGTAAAAATGTTAGAATGTTTAAAAATTGTAACCTAAAAGTGATTATAAGTAAGAAATTGGACACAAGTATTTTTTGATTGCAATGTTAATGTAGCTTTTATTAATATTTTTGACCATATTTTCGAATCGGAATGATGTCAGCTATCCATCGCAAAATTTATTACATGAAAATTTTCACAAAAATACGTATTTTTTCTGTATTTTGAAAATGCAATTTTTTCTCGAAAAAAACTCAACTTTATTGTTATTGCAATGTGGGTATCAAATAATCGGGATTTTTTCATACTTTTTTTTTTAACACTCAAAATTTTCGTAAAACTACGTATTTTTGAAAATCTACTCATAATTCCAGTGTTTTACAATATGGGTATCCAACGATCGAGATTTTTTTCATACATTTCGAAGGTACCGTCAACTGGGGCGAATTGGGACACATGGGGCGAATTGGGACAGCAGTTTTAACCTTGTTAGAGCAAAATATTTTGATTTTTCTTGTTGGTTTCGGATAGAACAGACTCAGACCAACAAAATGTGTACATCGATTTCCAAATTTGAAACCTTTAAGTGCTCTAAACACTGCTGTCCCTATTCAGACTGTAGTCCCGATTCGCCCCAGATGACGGTAATAAAAAAAAATTATACTACTCAAAATTTGAGTTTTTTGCAATATGAGCATCAAATGATCGGGATTTTTTCATCCTTTAAAAGAAACAACACAATTTTTTGAAAATCCTCAAAATTTTCACAAAACTACGTATTTAGAAAAACGAAAAATTTCAGTTTTATACAATATGGGTATCAAATGATCGGAATTTTTGATACATTTCAAAAGTTATAACAACATTTTTTTAAACTACTAGAATTTTTCACAAAACTTCGTATTTTCACAAAAGTTACTAAAAATTTCTGTTTTTTTTTACAATATGGGTATCAAACAATCGGTATTTTTCATACATTTCGAAAGTTACAAAACTTTTTTTTTAAATACCCAATTTTTCTGCAAAAAAAAACGAAGTTTGTGAAAATTTTGAGTGTTTAAAAAATGTGTTATTGCTTTTCAAATACATGAAAAAATCCCGATCATTTGATACCCATATAGTAAAAAAAAAAACTGAAATTTCGAGAATTTTTTTTGTAAAAACGTAGTTTTGTGAAAATTATGAGTATTTTCAAAAAAAAATACATTCGAAATGTACGAATAAGTCCCGATTATTTGATACCCATAATGTGATAGCCGGGACCGTGGTGTAGGGGTAAGCGTGGTTGCCTCTCACCCAGTCGGCCTGGGTTCGATCCCAGACGGTCCCGGTGGTATTTTTCGAGACGAGATTTGCCTGATCACGCCTTCCGTCGGACGGGAAGTAAATGTTGGCCCCGGACTAACCTAAAAAGGTTAGGTCGTTAGCTCAGTCCAGGTGTAGGAGTCGTCTCCCTGGGTCCTGCCTCGGTGGAGTCGCTGGTAGGCAGTTGGACTCACAATCCTAAGGTCTTCAGTTCGAATCCCGAGGTGGATGGAAGCTTAGGTGTAAAAAGTGGTTTGCAATTGCCTCAACAATCAAGCCTTCGGACGCCTTGTTTCGAGTAGGAATCTCGCAATCGAGAACGCCAAGGCAATGCTGTAGAGCGAATAATTTGATTTTTGATTTGAATGTGATAACAATAATTTTGAGTATTTTTAACATTACATTTTCAAAATACAGGAAAAATTTGTATTTGTGCAAATTTTCATCAATTATAACTGCAATGGATAGCTGACATCATTCCGATCCCAAAACACTATAATTTTTTGATGTTTGGAGTTTTTATATGATTTTATAGCCAATGTCTCCCATATACCCAAAATCCCATAAGCTCTGTGCTTCAGTTAAGCACTGGGCCATGCTAGGCAGCTGAACGAATCAAAACTGGGGCAGTGTAAAACCGGGACATGACTGTGTTTCAAATTGTTGATGTCGAGATAAACTAATTGAAATAAAAATAAATGTTTACCCCTTAATAAAATATTCAAAAAATGTTAATCATTCAAAATTAAAAGATTCATTTAACTTTTCGTTGTGAAACGATAGTAGAAATCCATCAGCTTAATTAAATTCTAAAGCATTTAAAACAACGTTATCATCCTTTCAACATTCGTAGCTGATGGAAACGTTGATCACTAATGGAAGCAACCCTCCACAGGGAGAAATTTATCTGTCGATTATCTTCTACATTCACGAGTAGTCCCCTGTGGTCAATCAACGGAAATTAGCGAGCAAAATAATTTCAAATGCCATAAAGTTTTTTTTTTTTTAGTAATTCCACAAAAATAATCATTTTTCCCCGCAGACTAAAAATTGGAAGCTTTTAGCTTTCAGCCAGGATTATCATGGGTTTAATGCAAATAACCATTACCATAAACGAGCTAAAGTTTTCAGAAATGGTATCCTTCTCTTCTTCCTAAAGCCTGTAGTCGATCTTCTGGCATCACCGGAAACCAACAACAGGCGTGTAGCTTCGCGCCAGGATAACAAGACCCTGGGGAATTGATTTGCTGTTTTGGCTTCCTCACCTAACTGAGGAAAGGCTATAAAATCACTCGAAAAATGAACTTCGCAATTAGACCTCCTAGACCAACCTTCATGTACACCTATCAACTCAGAATCAAATTCAGAGCAAATGTCTGTGTGTGTGGTGGGATGTTGATCAAAAAATTGTCACTCGATTATCTCGAAAATGGCTGAACCGACTTTGTCCGTTTTGGCCTCATTCGATCCGTTTTGGAATCTCATAAGTCGCTATTAAAAATTATGCAGTTTAGTTGAGTACTTTAAAAGTTATGCTAAAAAACGATTTTGACTAAAGTTCGGAAGATTGTAAAAAGGGTGGTTTTTGTAAGAAATATGTAATATGTATGTTGATCAAAAAATTGTCACTCGATTATCTCGACAATGGCTGAAGCGATTTTGTCCGTTTTGGCCTCATTCGATCCGTTTTGGAATCTCATAAGTCGCTATTAAAAATTATGCAGTTTAGTTAAGTACTTTAAAAGTTATGCTAAAAAACGATTTTGACTAAAGTTCGGAAGATTGTAAAAAGGGTGGTTTTTGTAAGAAATATGTAATACATTTTCAGAAAGGTATTTGAAAGACCTTTCCAACGCGTCCAAGACATTGAAGATCTGACAAACCTATCAAAAGTTATTAGCACTTAAGTGTTATTTATGCACTTTTTCAAGGCGGATCTCAGATATCATGATGAAAACGTTGTCCGGATGTATCATGCGACCTGTCGATGAACAGGTAATCAAAAGACCTTTCCAACGCGTCCAAAACATTGAAAATATGACAACCGTATCAAAAGTTACAAGCACTTAAGTGTTATTTATGCACTTTTTGGAAGCCGGATCTCAGATATTTTGATGAAAACGTTGTCCAAATATATCATGCGACCTATCTTTGGATAGGTAAAAGACCTTTCCAACGAGCACGAATTGAATTGGAGATTTGACTACCCTATCATCAATTGTAAGCACATAAGTGCCCTGGATTATGAAGATCTGACTACCCAATCTGATGGTATGAATAATGAGTCAAATTGATAGATCACTGAAAGGTCTTTTTTGGATAGCATTACCCTTTAAATGTGAGGAAGGCACCAACCACCTAAGGGTGGATTAGGGTTTTTTTAGAAATGTCAGCTTCGCTTAAGAAGATTCTTAATTTTGTATATTGATTCGGGCGGGAGCGAATGACCCATAGGGTTAAAGTTCCCCTAATAAAATCAACAACAACAACAACAACAACAACATATTGATTCATCATGAAGATCTATGACCTTTTGTTACATCGTTGATTAAATTGAAAATATTTAAGATTTTTATAAGTTGATGGAGACGCATGGCATCATGAAAAATATTGTTCTAGATAATTAAAAGTACCACCCTAATGTTCAAAAATAAACTGCTTAAATGATTGCACTCGATTGTATTGTGTTGATCTTAATTATGTTCAATTTCGCGAAACGATGTTTGTCTTTTCCATTTACACGATACAAAAAAAAAGTTGTATCATATGAATGAGGAACCCCCCCAGAAAACGAATACAAAGAGGGAGACAATGAGGAGCCTAATGAATTCAAGAGCAGCAATTTCCTCCTTCCTCTGACAAATTACGGAAAAGTTTGTCCTTTGTATTGATTATTTTCTCTCGTTCCCCTTGCTTCTTCCCCGTCTATTTTCGCAGAGGACTTTGCTGCCAGGTGCAGAGAAGACATCGACAAGTGGCCCGCAAGGTAAGTCTGAACACACGTACTCGTACACACACACATGTGGTGATTATGAGTTTGTTGGTTTATGTTTGTGCAAACATGGTGGTGGGTGGATGAAAAATGTTGGTTGAATTCAAGAATTTCATTATTTTGCAAATTATTCTTTGCGAGAATAAATCAAACATTCATGTTTAATTTTTCATAAATAAACAGCTTCAAATTTTTCCTTAATTTCTTTTTTCAACAATTGATCCCCTTTTAACCCAAACCCATCAAATTTCCCAAAAGGGAAATCAAAAGGGGAAGAATTGGATCGATTGTTACGATATCGACCACTCCACCCACCATTCAATTGTGCACACTTGTTATTATTGGAGGTAAATTTATTCTATTGGATCTCACCTTTTCGTCGTTTTCTTTTTTCTTTTTTTCCGAAAACTTTTTCCCATCAGGTTTGCTCTTACTTCAAGGACCCTCTGCTCTGCATTGGAACTGTTGCTGCTGATCAGGTGAGTGAGTTTTGTCGATTATGAAATGTAAATTGAAGTGGGATGGCCAGAAATGGAATCGAATTGGGCTCGAGTGGGCGAGGGGGAAAATACTCAAATATTGTGGTTTATTTGGTGTGTACTTGGGTGCGATGGAAAAGCACTTTTCACGGCGGTAAATCAAAATGCAATTGTGGTACGTGATTATCTTTTTTGTTGTTGATGGTGCTCGTAAAGAGTGTTGAAAATTATGGTTGAACGAAAATGGCCGTAATTGTGGTTGGCGTGCAATCAACTGTTTGTAATTGTGATTAATTTTTAATGCATGCATCATGTAATTTTAACCTTTCATAGGGACATAAATAGACATAATGGTAAATGTGGCAAAAGTTGATGCTTTAAAATTATGTTTGGTTTGAAAAATCAAACTCAATTATTTAATTATTCTGAACTAGCTTTAGAGGAGGCGACTATATGAGTACAAAAAAACACTTTTAGACAATAATTTTAGGGGCTTGGAACCTGTTTTGAAAATTCACAACGTCTATCATAGAGCTTGTTGGTCAAATGTTATTGAACTGGTTCAACTAAAAACTAAGTACACGTAGCCAAATTTTTGCGAACTTAGCAGCTCTTTTGCAAACTTAACTAACATTTTAGTCAGAACGAAAATAAACCAATCGATTATTGAATTTGACTAAAACAGTCTTTCCATGTATTTCTCAGCAATTATTGTCCATTTTTCATAATCCAAAAACGAAAATAGTAGAAAATTTTGTCAGTTCTTCGAAAAAAACATTACACAAATGATCATTAGCCTATCCCATTTTGAGGTCATGTCGAGAAATTCTAGGTGCTAACTTCTTAAATGATAGATTATGATGCTAGGAACAATGTTTTCTGAGTCAAGAAAAAAAAAATACTTTCTCTAATCTAATTTTATGAAAACAGTGATGATTTGGAGCTACCCCCTTTTGGAATGTTATTTGTGGGTATTAGCTGCAATTTAAATTGCTACACCCTAACCAAAAATCATGATTTGCTTAGATCAATATCCCACTTTTTCATACGAATATTTCAGTTCAACCCATATAACCAGTTTTTTGGTTCTAGTACAGTCATATTCGGAACAGTTTACAAATCGGCCAATGTTCAAAAATCATAGCAAATCGATAAATTGAACATAACGATTTGCTTTTACCTTCATATGGAAGCTTTTCTTGTGTTCTTTCGTTTGAAATTCGGAACACTTTTTTTTACGGATGTAAGCAAACTTTGGTTCTCTCCAGGAGTACATATTTTTTACAAAATATTGACTACACACACTGAAATCAATGAAACGCAAGTTTAGTAAAGTTTTATAAATGGTCTGATAACTTTTTTTGTGAAAATATCAGTTTAATTCAGGTGTTCCACAATTGTGGGAGGTACAATAACATCCCACAATTATGGAACAGACAGTTTGGAGCTGAATTGTGCTGCTCTGAATGAAAAAGTCTTGAGATGCAGTTTTTAGTTTTAAAAGTACTACTTTTACTAGTGAAATACCAAGAGAGTGTCCGAATGAAGGTCCTAAAAATAGAAGGGTCGCCAGAAAAGCTGCATTTGGCATGCTATTGGCACAAAAGTGTTCCGAATATGTGGAATGACTGTACCTGAACTCGAAAATTTGTATGAAAAGTGGGATATTGAATTAAGAAAATCATGATTATTGGTAAGGGGTTAGCAACTTCGGTCATATCTCGGGTTTCGTTTTACTTTGATTGATATTGTACTCACAGGACTCTTTATGTTTAACGTTTTTCACGTTCTTATTATCTTAATAATATCGAATAACTACATTTATTTTTATTTTTGGGAATTTAACTTTTCGTAGAAAAAAGTAAATTGAAAAAACTTTGAATGTACGGGGAAGCCCCCGAAAAAGATCCAGCCAAATAAAAAAATATAAATAAAATTTATTTCCGGTTTTCATAACAAATTGCTTTTTTGAGAAATTCAAAATAAGAGCAAAATTAGCTATTTAAAAAGCTATTTTGTAACTCTTTCTCAATCGATATATTACTAAATCAGCAGCTCTATTTTTGCTGGAATCAACCCTCTACAACCCAACCCCGCCTTTAGACGGGCTTCGATTTAAAAAAGCGCCGAAAATCAATTTTTCAACCAATTTTTGATCTTTAAAAAGCATTGGAAAGAAGAACTATTAAAATATATGAAAATTTATGGGTTGGAGGTTTTACTTGTTTTATGTGACTATGCCAATTTTTTTAAAAAATGTAATTTTTTTAGGGGTCAACTTTGGCTGTGTTTTTTACTAACATTTCCTATATTTTAAGTAAAAAGAAGTATGCAGTAATTTTTCTAGTGTCCCAGACTATGCCTCTACACATTTTTTCACAACTTAAATGATATTGGTGCCATTTTAGAGCAGAAAATATAAAAACAAGCAAAAAATTGAAAAAGTGACTGTAAAACATGAAAAAAATAGATAGGCAAAATGTAATGATAAGAGGTGGAAGAATAGGCCTAAAACTACCAGAAACAAACATAAACTAGACAAGATAAATGCCAATTAAAATATTAAAAATGAAACAAGAACAACATAAAACAAGAGAAGTAAAGTTTATCGTAGAACAAAAGTTGTTCAAAATGACCTCCTGAACACGGGAAAAATAAAAAATTTCGAAAAAAAAATTTGGGCAGTAGAGGGTTAAGAAGAATTTGAAAGTGAGCAAATTTTATTCTGCAAAAAGCTTTAGTTGTCTTGTTATTTTTATTTATTTTTAATTTTTTTATTTTAAGAATCATATTTCTTTTTCGATTCTATTCTACAGCCAATCATTCATCATCATCATCTTTTGCAAGATTTGTGTATCTTTTTCAGATGGATAAAATAACAAAATTGCGTGTAAAAAAATAACAAAATTGGCCGTTGCAAATATTTTAAAGATGTTTTTGTCCTTCGACTCTGACCGAGGACAACGGCAAACAAATTTAAAAACAAAAAATGAGGCTGCAAGCCATGGAATTTTATAGCCACGGGAAAATTTATATATTTCTATTCTATTTTTTTTAATGCATTCCATACCAGTATTAATAGTACTTTAATAGTTTTAAAATCTTTTAAGCATGTTCAATTGTACAACATTTGAAATTGTTTTCAGTTGATTGCACTTCTATTTCCATAAAAAAACTGAAGTTTTTTCTGAGAAAAAAGAATGTGTTCTGTTTTTTCGAGCCGATTTTTAACTTAAAAAATATTTGCAACGGTCTTAGTTTTAAAAAAAATTAGTCAATTTTGAATGAATAAATAAAAATATTTCTAAGTTCAAGCCTAACGTTGAAAGATTTCTTTAAACAAAATTAGAAGCCACTAACATTTATTTTTTGTTAAATTCGTGATTTTTTTTTTGCCTGTAGAAGTCATGACAAAGCTTGACCATCTCTGAAAGTTTTTTTTTTTTCGATATAAATATTAGCTTCAAAGACAAGACTAAACCAATTGCTACGGATGTACAATAGGGTGCCCAGAATATGGGATTTTTTTTCAAAACCTCGCTCCACAAGCTGAATATTGTTCCTTGACCTATTTTAGGACTCTGGGCCAAATATGAGCAAAATCGGTCATCATTTACCCATTGATACTCGGAAGTGAAGTTTGTATGGGAAAAATCGAAAAAATGTATGGAAAACCCAAGTTTCTTACGGTTTGGTCTGCACGGTGCGCTACTTCCATCCAAATATTCCGAAAAGTGAGATTCTTATTGGGTAATTCTCTAACAACTCACACGAAATCGGGAAAAGTTGCCCCGACCCCTCTTCGATTTGCGTGAAACTTTGTCCTAAGGAGTAACTTTTGTCCCTGATCACGAATCCGAGGTCCGTTTTTTGATATCTCGTGACGGAGGGGCGGTACGACCCCTTCCATTTTTGAACATGCGAAAAAAGAGGTGTTTTTCAATAATTTGCAGCCTGAAACGGTGATGAGATAGAAATTTGGTGTCAAAGGGACTTTTATGTAAAATTAGACGCCCGATTTGATGTCGTACTCAGAATTCCGAAAAAACGTATTTTTCATCGAAAAAAACACTAAAAAAGTTTTAAAAATTCTCCCATTTTCCGTTACTCGACTGTACAAAATTTTGGAACATTTTATGGGAAATTTAATGTACTTTTCGAATCTACATTGACCCAGAAGGGTAATTTTTTCATTTACAACAAAATTCTTCATTTAAAAATTTCGTGTTTTTTTCTAACTTTGCAGGGTTACTTTTTAGAGTGTAACAATGTTCTACAAAGTTGTAGAGCAGACAATTACAAAAATTTTGATATATAGACATAAGGGGTTTGCTTATAAACATCACGAGCTATCGCGATTTTACGAAAAAAAAGTTTTGAAAAAGTTACTTTTTGCGTTTCTCTTTGTTTCGTCGTCCGTGTCTGTCGCGGGTGACCATGAACGGCCATGATCGATGACGACCAACTTTTTCAAAACTTTTTTTCGTAAAATCGCGATAACTCGTGATGTTTATAAGCAAACCCCTTATGTTTATATATCAAATTTTTTATGGTTGTCTGCTCTACAACTTTGTAGAACATTGTTACACTCTAAAAAATAACCCTGCAAAGTTAGAAAAAACACGAAATTTTAAAATGAAAAATTTTGTTCTACGTGAAAAAATGACCCTTCTGGGTCAATGTAGATTCGAAAAGTACATTAAATTTCCCATAAAATGACATGTTCCAAAAAATTTTACAGTCGAGTAACGGAAAATGGCAGAGTTTTTAAAACTTTTTTAGTGTTTTTTTTCGATGAAAAATACGTTTTTTCGGAATTTTGAGTACGCCATCAAATCGGGCGTCTAATTTTACATAAAAGTCCCTTTGACACCAAATTTCTATCTCATCACCGTTTCAGGCTGCAAATTATTGAAAAACACCTCTTTTTTCGCATGTTCAAAAATGGAAGGGGTCGTACCGCCCCTCCGTCACGAGATATCAAAAAACGGACCTCGGATTCGTGATCAGGGACAAAAGTTACCCCTTGGAGCAAAGTTTCACGCAAATCGAAGAGGGGTCGGGGCAACTGCTGTGTGAGTTGGCGGAGAATTACCCTATTGAAAATTTAATGCTCTACAACTTTGTAGAACACACCAAAGCTGTAAAACTCGATTCTGAAAAGTTATTAGCGATTTAAAAAAGTCATTTTTGTATGAAAAACATTTTTTTCACCAACTTTAGGCTCGGGTATCAATGGGTTAATCTCATCCAATTTCGCTCAAAATTTACACAGATGCTTAAAATAACCCAAAAAACCGTTTTCCGCTTGTGGAGCAGGGGGTCATTTTTTCTGGGCACCCTTATGTACAACCAACGAAAAAAAAATATTTTTTTACAAAGTTTCTTCTAAATAAAAAACATACAAAAATAATCATTGGCGGCAGATTCTAATGTAAATCCAACCTTTTTTTCCTCCCAGGTCAAACACGAAATCGAGCACACCGCCGGCGAGAAACGAATCATCTACAACAAGCACTAAGCAGCAGCTGCGCCTAATCTAGCGGATGCTTAAGCCCAAAAACCGACTAACCAAATAGAAAAAAAAAACAAGATGGCGGATGGATTCCGCTAAACGGAAAAATCAAACGGCCCCCCAAAAACCAGAACAGAACAAAACCAAACAAATGACATTTAATCAAAAGTAGTGTACAGCGTTGCAGCTGCTACAGGCCGCAACTGGTTCGGTTTTCCATAGTTGAACAGATATTTGAAACCTTTATTTTCCGCGTTTTATCCGAGTTACCAAGTTGAATAGTTAGGGAGAGGCTTCTACCAGGCAGGGATGTGAAGAAAAATATGTGAAGTGCGCACCAATAAGTTGGCAGAGAGTGACCCGTTAAACTATATACATATTATACATATTGATGATGAGAAGCAAGAGTCTTTAAACAAAAATCACACCTTTAAAAAAAAACTAGCAGAGTTGGTTGTTTTTGCCTGACTTGGACAGCAAACGGCAAAGCAAAAAATCCAAACCATGTATTTACTGTGTACTGACAAACTTTAAGAAAGTTTTCACTCGTTGTGGTACCCCGTAGTTTAGAGAGATTATATGATAAAAGGAGGTTAAAAAAACAGAGACAAAGCAGACGACATCCACACAGAGACACTATGAAAATGAAAACTAATACATATCAATCAATGTCCTTATTGTCCTTGCAGATAACAATTAAATTGAAGCATTTTTTTCCTTTTTATCAAGACAAGCAACAAGTGTAAGTGTTAAGCATAGCGTGTAATAAAAACAAAAGAGTAAACTTTTCCGACAAATCCCTCCATTTAAGCGAGAAGGATTGAAAAACACTTAAGGAATGAAAAGATTTACGAACCATTCAAAGGCTTCCTCATCAATAATCTTGTCGTTCCCGTTCCCTTTCAACAAAAAAAAAAAAAAACATTGCTATAAAATGTTTTGAAATTTTCGCTTTAACTCGCGAAAAGAAACGATATCCTAACTCAATTCAACACTGATCGAATTTATTCGCAATCACAGCTTCCCCCACCCCTGAAAATGATGATAACGCCTAAATGTAGGCAACGCTCGGCAGTTTCCCAGCCCCCCAGGGGTCTCTTCGCAGTAAAACTCATTTTAACCGTGGTCAGCACACCAACGTGGCCGACATCAAGGCTGATCGATGACGTGGCGCAATTTATTGGACGCAAACCACGTTGTTTACACACTTTGTTCCATTATTGCGCATCAGTTTGCCGCGATGCAGGCGAAACGCTCGTACAAATATACGTCGGACTTTTGCTAATAATTGTTTTTCGCTGACAAACAACCGCCACGTACGTGTGCGATACCATCTAGAACTACAAACTATGTTTACGCAGATCCTTTCAACGTCCACTTGGGAGAAAAATGTGTGAAGACAGTGGACGGGACAGCAAATTGAAGAGTCACAGATATTATACTGATATAATCGGTTCTTATGCAAAGAAACATATCGTTATATTAAAAATTAATGAGATAATAGGTTTAAACAAGCTACCAACTAAGCCTAGGACATAACAAAACACACTTAACAACAATATATCATATTGGCTGAGGCATTTACTTATCGTATGTTAAGTATATACTAATATATATAATCTAAAAATACAACTGAACAAGAGTATCTCTAAAGGCAACAAATGAAAATCAAACATTGGAGCAAGAGAGAAAGAGCAACATGCCCTGAAGAAGTTATGGTTAAATTATCCAATAGTACACAAGGAAAGTAAAAACAAAAGGAAAAGCAACACGATGCATATCACAACTTTCACTTCCTTCATTTTCAACCATTTATAAGAGTTCAACATTCTCGACTGAAGGCAAAGTGTTTTCAAGTTTAAAAACACACAAAATAGACATATCGTAAACAACAAAACGTTACAATCAAAGTGAAGAGAGAATAACAAATATTTCCATTCGACGAAATCAAAATTACACAAGAGCAAAGCACTCAAAGAAAAAATCAGTCCGATCAGGCTGAAAACGAATAACAAAACATCAAAGCAAAGAAAAAACAAACGAACTTGTCACATACACAAATCGCCCAACGTGCTAGAAAGTCGAAAAACTGTTTCAAAACCAAAACAGCGAGTCCTTTGAACTTTCTAGAGCTTTGGCCGAACGTGTGGCGACAAACCAAACGCATCGACTAACAACACACTGCAACGCTAACGCTAACGCTAGAAAAAAAAACAACACTTGCTTCTTTGGCCTAAGTTATGGGTTACACACACTCACAGCGTGTAATCGAGATATGGTGCCACAGAGATCTAACACTAAACAAGACGCGCAAATCAATGACAAACACACACACTCTTACAAGAAAAAAAAACTTTTTGAGCGCAACAAAATAAACTCGCACACTTACATACTGAGACGCACGATTTTTTCTTACAAAATAAAAAAAAAACTTCACGAGTATTTACAACAAAAAATCCCACAGACAAACAAAAAAAACTTTCGCATAAGTGTTTTTGAAAATTTGTGTAACTCTTCTTATCAGACTAACGAGCAACATTGCACCAACACACTCACACACCAAGACAACCACATTCTCTCTACGATGTACAGATCAAACAGCTACTAAACAACATTCTCACACAAACACACGCCCACTCACTCAACTCAAACAGCAGTTATCAGAAGAAAAACCAAGGAAAATCAGAAAGTATATGTGTATATCTCTCAAAACTCAAAGAAATTGCTGGTCGTTTTGATTTATTGTATCCGAAAAGTCATTGTCAAAGGTCGAAGGGCCCTACCTCTCAATTGCGGACTTCATCTTCGCCTTATTTGTCTGATTTTAAAAGTCAGAGGCGACTCGTCCACCTGTTCAACCTGTTCATTGAACAGGTAGCCGATTTCAAGCGAATAATTATTTTATTTAAGTACCACGGTGCTTTTTAAACCAGCAACATACAATAATTGTTTATTACAATTTTTGTTTGAATATACGTTAACAAAATCAACGCCCTATGTTCAGCAGCGCTGCATGCACCGAAAAAGCTTTGGCCCGCCACCCTTTACTCTTTACCTCTCTTTACAACCCACCAATACTAAAGCGAGCCAGCCTAGCGGGCCACGCGCAAATGCTCGTCGCGTTCAACACCAGGGGGATGCTAACGGCAGCCATCTTGGGTGATTGAGATTGATAACGCGCGAAAACTGCGCACAGTGAAAACAAAAATATTTCTTTTTTTTAATAATTCAATTTTTGTTATAAAAATTACTTTAGTAAAAGTCAAATTACACAGTAGTTAAGTTAAACGTTTCATGTGATAAAAGTACAACTTTAAATGAGGTCATCGGCCCGATGTGTGCTTAATAATCCCAACTTTAGTAGTTTATTTTGCAAAAAAAAATGATAAAAATCACCTCACAAACATACACTAACTCTTAAACGTACATTGCGGTAAAATTTTACATAGAAACAATAATTACTTTATTTCCATTTTATGCCTGTAATTTTTGTACTTTTTTTTACAGTGCGCAGTTGCTTTGTTTTGGTTCCGTAACGAACAGCTGTTCTTTTGTGCTGGAGCCGAAGTTGACATTGCCCTTTTGTTCTGGTGCCGAAGTTGACAACTTGTGTTGGCTGCGGGCGAGCTGCCTGTAGTGAGATATAGATGTCGCCCCCCTGTTCAACACCGACCCTCTGAACGTCGGGGAAAAAATCTCCATACAGAAAAAATTCAACACATGTAAAGAGCTTCCTATTCATACGCAGCGGCAGTATCGATGTGTTGGTAAATCAGGTTCAATCTGAGAGCGTGAACTGACAGCATTTTTGGGAGGGAGCGAAATGCCACCCCCAGGCCCCAGCCGACTTAGCTCGCTCAGCTCTCCAGGGAGCTGCATGCAAAAGGTAAACAAGCCAGCGCGTTGACAGCACGTTGAGAGCATGATTAAATGAGAGAGCGCGAGAGCACCACAGATATTGCTCTATATTAGGCGCACTTTCAGGCATCAGGCTGTGTTGCGCAGACTGGAATGTTCAACTGCGCGCGTTGAACCTCTTCGATCTTCTTTGTTACTAGTGGATTCTTGCTCTACTGGAAAGTGATGTAATGTTAAGTTAAGATAGTGTGATTGCATTCCAGTTTGACAGCTCGCCCAGAGCAGACGTGTGTCCTTTGATTGGAGCTTAGCGCGTTTTTGACGGTGTTTTTTCTAACTTTCGCCGACGGCCATGGCGGCGGCCGCGACGGCGGAGAGTGAGTGGACGGAGCACAGGACTGAGGATGGAAGGCCGTTCTACTGGAACGCGGCCATGAAGAAAAGTGTGTGGGAGAAACCGGACGGGTTCCAACCCAAAAAGCAGGCGGTGACGGGCATGGAGGTGGAAGACTCCGAAGGAGGAGGAGAGGACGGGGGCGAATTTCGTCCCGTGGTCAAGGTTCGGCGCAGGAAGGCTAAGGAGGAGATCAACGTCGGTGATGGCCAGGAAGTGGAGAAACTGCTCAGCAACAACAAGTTCAGTCCGCTAGCGGAGAAGAGCAACAACAACAACAATGCGAACCCAGCAGCAGAAAAAAACACCTCCGTGGTTCCAGCACCCGGCAAGTCGGCCGGGGAGAAGAAGCAGCCGCCGCTGGCGGTGAAAGACACGAGCTTCGCCAGCCTTGCGAAGGTGATGTCGTCATGTGATGTCCAGCCGGAACACAAACTGACGCGGTACGGCACCAAAATTACGTGCTTCTCGAGCGACGACTTTGACACGGTGCAAGCCCACCTGATGAAGAACAAGGTGCAGTTCTACACGCACGGAAAGCGCAGTGCGAGACCGCACCGGGTAGTGTTGCGAGGTCTCCCGAACGTGGAACCAGATTACATCAAGGAGCTGCTCAAGACGGAACATCAACTGGACGCCTTGGCAGTACACGCCATCAAGCGGAAGCAACAACTCCCCGCCATCGATGAGACGCCTTTCATCGTGCTCTTCCCCAAGGGACACACCAGTCTCAAGGAGTTGAGTATGAAGGTGAAGAAAGTGGGACCAGTCGTCGTCCGGTGGGTGGCCTACCGGAACAAGGAACCGCACGTGACCCAGTGCAAGAACTGCTTGCAGTTCGGTCACGGAACCAGTAACTGCCATCTCAAGCCTAGGTGCAGCAGCTGTGGGGGTGCCCACAGCACAGAAAAGTGCAAAGCAGAAGAAAACCAAGCCAAGAAGTGTGTCAACTGCTCTGGATCTCACGAGGGTCTGGACCGCAGCTGTCCCAAACGTGCGCAGTTCATCCAGTCGAGGCAGCAGGCGTCCAAGCCGAAGCCGCCAGCATGGAAGAAGGACAAACAGACTCCGGCTGGAGCCGCGTTCACCGCGGCGGATTTTCCTCCGCTACCTGGAGCGGTGCCGTCCGTCGGGACGGAAGAAAAACATCCTCGTCCCGCAGGAAGAAGTCCAGATAATACTGGCGCCGGCGCCGGTGCAACCCCGAAGGCGGATCAAGGCGAACCGAAGCTGTACAGCGAGTCGGAGCTGTGGTCCATTTACAGAGAATACAGAGGTCGCTTGAGGCAGTGCAAGACACCCGAGGAACAGATTGACGTGATCGCACACTTGCTGACACATGGCACGAGAAAATGATAATCTAGATCAGTTCCGGTTTTTTTTTATTTTTCTTTTATTATTGTTACGATACCGAGTAATGCGAGGTGTTTACCGTAACAAGTAACTTTTATTAGATCAAGTATAATTATAAGTAATTACAGATTGATCGCACTTCTTCAGCCGGCGCGGGTGCAAGAGAGAATGAAAGACTCCGCACGGCTGACAGATGTTGATGCTGTCACGAAGACAGTTCGCAGTCGGGTGCGAATAGGGTCGCATCCCAACACCTCCCCCTTTCTAGAAGTCGTGCAGCTCGCAGTAGACAGGTGTGAACCGCAATCTCGGCGAGCGTCGCAGGTGTGGTGCTTCAGGATGAACTCTATCCGCGGAGAATCTTGATTGGCGAACCGGGCTTGATGGCTGGAACTGTTGACGTAGCACGTTCAATCCTTCAGGTTCAGCTGGCTTCAAATTCCGAGCGCCCAGCAGAATGTCAAGAGAAAGTTTCTGCTCTGCTCGACTCAATACTCCTTCACAGTCGTCTAGGGCGTCCAATTTTCCCGGGTTTTGAATTTCCCGGGAAACGGGAACAAAATATTCGAAATCCCGGGAATTCCCGGGATCCCGGGAAATTTTTAAAGCAGTAATAAAATCTATGTTTTAATTATATTTGTCATGTTTTTCAATCTTAAAATCATAGAATTAGCTCAATACTATTCATTGGTGATAATTTACGCTTCAATCTAAACAAGGATAGCAGATTTCAGATAGCTTGAAAGATTTTTTGTTGTTCTTTGTTGTGCTTTGGTTTCTAGTTCAATTCCTAATCATGTGATCAAAATTAAAAAGACTCTTATAAACACATATTTTTATTTTTTTATATGACATGAAAAGAAAAGCATAAAAAATCTTTTTAAATGTCTAAAATATCAAATAAAAAGACAGCAAATAAAAATATACTAGCTAATGTTAAATTTTAGATAAGTTTAGAAATTCATGTTTTATATAAAAAAACACCTACTGGGAAAAATCGGAACTACACTGCCGTTCTACGCATAATTGTCCCATGTCAGTTTTGGTCGATTTTGACTTTATGACATTTTTAAGTTTAGTTTGATGTGTACTTTAAGAAAAACACATAAAATCTGGTACTTTGTTCGGAAACTCATTAAAAACAACACCAAGTCTGTTTGTCCCATCGTTAAACTTCTACGCATAATTGTCCCACCAAGTATTTTCTTACACGGAATCATTAGTTTTACTAAACATTATGTCTTGTTTACCTTTTGTAAAGCAAGAGAATCACAAATAAAGGTGATAAACTGCTAACTGGGGTGATTAGGGACACATAGGGCGAATAGGCGGGACCCACGGGACAATTATGCGTAGAAACACAGAAATCGGTCGAAAAATTTCAATCGCGTTTTTCTCAGTTGCACTTTTTCGAACATGGGACAATTATGGGTAGAACGGCAGTACAGTCTAAATAGGTACAAGAGATTTGAGACAATTAAATTGGAGATCGGTGTACTAATTAAAAAATCAAAAGATTATGCAAAAAATGACTTAAACAGCTGTCTTCATTCGATACATCCATCTTGATTTGCCAAAGATGTTTCATAAAAAAATATTTAAAATATTATTTTTTTAAATTTATAATCATAAATATACATAGTCTTATCAAAAATATTTAAAATGAAATAGAAAATATTTAAAGCTCTTGGAAATTTACGGATCGGTAATTTTTTCTCAAAAGTCAAATTAATGCATATATCTAGATTTTTTTTTTTTTGAATAGGTCCAATAAACATATGAAAAACACAAAAGCTTATAGGACCTTATAAAAAAAAAACCCTGGATATGTGCTTAATTTTTTTTTTATCATTGTTCATCTATTTCCACAACAAAACCTGAATTTCCAGACCAAAATTTGATATTTTTTTTCAATTTCGGGAATTCCCGGGACAAAATACAAAAAATCCCGGGATTCGGGAATTCCCGGTTTTGGAAAAATCCCGGGATTTTTGTCCCGGGAATTCCCGGGATGGACGCACTACGAGTCGTCATTATGTTGCCACAGCTGATCGCTGAATAAACAGATGATACGATGTCGTTCCGGGAGTCCAACACGTTGCAAGAGCGGTCCTGGATCCCAAGCCCAAGCAGCGTACCGAAGAACCTTGAAGATGTTGAAATCCTTGGTGTTGTTCTGCAGGTTGAGCTGATCGTCCAGCGCTAGCATTGTTGTTGTTCTCCACGTTGGTGAATTGGTTGTTGCCCGGAGGGCCTTTCCCCCCGATGATGTTGCTTCGAGTGTCTGCTGGCCTGTGGGCGCAAAACACTCTGCGGACTCGTCCGACTTGAGACCGCCGCGGACGAATCTGTGAACAGATCGACCGACTTGCACGTGCCCGTTGAGGTGATGTTTACTTCTACCTGGACACGATCGCTGTGTGTGATCGCGGCGCTGCTCCTGCACCTGATTGACGACCAAGATGTCATCGATTTGACTGGCGCCGCAGACCTTGTTGTTTACCATCAGATGAGATGCATCCGGTGTGAATGTTTCCGGAATGCGAGTGTGGATGGCAAACGATGAACGATGTGGTCGATGCGGATCGATGACTGACAGGTCGGTGCGTTCGGACAGCGCGCCCTTCGCTGGTATGATGACGTCATCCAGTGAAGACAGCGACTGTTTGTTGAAACTCTCTTTGGCGGCCGGCTGGGTTGCTGTTTGGCCGGAAGACAGGTGTAATTGTTCCTGCTCCAGCTCACCTGTGCGCACGATCGCTTGTGATCGTGGCAGCCGGGTCTCCACCGCTTCGTTCGAGTCAGCTTCGGTGTGGTCCACGTGTGAGAGGTGAGAGTTGGTGCTGCAGGGCTCGCGGCTGCGGACGAACAGATCTCCCGACGGCGTTTGATCCTCCAGCTGGGACGCTGCCGTGTGTGCGTCCAGCTCGTCGAAGTTCTTCGCCAACTGCTGCTGCTGACACAGGTTCTGTTGCAGGTGCTGCTGAACTGCCAGGTCATCCATCGCGCACCTAACCTCACTTTGGTGTAGTGAGCCAGCACTCGGTGAAGTCGCGAAAACGACCGCGGACGGAACCGACTCCGTAATCCTCGTCGCCAATTTGTTACGATACCGAGTAATGCGAGGTGTTTACCGTAACAAGTAACTTTTATTAGATCAAGTATAATTATAAGTAATTACAGATTGATCGCACTTCTTCAGCCGGCGCGGGTGCAAGAGAGAATGAAAGACTCCGCACGGCTGACAGATGTTGATGCTGTCACGAAGACAGTTCGCAGTCGGGTGCGAATAGGGTCGCATCCCAACAATTATTTTTTGTATTTTTGATCCTTGGTCCTAACCTGGTCACAGCACCTAAAAGGACCTAATAAAAATAAGTTATGAAAAAAAAAAATAGTGTGATTGATAGATTGAATTGAAACAAAAAAGTACTGTGCTTTTTCCAGAATCGGGACACATGAGAAAAATTATGACAGTAGTTTCAATTATGATCGTTATTTTATTTTTCGGACGGTTCTATTTAAAGCGGATTTTAAGCGGTCCTTAAAAAGTTTAAGATTTGATGCCATTAAATGCTCCAAAAACGACTGTGTTTATTGAGACTGTAGTCCCGGTTCACTCTAGTTGAATCTATTATTATCATATTAGAGTGTAACAAAAATGACTTTTTGGCGGGCATTCAGGGGTTTGTTCCGGTGGGCATACTGAGCCCAAATCCCAAATATGAGCTTGATTGGACGTAACAGGAGCTGGCGCTCCGCCCTTCAATTTTAAATGGGATTTAACCCGTAAA
Organism: Culex pipiens pallens; assembly: GCF_016801865.2. Taxonomy (NCBI): domain Eukaryota; kingdom Metazoa; phylum Arthropoda; class Insecta; order Diptera; family Culicidae; genus Culex; species Culex pipiens. The sequence goes on from NC_068938.1 coordinate 47,745,709, forward strand.
AAAAGATTTTTGCAAAAATGTCAATTTTTGAGGCATATTGGCCACTGAAGCGTTTACCAAAAACATCACTGGCGTGTAGGCCAGATCCTTGCGCATGTTTTGGTATATATAACATTGAAGTTTGGAGCACCCTGGAGCTCGGTACAGACCTTCAAAGTTTGGCATTTTTTCGAAAAATCGGTCCCAGCAAAATCAAATGGCGTCTCGGGCATATCTTTTTTGCTGGGGCCGGTTTTTCGAAAAAATGCCAAACTTTGAAGGTCTGTACCGAGCTCCAGGGTGCTCCAAACTTCAATGTTATATATAGCAAAACATGCGCAAGGATCTGGCCTACACGCCAGTGATGTTTTTGGTAAACGCTTCAGTGGCCAATATGCATCAAAAAGTGACATTTTTGAAAAAATCTTTTTTTACGGGTTAAATCCCATTTAAAATTGAAGGGCGGAGCGCCAGCTCCTGTTACGTCCAATCAAGCTCATATTTGGAATTTGGGCTCAGTATGCCCACCGGAACAAACCCCTGAATGCCCGCCAAAAAGTCATTTTTGTTACACTCTATTATCATATACTGTAGCATGAATTTGTTCTGAAAACTTTTTTTCACTTATGCTTAAAACAAATATTTGAATTATCTCGGATTCATGTAGTTTTGTTTTTAACATCAAAAGCCCTTCAATTCAATTCTCTAAAAAATTGACAAAGGATCAAAAGCGATACGACCTGGTTCTAAAAAGTATAGAGTAAAATGTCAATTTAATTTTCAAATAGTAACCAAGTTAGCTCAATATTAGTTGGGCTTAAAAAAGCCCAACAAACAGTTTTCTTTTGTTAAGGATGTGCTATTTTTTCTAACATCCTGATGAATAGTTTTAAAATTCAGTATAATATTCAATAACTTCCCTTGAATTTCGATAAGGATGGCAAAGCGATTGCTCTATTTTTCCACATTCCCCAAGTAAAACGTAAAAATAAAAGCCATTGGAAAGAAAAAAGCTTTAAAAACATTTTTTAACATTGAACAGGTACATCATTCGGGCACGAATTGCCTCTGTTAAAAGTTCAAAAACTTTACACCGTAAACAAGGATACTTCTTACGCCGAAAACAGCCCAAATTTAAGTTTCCGTTCTGGTTCATAATTAAAATTGAACGAATACTTTGTACCATACGGCGCTTATAAGGTATAGGAATCGTTTCGGTTTGATGCCTATAATCTTTTCTTCTCATTTTGTCCCCGATCACATTTCTGTGAGTTTGAGTTGAAATTATGTCGATATCTGCTTTTTGACTTCCGTGTCCAAAGTTAGCTTTTAATTCGACTGTTCCTTGAGATTGACGAATGCCGAAGACATTTAATCTATTATATCGAAGTTGTTGAGCCCATCTGGCGGTTTCAGTGCCTCTTATACTTATTTTTTTAAATCGCTGTTTCTTCAAGTGTGTATTTGTAGATAACCGGCTTAACATATGAACAATATCTTCGAATGTTGACTTGTGATCTCGCGTTACAACTTTAAATGTCTACAACCGAATATTCGATCTAGGATTTAAATCATCCTCAGGATTCTATAAACATTCATTTACAGGAGTGTCGATTTCGGGCTTTTCGACTGCCGATTCCAGGCTTAGCTTTTAAATCGACTGTTCCTTGAGATTGACAAATGCCGAAGACATTTATTCTATTATATCGAAGTTGTTAAGCCCATCTAACGGTTTCAGTGCCTTTCGTACTAAATTCTAAAACACTCACCATGATTTATCTTTTAGACGATCAGCAGATTTTCATTCTTATTCTTATTATTCTTTTTTTGAACTGATAAACTATTCTTCAAAAACTTCGGCAAAACGACAAAGTAACAACTGTCAAAATATAACAAGGCGCGTCATGGCCAACTTTGAATCTGATGAAAGGGATGCAAGCAAGCATGGGAAAGTTTTGACGATATGAATTCGAATTATTTCAATAATTTTGAATGGCTGTGAAAGTTGTTATATTAATTATTGATTTATTTTAGATATTTAACAAACAAAAACAAATGAATAAATTAAAACTCAAATTAAAAAAATTACAATCAACCTCAACCCTTCACCGTCACGGACCTAATCCGGCCGCGCTCGTCGACGCCGGTCTCGATCAACCCGTACCGCTTCAGCTCCAGCAGCCTCGCGAACAGCTTGCAGCAGCTGAGCTTGGTCCGCGGGGCACACTCGAGCACCTCCAGGTGCTCCATGGAAAGCGTCCCGTGGTGGGTGGTCTTGGCCGCGTGGTTGATGTTGAGGTACAGTTTTAGGAGCTGGAAGGGGGAAGTTGTAGATTTGCTGTAAATTTAGGATTTTGTAAAGAGGATACTTACTTCAACGAATTTCTGGAAATAAAGAAGGAAAAACAAAGTTTAGTGATTCTGTCTGGCGTTAAAGTTCGTCTTAGAGCAGGATCTCTGCATTTGGGTCATAAATTTGACGATGGCCTCGTTGGAACGGTTCAAATTGGCCACAATCGCCTGCAGCGACCTCTTCTGTCGAGCAAAATTTTCAACCACCAAAGGCGAACCCCGATCGTCAGAGACTTCCTCAAAATCAGTCATCGTTCCGACGGAACTAAACGTCTTAACCGGCGTAACCTCCTCCCGTCCCCTTCCCGTCTGCGTCTCGAAAAAGTCCGACTGCGAGTTCAGCAGCCCAGTCACAATGTCCTGCGTAAAGGACTTGCGCGTGGGTGGCTGCTGCTCCTCCTTCTGCGTTCCCTCCTCGAATCCGCACTCTTTCAACGCTCGCTCGACCTGCTGGGAGATTTCATCCGAGGGCATCCGATCAACCGGCACCGCAAGCCGAGGAACCTTCGGCGCCGACGGACAAGGCATCGGATTGCGCTGCGATTGAAACGGGGACTTTGGGACCAGATCCATGAAGCTCGTCGTCGGCTTGGGGGAGGAAGTATCCGGAATTTCCTCGACGTCGGTCCCCTCTGCAAAGAGCTGACCGTTTTCTCCGTAACCGTCTTTCGGGAAAACCGACTCGTCCGGAAGCGGCGGCAGGCCGGTGCTCGATGCGGTTTTGAACTGAAACTTGATCGCGGAAGTGGACGGATTCGAAGTTTGGGGCTTGCCAGTGCCAAGGAATTCGCTGATCAGACACTTGAAGTTGGGCGTCGAAGGTTGCGGTTCCGAGGGGGTTCCGATCGGGGAGTTGCTCAGCCGGGACAGGTTTTGGAGGACGGGTTTTGGGGGAGCCCAGCGGTGCTCCGAGTGCGGATTTTGGGGGTCTTCCAGGGTGGAGGAGGCGCGATCGGAAGCGGGACGCACGATCGGCGTGGGTTTTCGGAGCTGGTTGCGGGACATTTTCGGATCGGTTCGAGGGAAGATGTTGAAAATTGCTTCGTTCTGGAAGCACGTGGTTTGAAACTTGACAGATTCAAATTTGAATGCCAACTCGATTGAAATGTGTCGCGTGAAATAATTCAAGACTTTTAAATGACGTGGAGATAACATTTCGAAAGGCCAAATTGATTTTTATCATAATTTTTTTAACAGCTATGGCAACACTATTAACTATGTGGAGCACTTTTGGGATGTTCTGAGTACTCAAAAGTGTCCTGAAATTCAGATATTGGATGCTACCGCCATAACAACACAATTGTATCAAGTTTACGATTATGGTTTATATTCAGTGATGATTACCTTGGGACCATTTGGCATCACTATAAACTATGTGGAGCACTTTTGGGATGTTGTGGGTCCTCCAAAGAGTCCTGAAATCCGCAGTAACAAGCAAAGGTCTGTGGATTTAGATCCCAAATCATACCCGCATAACTTCAGCGAGTACGGTAGACTACCCAGGTCATTCAAGAAGTCCCTAACCGTCGTAACAAGCAAAAGGTCGTCAGATTTTGACCCCCAAAAATTGTAACACTTACCTGGTCATCACGCTTACTTGCAGCAGCCTGTTCCGGATCTTCGCGGGGGCGTTCCTTTGGCCGCTGGCCATCGGCCGTCGTCGGAAGAACTTCAGGCACCGGCAAAAATGGAGGGATCTAGTGTAAAATAGTTTAGAATGCGCACTCAAACTGTACAAATACAAATCCTTACCTCTACCAGTGGTGTTTCCACGATTGGAGGTCTGATCACAGCCACCGCCGGTTGTTCTTGGACCGTTTCAGCAGTTATCACAATTTGCGGCGCCTCCAGGTTCGGTACATCTGCGACAAAAATTGTGTTAGAAATTGCCCAATCCCCAATAACCTAACCAAACTCACCGAGAACAGGCTCCAGCAGCGAATCGGCTCCCTTCCCGCTCATCCTCAGCTCCATGCTGTCCCCCAACGCCGTCGTCGTCCGCGTCGGCACCAGCTCCAGCGACTTGCGCAGCGCCAACTCCTCGCGCTCCTCCACCTGCGGCCGCTCCGGAATCGGATACAACGCCCCGGACGACGTTTGCAGCTGCGCCCCGCCCGCCGACGGTTGCTCCCGAATCGAGCTGATGTCCGCGTAGGCCGCACCGGTGCTAATGTCCCGCAGCGACGGTTGCTGGTCGTCCGTGACCACTTGCGGGACCTGGCGTTGGGCGACGTTGTCCGCGGCATCCCGGGCGGCTCGCAGCTGGAGCAAGCGTTCGATCAGCTGTTGATCGGTGTCGAACATGCTGGCATCGGAGTCGTCGTCGTCGTGGCCGAGCGGGAACGTGGTGCGCGTTTGGAACCTGATGACCAGGTTGTCCGGGTTGTACTCGGGAACGCGGCGGGTTCGGCTGACGGGGCCACGCGTTGTCGGTGCGGGACGTTCGGTGGAAGAGGACGAAGTTGAGGAGGGCACTTCTGATGGAGCGGGTTGAGGTCGTGCTTGTGGAGATGGCGGCGGTTGAATGTCCGGGATGGGTTCTGGAAGAGGTTCCGGAGCAGGTTCAACCTGCATCGGTTCTGGAGGTGGTTCGCTGCTGATCTCGGTTGATGTGGGAAGTGCAGAATCGACGTTGGATGAAGTTTGTTCCTCGGACGTTTGTGGAATGCTGGAAACTTCCGGTTCGACTGTTTCAATCGATGGAGCCGCAGTCTCCCCGGCCGTAACCTGTGACGAACTTTCGTCACTCCGCAGCAGTGCGTCGACCGCTGCCGCCGTTTGATGTCTGATAGAACTCAAATCGATTGCCCCCAATGCTCGACGTCGCAGCTTCGGATCGGTCGAGATCGGCGTGCTGGAACTGATCCCGGACACCCCAGGTACGTTCGGCGGCGGCATCAACCGAGCGTTCAACTCTTCGTCAATATCTTCGTACCGGCGGTCAATCTGAGGCCGTCGAAGACTTGGAAACTCGCTCAGAACCTGTTCCCGCACCTGCGGATCATCCATCGGCATTGGATCCGTTGCACCGAAGAACGCCCCCGCATCTCCCGGCGGTCCCAAATCAATCTCAGCCAGTTCCACCAAAGGCACCACCTCAGGTTCCTCCAACAACAACTCCGGCGGAGCCATCGCCCGGGACAAATCAATTCGCCCCAGCGATACATTCAACTCCTCAACCTGAACTTCTCCTGGTCCATCGCCCTCAGCCGCGTTCTCAACGTTCTCCACCTCCGGAACAACTTCCTGCGGAACCGCCCGCACAATACTCGACGCGGACACCGTCGGCGCCGGCACGTTCCGGACCACCACCCGCGGTGGTCCCTTACTTCCCTTGGACGCCTTCTCGCGGATCTTCTTCCTGGTCCGTTCGGACTTTTTCTCCAGCTCCGTGTAGTGAAAGTGCAGCTGCTCCATCTCGGCGGCGCACAGTTTCCCCAGCTGGTCCTCATTGAAGTTCTCGGCGAGGAACTGCTCGAAGGAGGTGGCTCTGCAAAAATGAAAAATTGGTTCCAGGAACTCCGTTGAAAAAGGTATCAAAAACTTACGCCAGTAAGTTGTACTCCCGCTGGTTCAGCAGGTCGGACTTTTTTCGAGGCTTGGGGCTGCGTAGCAGCTTGTGGAGGATGTCACGAGCGGTGGACATTTTTTGAAGCTCGGAGCTGGGTCACCGGGACAAACTACGACGGAATTTGCAAACTTGCCGGATGCGCGGAATGGACGTGAAAAAGCGCGCGAAAACCGTTATCGGAGAGAGAGAGTTAAATAAGAAACCCAGTGCAAAAAGTATGTGGGTTGAGTTGGAGGGAAGGGCTGCCAGGAGGGTAGAAATATTTCAAAATGTAGTACACTGAAAGCCCGACCATAGTAATTTTAAGAACATTTCTTGACTTTTTTTTGATTAGGTCCTATAAACAAATGTAAACATTGAGTGTATCCCTTTCACACCTTATGTCAAAGTCCATCGGAGTAAGCGGGATACACTCAATGTTTACATTTGTTTATAGGACCTAATCAAAAAAAAGTCAAGATTTGCTAAAAATGCTGCTTATTAAATTAACTGTGGCTTTTTTGTGGAAGTAAACGCAAATATGGTAAAATGTACCATGCTTCCACAAAATTGCATGGTAGCAATTACGAAACCATTATCATTCTCTCCATATTGGAGGGTTAAAATTACCATACTGTTCTCGACATAGTAAAACTGACTGCGTTAATCAGTCAATCCAAGCACGGAATGTTTTTAGCAAAAATACGTCGGTGCGTGTTCTCAATTTAACCCTACAATATGGTAGCAACTACCATGGTTGGGTTTTCAGTGTAGTTATAAAAAATAAAAGCCTGAAAAAATAATTCTGAAATTCTGAAATTCTTAAATTCTGAAATTCTGAAATTCTGAAATTCTGAAATTCTGAAATTCTGAAATTCTGAAATTCTGAAATTCTGAAATTCTGAAATTCTTAAATTCTTAAATTCTTAAATTCTTAAATTCTTAAATTCTTAAATTCTTAAATTCTTAAATTCTTAAATTCTTAAATTCTTAAATTCTTAAATTCTTAAATTCTTAAATTCTTAAATTCTTAAATTCTTAAATTCTTAAATTCTTAAATTCTTAAATTCTTAAATTCTTAAATTCTTAAATTCTTAAATTCTTAAATTCTTAAATTCTTAAATTCTTAAATTCTTAAATTCTTAAATTCTTAAATTCTTAAATTCTTAAATTCTTAAATTCTTAAATTCTTAAATTCTTAAATTCTTAAATTCTTAAATTCTTAAATTCTTAAATTCTTAAATTCTTAAATTCTTAAATTCTTAAATTCTTAAATTCTTAAATTCTTAAATTCTTAAATTCTTAAATTCTTAAATTCTTAAATTCTTAAATTCTTAAATTCTTAAATTCTTAAATTCTTAAATCCTTAAATTCTTAAATTCTTAAATTCTTAAATTCTTAAATTCTTAAATTCTTAAATTCTTAAATTCTTAAATTCTTAAATTCTTAAATTCTTAAATTCTTAAATTCTTAAATTCTTAAATTCTTAAATTCTTAAATTCTTAAATTCTTAAATTCTTAAATTCTTAAATTCTTAAATTCTTAAATTCTTAAATTCTTAAATTCTTAAATTCTTAAATTCTTAAATTCTTAAATTCTTAAATTCTTAAATTCTTAAATTCTTAAATTCTTAAATTCTTAAATTCTTAAATTCTTAAATTCTTAAATTCTTAAATTCTTAAATTCTTAAATTCTTAAATTCTTAAATTCTTAAATTCTTAAATTCTTAAATTCTTAAATTCTTAAATTCTTAAATTCTTAAATTCTTAAATTCTTAAATTCTTAAATTCTTAAATTCTTAAATTCTTAAATTCTTAAATTCTTAAATTCTTAAATTCTTAAATTCTTAAATTCTTAAATTCTTAAATTCTTAAATTCTTAAATTCTTAAATTCTTAAATTCTTAAATTCTTAAATTCTTAAATTCTTAAATTCTTAAATTCTTAAATGAGGCTTTCTAGTCAGAAATTTACCAACACATTCAAAGTATGTTTACATTACAGATGGAGGTTTGTTTGCATCAGGTTTCCTATCTCTTTCTAGCAAAAGTTTTTCGTTAGGCGACTTCTAGCTGGTTTTTTGACTGGCCGCCCGATATGTCAGACAACATACTTCGCAGGGCTGTGACAGCTCGAGCTCGATCATTAGGTCTATTCCCGTACCTGCAGAATTGCAAAATTTCTGCAACTTCTGCAGAATTCTGCAGCCAGCATAAGTCACTTTTTTGCAGCACGTTCCCGTACTTTTCAGCTCGCTCTCGTCATCTCTCTCTGTTGCAGAAGTTCTGCAACGAGAGAAGCGGCAAAACTTTTGCCTGGGTAGCGCGTTCCCGTACTTTTTCTGCAACGTTGTACACAGTTGAGTGGATTTACTCAAATTGGGTATTAAAATGTTTTAATTATTTCAAAACATTTAAAAAAGGGATTGACAAAAATAATAATTGAAATAAGTTTACCTCTAGAACGGGGGCATTATTTTTTCATGCAACTCAACATTTTATTTTATTGATAAAGCATGTACCATTTACTATTTACTATTTTATCATGTAACTAAAAATTTATTATGTTTAGGTAACAAATATATATTAGAAACAATTAAAAACTTTTACAATAGGTAAGTTATTTTAAAATGAGAGTTGCAGGTACGTTTTACACATATTGTTGAAAAACAACCAATGGGTTAATATTGAAAGGATAATAAATACATGTTTTAATATTTATTTTATTTATTTATTTATTGAAAGTATAATAAATATCTGTGCGAAATGTATGAAAGATTATTTATTCAGGAAAACATTTATAAATCATAACTGGTTGTCACATGAAAGAACAACGGTGACGAGCTCTACAGATTGCAGAAACCTGTAAATTCAAAAGGCCTTTTACTCTTTCGTTGTCTTCCAGTTATACTGTTGAGCTATTGGATGTTTTTGTCTCTTTCTATCTCTCATATAAAGCCATCCCTTACTGATGCAGCAATCTAGATGGTTATTCTTACTCCTTACTGCCATTTGTAATAATCGGTCTACGACGTGCTTTTCAATTTTTGTGCGGCTTTAAAATTAAACAAAAATGGACCCGTTGGTAACCATCTGTCCCGATAATTGGACTCAAATTGTTGAAGGTATAATTTTTTAAGGATAATATGCTAATGTATTACGTCCCTTGAGAAATAATAAAACTGACTTAATAGTATGCAATTGTGTCAATGTTTGATTAATATATTAATTATTCTAGTCCTTCTATTAATATTCTATTATAATGTTTTAGATCCTGCTTTGCTTCAAGAAGTTATGAATTCTGGAATCACCTTCACGAGCACCAACAATAGTCGCATAATAGATTATAATCCCGAAGAATTAATAGATGATGAGTCAGCGACTACGTCTTCGATCACTATTGATTCATCTTTGGATGAACAAAATGGTGATTTTTCTAATTTATTTTTGTCCTTATATAATAACGCAAAAAAACCTTTAATTCAGACCATTTGGCTGTTTCTTCACAATCCGCCTTGTCAACTGAGTCGGCTGGAACCGAAAGTGAATTTGGTGGTCCAAACGCTCTTACTTCATCTCCAGAAGAAGGTTATTACTTCATTATAAAGTTGGTGATTTTCCCAATTTCAAATGAAATTCAATTTTTTTCCAGCTACTTGGACTGACCAGTCGGTGAAACTTTTAATATCATTGATTGAAGAAGCTTTGCCACATGTTGGAAAAACTGCCAAATTTAAGAGCAAGGCAAAAATGTACGAGCACGTACGAAAGGAAATGGCACATAACGGATATAATTTTTCTACAAAGAGAATCACAAACAAATATTTTTCGTTAGAACGAGCCTACAAAGCAACAAAAGACCATAACAAAAAAACTGGAAGAGACAAGAAAAGTTGCCCATATCAAGAGTAAGTTTGTCGCCTTTTTGTTTATTTTTATTACTTAATGTTTTTTGTACTGTTATTGATAATTTTAACTTTTTTCAGGGAGCTGAACACTATCTTGCAACATCGGCCATCTGTGAACCCTGTTCACGTTCTTGGAACATCCGGAACCATTTGTGTGCAAGATCTTTTCGGCAACAAGGAAAATTCTTCTGGAGGTATTCTATTATGGTTATATTTTAAAATTATTCTACCTAATATATATATTCTAAATTGTAGACGATGATGACTCAAAAGAATCTGAATCAGAACAGAATCATCCAACAAAGAAGCGTCGTACGAAGCAACCCAATGTCGTTTCTGAACTAAGACATTTGCGTTCAGCAAATGAAGTATTTCATGATCGTGTAACCGAAATAATTGAAAATTCGGAAAAAAAGAAGATTGAAATTATGACCGAAACAAGGGGCTGGAAACTCTAATATTACTTAAGAATACTGAGTATACTAACGATATTCCAGTATACTTGTTAGTATACTAACCGAAAAGCAATAAACTGTTAGTATATTAAGATACTCTCAATATATTGGTTAGTATACTGGCGATATGTAAAGGAAATAATTAGTATACTAACATATATTTTGATATACTGGTTAACATAATAATTATAGCTCTACGAGTTTCCAACCCCTTGGACCGAAAGAAATAATTTGCTTAAGCAACTAATCGACAAGCTGTAAACGTTTCATATATGATGTCCACTGTTTTTTTTTAAATAAACTGTTCAATTTTTAGCCACTTGTATCTTTAATGATGTAAAATCCAGAATAGAGAAGATCGGGTAAAACATCCAAGCATTTGTACAATACACTTTTTAGGGGGCGTTCTATTATTACATAACGCAGATTGGGGGTGTCACCGTATGTTACGAAATGTTACGAAAATTTGAGTAGGGAGGGGGAGGGGGGGGGGGTGATGAAAAATTATTTAACGTAACGCAAAATTTTCATATCAGCTCTCATAAAAATTGCAAAAGGACCTTGTGTTACGCGTTACAGGAGGGGGTACGGTGGTAGCTCATCTGATACAATTTGTTACAAAAGGGGGGGGGGGAGGGGGGTGTCAAAAATCCCAAATATTGCGTTACGTACTAAAGAAATCTTTCTAAGATACCTTCAGCTAGGGCAAATAGAAATAGCTATTTTAGCCATGATTTGGTACAACATTTTGATATTTTTTATTGGTTTCAGTTAGATTTGACATATAACAACAGAGTAAATACAATGATATTCCGATGGTTTGATACTAACAGTTGTCAAACCTACGGGGTCACTTTTTAACAGTGTTGCGATTTTGAGCGCTCATGCGCTCATGAGCGAGCATTTTTCGCTCATTCGCGAGGAAGAGCGCTACGCGAGCTGGCTCACGTTTGCTCGTGCTTATGTTTTCTTATATATTTTATGAGCGCAAATGCTCTAATCTAATCTAATCTTAATAATAAAGGATGAAGATATTTTTATAATTTTTATTTTGTAGCTTGAGTGGGAGTCGAAGTTTATATATGATTATGATTTTATTGGTGGTGAATAATCCGATATTAAAATAAAGTTGATATAAATTACATGAAAACGTAAACAACACAAACATGTTTTCTGGTAATATTTTACGGCTGGTTTCGAAACTCCTAAACTTTTATAATAATTTATTTGTAAATAATTTAGCTTAACGGTGCACTTCAACCAAAGCTTTTTACACAAAGATTTGTGTTGCAGATATTTTAGTATCTGCAAAACTACGGGAAGTATCGATATAATTTTGGTTTCATCCCCTAAACTCTGAAAAAAAGTTAAACCGACAACATTAGATGAATACAAGCCCCTTTTTCGTGATGAAATTATCTCAGGACCTTGAAATGAGCTTCAAATTTGGTAATCCACTTGGCATGTGCGAGGTTCATCAACCATACAAATAGGGCGTCCAAATTTCCCGGGTTTTGAATTTCCCGGGAAACGGGAAAAATATTTTTGGAATCCCGGGAATTCCCGGGATCCCGGGAAATTTTTGAAACAGTCATAAAATCTATGTTTTCATTAGATTTGTTATGTTTTCAAGCATAAAATCATAGAATAAGCTCAATCATTTTAATTGGTGATAATCTACACTTCGATCTAAACAAGGACGACAGTTTTTAAATAGATTAAACGAAATTGAAACAAGTTTTTTTTATTTTTTGTTGTACTTTGGATTTTAAACGAACTTCAATTTGATTTAAATTAAATAAACATATATAAATATATTTATTTTTAAATATCATGATTAGAAGAGCTTAAACAATTTCTTTGAAAATATCTTTAAAAAACAAGAGGCGACAACAAATAAATGACACCAAATAAATGACACCAGTCAATGTTAAATTTTAGATACCGTAAAACGGGGTGACTTTGATAGGTTTGCGATTTTTCCGCAAAATGAAGAGTACAATAAAAATACGTACGGAATGGTTTAGAATCATACTGACCGTGGTAGAGAAGTGTTCAAATTTCCTCAAAAAGAACTTTTCGTAAAATTTTGAAAAGTTTAAAAAGTTAGGTAACTATAGTTAAGAAAATATTGATTTAAGTCATTATTTAAAACTTCTCAAAGTGTCATGATTTTCTCAATGAACATGATTTTGAATCGGAAAATGGAATGCATTTTCGGATTCTTTGGACAATTTTCCACAAGGAGAAGGTTAAATAAGTTTGTAAATAATAAATAATATGTGTTTTTGAAACACAATTAAAAAACATCTCCAAATTTATAGGCAATTTCAGATGAACAAATTTCATGTAAAATGTAAAATCATGTGATTGGTGCTTCGAATTCAGTATGAAATGAAATTTGAATCGATAGTATTATAAACAAAACTAGTTTTAACAAATTTCTGGCAAAATTCCGACTTTTTAGTAATTTTACCTAAAATTTATCTATATTTTGTTAAAAAGCTTATAAACTTAATTTACTAAACATAAACATGGATTTTTTTATTAAAACTATATCAGCTACTTTAGTGATGGTACATTTAACGTACAAATAAAGTTTGAACATCTTAAATATGATTTAAACTAAGAATTTTTAACGTAACTATTTTTGTAAACACTATTGAAAAAAACTTTTTCCAAAATAGTACATGGACATCACCACATCACCCCAGTACATGTTTTAGAAATAATAATCTTGAGAAAAACCTTTCCTGTTGGAAAATATTCCAAAAACAAATTGAAGTCCTATCAAAATCACCCCGGTTTACGGTACCTAAGTTACGAGTTTCATATTTTATATCATAAAAGTTTATGCAACAAGTGGCAAAAGGAAGATTTTTTCAGCACGAGTCGTACATTTATCGGATAAATCCCGATTACTTTTTCAAAATGTCCTATGTACAAAGGAAACTCTTGGCGCATTGGTTGTTTTGAAAAAAGTAATCTAGAAATACGACAAGTGTTGGAAAAAAGAAGTTTTACAACAAGTTGATTGCAATTTTTTTTCAATCCCGAATAAACGCAAACATCCATGTGTTAAATAAATTCACCGTTAAAATAAAAAAAAAACTTATTGGTACTAGTCCTGAAAAGTTCAACTTTCACAAAAAAAAACATATGCAAAAAATACATTTTACAAATTATCTTTAAATTACTACCGCCAACTATGAAAAAACAGGAATACAGTCTGAATAAGTAAGGACTTTTTAAAGCAATAAATTTAAAAAAATCGGTGTTCTGTGAAATTGTTTTGTTCTGTTCCTGCTTTAACCAAAGTCATTCAAAACATCATGCAAAAAAAAAAATGTCTGTCTTAATTCTTTTCCTGTCCTTATTTGTCCCAAATGCCAGTGTTTGATGAAAAATAGTTTGGTTTGTTTTTTTTCCCAAATTTTAAATCATAAATATACGTAGATATCTCAATCTTTTAAAAATATATAAAATCAGATAGGAAAAATTTTATGCGCTAGGCATTTTGCAGATCGGTAAACTAAAATTTGAACAGTTTTCCCTAATACATCAAATTTATTCGGATGTATGCCGAATACAAATTATAATGCTTTAAAATTATTATCGATTATGAGGTATTCAACTGTTCATCCATTTCCGAATCCAAATCTGAATTTCCAGACCAAAATTTTGTTTTTTCTTTATTTCGGGAATTCCCGGGACAAATTGTAAAAAATCCCGGGATTCGGGAATTCCCGGTTTTGGAAAAATCCCGGGAATTTTGTCCCGGGAATTCCCGGGATGGACGCACTACATACAAAAAAGTTCTACCTACTTTGCAGACGATCGCTAATTGAGCGCGAGCGCATGCGATGAGCAAGAGCGAGCACGAGCTACCTGACAAGTCCTCAAACTCATGAATGAGCGAGCATAACTTCGGGCTCGCTTGCTCATTCACGACCATGCTCACAGAGCTCACACTTACAACCTAACGTTTTGTTTGATAGTATGTGTGAGTCTTGTGTAAAAAGTGTCAATTCGTCACTTCTAAATGAGAAAGTGACCATCAACCACACATCGATTTCCACAATTTAAGCCTCGGAGAACTTCGTTAGATAAACATACGACTTGCGCTGAAAAAAACTTCTTTTTGCAACATGTTGCAATCTTTTGAAATGTTGCAGTCGACTCAATAACTTTGGCAAAACAATTTTGATCAATTTGTATCATAGCTCAGAAGATAGCATTTTTGGACATTTTAAAACATATCCAAAATAAAAAAAAGTAATTTGTGGTTAAAATATGTTAAAATGGTACATAGCAGATTTAAAATATACATTTTTTTTAACATTTACATTACATTTTTGTATTACTTCGCCAAATTTGTATAGAAACATAAATCACTTTTTTCAAAAAATCATAACTCCGCACCATTTCAACCGATTTAAGCTTTCTTGAGCGCAAACGAAAGGGTATTAGACAGACTTTTAAGGAAAAATAGTTAAAAGTTTTAAATTTCTAGCCTAACATTTGAAAAGGTCAAATGAAAACTTAAAATGCTCTTTTGAAGATATTGGGACCTGAAAATATTTTTATCGGATTCCTCAGAAAATTTTACATAACATATCAAAAATGGCGAAGTTATATAAGTTATATATGGGTCATTCCACCTGAAGTGTGCAAGAAAAAATGCAAATTTGAAAATTACCATCTCCGATTCTGCTCAAATTTGGCAGAGCTGTTGAGACTATTAAAACATGCAAAAATCCCGAATTTCATCCAAATCGGACCACCCCCTCCATTTTTGTACCCTCCCAAAAAATCGACTTTTTGGCGATTTTTGAGCGAAACCCCTATTTTCAAACGGCGATAGCTCAGGAACCACAAATCCTAGAGGGTCGGTCTTAGACTTAATATTGAAGGAAATTGGACGTAGAATCCATTTCCGTGATCAAAATTTAGATTAAAATATTTTGTCTACCTGTATTGCGCAATTGAAAACTTTAAATGGCCGTATCTCAAAACAGCCCTATTTATTTTTTAAATTTCACCTCACCATCGTAATCCCCGTCCAATTTTACATAAGAATCACTTATCGTCAGAAAGGAATATGTTTCGTTCCAGAGATATCGAATTTTAAAGTTTTAAGTATTTGAGATTACCTAAATTAACTTTATTCGCCGCATCTGCTAGAAGCACTCGGGCGCGCTGATCAATAACTGCTACCTGTGTATTTATTGAAATAATATTTCATCATAAATAATCTTTATCAAATTGGGCAAAACATAACTGTACACCACTGTAGGAAACTGCTGTATAATCTTAAATTAAAAAAAAAATAGTATACGGTGAACTTGTGTGCCAACCCACAGGACAGAGCAAGAACTACACGCAATACAGGGCAGAATGGAATTCCCGCAGTGCTAGCAGAAAATTTCAATTGATCTTGTAAGTAACACGTTAGAAAAAGATACATTATCGGGTTAAAAATTATGAATCAACATGAATAAAACTCTCGTGAAGCATGATTAAGGAGGAGGATTTCTGAAAAGTATAAAACTGAATGTAAGAAAATCACAAAGATTAATCTGATTTATTATCTGATTAAGATCAACTTCAGTGGTGTTGATTTCGACACCGTCCGAACAATAATCTTTTTTTTTTGTCGAATTTTCATTTCGAAATCTTGGAAGACGATTCAGCTGCTGGCCACATGTATAAGAAGTATATGGTTTTGTTTTTGAAATTAAATGTACCAGAATTGAAAAAAAAATCATCAATTATTCAGATAAAACTGGCTCACAATATAAAAATCGGTTTAATATGATCAATCTTTCAAACCGTAAGGCAGATTTTGGGGTTTTTGCTGAATGGCACTATTTCGCTACCGCACATGGCAAAAGTTCTAGAACCCATGAGAATTATTTCATCTACTACTGCCAGCTCTACAGCTGTTCTCGCTTCAAATAAAGGAAATAATTTGATTAAGTGGGAAGGAATGAAGAATTATGAAAAATATGAAAACAAAAGAAAAATTATATTTTTTTTAAAAATATATTGTAAAAACGTTGTAGCATTTGCAAATAAATATTAAAAGTTCAAATTTTACTTAATATGGTTCAATGACACTGTGATCAGAACAACAGGTAGTAATTATTGATCAGCACGACTGAGTGCTTCTAGCATATGCGGCGAGTGTAGCTAATTTAGGTAATCCCAAATACTCAAAACTTTAAAATTCGATATCTCTGGAACGAAACATATTCCTTTCTGTCGATAAGTGATTCTCATGTAAAATTGGACGGGGAATACGACGGTGAGGTCAAATTTAAAAAATAAATAGGGCTGTTTTGAGACACGGCCATTTAAAGTTTTCAATTGTGCAATACAGGTAGACAAAATATTTTAATCTAGATTTTGATCACGGAAATGGATTCTACGTCCAATTTCCTTCAAAATTGAGTCTAAGACCGACCCTCTAAGATTTGTGGTTCCTGAGTTATCGTCGTTTGAAGATAGAGGTTTCGCTCAAAAATCGCCAAAAAGTCGATTTTTTGGGAGGGTACTAAAATAGAGGGGAGGGTCCGATTTGGATGAAATTCGGGATTTTTGCATGTTTTGATAGTCTCAACAGCTCTGCCAAATTTGAGCAGAATCGAAGATGGTGATTTTCAAATGCTGTTCCGCTTCAGATGGAATGACCCATATGTTTTCAATATTCCGAGATACGATTTAAAAAAATAACAACTGGGATTTTCGACGCGCCGCGCGCAAAAACGGGAAAATGGCGCAAACGGCAAAAAAATCGACTTTTTTCACTAAAACTGCGATAACTTAAAAATTTCAGGACCCCAGAAAGTTTGAACCAAATCAAATAATATAAACAAACCCCATATCCGGTTTCTATGGAGAATTTTATCTCAAGCTCAAACACTCTTTCTCATAATAAAACAAAATATACAGAAAGTTGTGAATATAGCGTCATGCAAAGTTTTAATTATCACAATAGAAATCATTACAGATTTTGTCACGTAGATTTTTTCCTGCTGCTAAACTCATTAGGTTATCGTTATTATTCTGTATTGCCAGAGGTTCGTCAAACATATTGTAACTTAGTTCT
Source organism: Culex pipiens pallens (assembly GCF_016801865.2). Classification (NCBI taxonomy): domain Eukaryota; kingdom Metazoa; phylum Arthropoda; class Insecta; order Diptera; family Culicidae; genus Culex; species Culex pipiens. The sequence continues at coordinate 47,763,061 of NC_068938.1, forward strand.
AAATTGTTTTTCCTGAGTAAATTATGCAATACACAACAAGCCCTAACAAAATGGTTGAGTTTAGCCATGCCTTTTAGCTTGCAGTAATACAGTTGTCTGAATTGCTGCTTTAAAATTCCGAAACTGTGTTCAATAATTATTCTACATGTGCTCAATTTTTTATTGAACTTTACTTGAGCATCAGTTAAATGTCCATTGTCTCTATATGGAGTCAAAACTCGTTCACTCAATGGATACGCCGAGTCTCCCAACAAAATATTGTCTGAAATATAAGTATATATTAATGTTTATTTTAAAAGATTTTTTGTAGGTATAATTACCCTGAGATTTTAATTTTTCAAATGCTGGGGAGTTTTTGAACACACGGCTGTCGTGCACAGATCCAGGATATCCAACAAATATATCAATGAATTCTTTTTTCTCATTGCAAATTCCTTGTAAAATGATGCTTACATCGCCTTTGCGATCAATGTAATCGTCCTTTCTCTCAGGAGGATCAATCAATATATGGGTACCATCTATAGCTCCTAAAATTTCAAAGTGTTAATGATTTAGTTTAAATTTGATCAAATTCCATGTCTACCTATTACGTTTGGAAAGCCCTCTAAAGAATAAAAGTGAGATACAGATTCGGCGATTTCATCACCAGTTGGCCATTTTATAATTTGTTGTGAAAGGTTAGATAAGAAACATATGACTCGCACTATTATTCGATTTACACTCGATTCAGATACATTAAATCTGTCAGATACATCGCGAAAGCTGCATCCTTCGTGGGCGGCAAACCATAGAAAAACTAGCAGGTGTTTTTCAGCAGACAAGCGCTTGTCTGGGCGAAGCGACGAATAAATAAAGCTACACTTGAATTCTCGAATCAATTGTTCATACAAATGCTTGGAAATTCTAAAGAAGGCCTTGAATTCGATTTCCTTATATCTCGGTACCACATGCTCTGTATAATTAGTTATTTTTGTTCTTGCCGATGGTAGGGATCGAGATTTAGCAAATAAATTTAAATTGATTAAATCCACTGATCGATCATAATCCTGAATAAGTAGTTGCCATGGTATATTTTCATCTTCGTTTAATCCTAGTTCTTCGAGAATTACAAATTTGACTACTTGTGCACGAATTTGATCCATCTTATGAGCACGGACAGTTATAATCGACTTTAATATATTATTTCCAATATGGCGTAACTTCAGATTTAAACAAAAAGAAATGTTTATGTAAACATATATGCGTGCGAGTGAGATGAATAGTCGATTACAAAGCTTACTGTCTCCTGGAAGATAATTTAAGGTTATTTCTGTGTTCTTTTGTATCCTTTTCTTAACAGAGAAATGTGTTGATACGGGTATGCCGAAAATTTGGCCTTTAATTAAATTTATTTCATTAAAAAAAAATAATAATGCAATATTTCAGAAGTATAAACCAATTATTTCTCACCTTTTCAGGTACACTTAATTACATGCTAGTTAAATGTACCTATTAAGTTAACACATATATTTAATCTATTCGAAAACAATTTAAGTTTAAAAAATAATTCTTAAACAAGTATTTAAAAAAATCATCCTCAATTAAACCAAAATATCCATCAATTCAAAGTATCCAAACGCCCCTTCAAAATTAAATTAAATTTATTTCAATTAAAAAAAAAATCAATAATGCAATATTTCAGAAGTATAAACCAATTATTTCTCACCTTTTCAGGTACACTTAATTACATGCTAGTTAAATGTACCTATTAAGTTAACACATATATTTAATCTATTCGAAAACAATTCAAGATCAAAAAATAATCCTTAAACAAGTATCGTCCTCAATAAAACCAAAATATCCATCAATTCAAAATATCCAAACGCCCCTTCAAAAATACTACTTTAATTAAACATTAAATGTACAACTAATAATAAAATGCTTGATTTCACCCATCTTTGCAAGTTTTATGTAAGCGTGTACTCAAAATCCATCACACCAAATTGCAGTAACTTTTCAACAAGAAAGAGAAGAGAGAGCTTGCAGAAAAGTACGGGAACGGTTTTGCTGCAACTTCTACCTCTCTCACTGCAGAAGTTCTGCCTGGGAGAAAAGTTACTTTTGTTGCAGAAAAGTACGGGAACGCTCTGCTGCCGATTTCGTGCAGAATTGCAGAATTCTGCAGTACGGGAATAGACCTATCGAGAAATTAAAAGTGCAACATGGAGTTAAACTTTCTGTCAAGCTGCTGTGAAGGATTCCATGACAGCTGAGAAAGTTTCACTCCATGTTACCGGCTCACATCTCTCTTTTTAATTTCTCGATTGTTTGCATCAGGACACTGTGACGAGAAGTTCGTCATTTTTGGGTTAAATTATATTTTTTTCACTGGGCCTAGAAAGCCTTATTCTTAAATTCTTATTATCCGCGCAGCACCAAACCAAAGTGCACATCACTTCTGTTGCGCAAAAAAAAATATGTTGCGTCCGTTGCGCCAAACAAAAATGTAGAGGTTTATCGTTAGCGTGTACATCAGCCTGTAGCGCAACAGCTTTGACAGGTTACGCTCGTATTTAGATTTTTTGTCTGCTTTCACAATAAATTCTTAAATTTTTAAATTGGATTCTAAAATTAAGCTTAAATTTGTGATATTATTGTTACATGTTTAACCGTTGTACATAAAAATTGAAGTAGGTCATTAGGACTCTATTAGGTTTTACAGCGTGACGTCACGAGCGCACACGCACACATATTTTTGCTGAGACACACGTGCAAAAAATGTAAACAGTGCAGCGAAGCTGTCAAATTTCTAACCTAAAAACCGAGTTGGCGTAAAACCTAATTCTGAGACCAGGGATGGAATAATCGCAAAAAAATCAATTTCGCTTGCGAACTTTCTTCACCCGCGAAAGAGAGAGGAGGCAAATCACGCAAAAGAAAATCGCTCCTGAACTTCTCCAAGAAAATCAATCTGCTGATGATCTTTTTTGAATTTCCTTGTCAGCACCACTTAAAATGTTTACTTCACTTTGTTTACACACATTGCCCATCTACAAAATGTGACAGGTCAAATTTCGACGTGTGAAGTAAGTAATGAAAAAGATGTTCCGCCGAATAATCAAAATGATGATTTTTTTAGATTCCTTTTACCGATCTTTCGTGCGCGAGAGAGGAGAGCCAAGCTCCCTTCGGATTTTTTCTCTTGATGAACGTCCAATGATTTTCTTTTGATGATGATTATTACATCGCTGTCTGAGACAAAAGGAAACTATTTATAACAAAATCCGCAGTGTAAACAGGTAGCTAGGAAGGCCAGCTTTTGTTTCACATTTCAAGAAAAGAGACTGACTTCTCTCTGTTTCAAGTTTTGTGAAAAAGTTACCTGATGGCTCGGAATTTGCAAAATAGTTCCAGCTGTCAATTTAAATGCTTATCCGCCGTGTTGCTCCAGATTTGAAAAAAAAAGATCGGTAATAATCATTTCTTGACTTGTTTTTGATAAGGTCTTATAAACAAATGTAAAAATTGAGTGTATCCCTTTCACACCTTATGTCAAAGTCCATCGGAGTAAGCGGGATACACTCAATGTTTACATTTGTTTATAGGACCTTATCAAAAAAAAGTCAAGATTTAAACATTTCATCAACTTCCCTCAACCGTGCACTAGTTTTCCTGGCCCCGTTCTGACGCATCTTTTTCACAGTGGGCGCAAAGAACACGTCAGTTTTCCCAATCAGCTGTCAGCGCGCGGCGACCTTTGACGGTGTGCGTGTACTTTTGTTGTCTTTTCCGCTGCCGAAACAGAATTTTTGCAAACTTTTCTCGCAGGAAATTAATTTTCTTCGATTTTTACCGGTTTCATGAATTAAAAGTGCTTCTCGAAGGTGAGTGATTGGTGTTCGGGTGACTGCAAGTACTTTGCGATTCGTGGTTGTTTGATTTTGGTTGAAAGTAGCTTTTTATGGCGTGTTTCGGTTTTGCACTGACGTGTTATTGATTTTGTCAGCAGGATCCGCGCGTCAGGAATGAGGAGGACGGTGCTGTCGGTTCTTTTGCTGGTGTCCGCCGCTGTGGTCGGTGCCGATGTGCCGTCGGGTGTGCCGACCAACGTTAAGAAGGAACGCCAGCGGGCGGAGAAGCTTCCACCGTGCAAGGCATGCACGGTGCTGGTGAATTCGTTCCGCGAGGGCATGAAGCGGACGGAACGGTCCAAGCATGAGGGTGGAGATGCCGCCTGGGAGGAGGAACGGCTGGGCAGTTACAAAACCAGCGAGCTGCGGTTGATTGAAATTCAGGAACGGCTCTGCCAAGACGTTGGCCGGGGTGAGGACCAGTGCCATCAGTTGGCGGAAGATTACGAGTCGCGGATCGAGGAGTGGTGGAAGCAACACCAGAACGACCATCCCGATCTGCACCGATGGCTTTGTGTGGACGAGGCGCAGGTTTGCTGCCCGGATGGGTTCTTCGGGCCGACCTGCGAGCCGTGTCCGAGCTGCTTCGGCAATGGAAAGTGCAAGGGAAACGGAACGCGCAAGGGCAACGGCAAGTGCTCGTGCGACGAGGGCTACGACGGCGAAAACTGTGACCGCTGCGGGCCGGAACATTACGAGGCCTTTCGCGACTCAGAGAAGCTGCTCTGCGCAAAGTGCCATAAGGCTTGCGCCGCCGGAGGTTGCACCGGAGCGGGACCGAATGCTTGTCGCGTTTGCCGGACGGGCTGGGTTATGGACAGCCAGCGAGGTGGATGCACGGATATTGATGAGTGCGTCACGGCGGCCAACACCTGCACTAAGCAGCAGTTTTGCGTAAACAACGAGGGATCTTTTAGTTGTTTGGGTAAGTTTGGGGAAAAATCTGCTTCAAGCATGTTGTAATCTCTATGTTATTACAGATTGTGATAAATCGTGCGACGAGTGCGACGGAGATGGGCCGGACATGTGCAAAAAGTGTGCGGAGAACTTCGAGCTGCGAGACGGCCTGTGTACTGGTAAGTATTTACTGAATTAAAAAAATATTTCTGTTTTTACACTGTAGCATTTTTGATTTTGTTTGCCTCCAACAAATCTTTTGCATGATTCCTCTTAGCTTAGCGCCCTTTTGAAATGTTAGCCTTGAGATAAAAATATTGAATATATTGTTTTGGGACCATCCATAAACCACGTGGACACCATAGGGGGGGGGGGGGGGGTCGGCGATTGTCCACGCTCCATACAAAAAAGATTTTTTTTGTATGAACAATTGTCCACGAGGGGGGGGGGGGGTTGAGATTTCCAAAAAAAGTGTCCACGTGGTTTATGGATGGTCCCTTTCGAAAAGATCGGAAAATTTCACGAATGTTTCATGTTTTAACATTGTAAATCGGACCATTAGGGTGTGTTCTCATAACTCCAGAATTGACGTAAATTCGCAAAAGACGTCTTTGAATTAACGTCGAACCGATTGGTTTGTGTCTTCGGAAAAAGTAAACCGCTAACGTTTTTTATAGCGGAAACTCCGCCAGATGGCAGTGATCGCACATTTTCTGTAAATGCTTAGCTTTTGAAAACGACGAAACTCTGGAATAATTTTTGAAAGTGACTTATATTTTTAAAGCCAAAAATATAAAAATGACAATTTAACTGATCCGGGTGTTTGGGGTGTTATTCCGACTGCTTAATTTGCGTTTAGATTTTCCATAACCATGAATGTTCCGTTAATCAATCAAGGATCATCGACCAACGATTTTCAATTCAAGTCTAAGTTTTGACTGATGGGGTGGTTTATGCCAAACTGATGTTAGTAAGTATCAAAGAACTCTGGGTGAGACCGGAGCCAACATTAACCCTCTAACGCCCATGGTTACTCCAGAGCACCACTAATTTTCGTCTTAAAAATCAAATATCTCTGAAACCATGCATTTTTTCAACCTGATTCAATCCGCATTAGTTGATTTTGTTATTTTCACAAAGTTTCTGTATAAATAATGTGTTTTTATGATAAAGCATAGGTTCAGAGTAAAGTCAGTTCCTTTGTTGAATATGTATTTGATTGCACCATTGCACAGGCTAAGTCAAATAAATGATATATATATTTTATTTTTTCGCATTTCGGTAGATATGAGTTCTGAGTCAAGCTTTTTGAATTTTAAGAGGCATATATTTATTATATTTCATCAATTTTCAATACAAAAGCACCGAATTATTGGCAAAAACGTATATGAAACAGCTATAAAAATTTACCCCAAGGACGGTAAAAGTTATGCATTTGTTTTTCAAAAATACTATGTTTCATTTACCGATGATCTATATTTTAAAATTGTGTGAAAATATTCTCTCGAACGATTTGCTTTGCAGTAAACATTTATTAAAATTCCCTGAATCCAGGCCAAACATATGTTAATTGGTGTATTTTCATTGTAAAAAAAAAAACTATCCGGCTATGGCCAAAGGTTGGACACCCTTGCTATATGATTTTAAATGCAAATTAAAATTGCTTACTTGTTGATGTTAACTTAGCTACATTTGCTGACGATTCGATAAAAAAATACACTTTATTCGGCAAAGTCGATTTTTTATGGCAAACTATATTTGCGACTTCCATAATGGAGACTTGCATGCAATTTACGTCCGACGTTAAATCATTCACGTCACGACGTCAATTCAAGTGAAAGACGTTTTTAGACCTGAAACGGTTCTTCCACCTGGAAAGTTTGAGGTGGAAATTTTCAAGTTTTTCCGGGAAAATCCTTACAAAAACAACTTCAAATATATTTTTCAAAGTAAGCAAGGATGTTGACAAAGATTTTGGATGAAAAACATGCGTGAATTGGTGAAAAACTATTTACGTCTACAGATGAACCGGTAACGTCAATTCAACGACGTGAATTCAGGAGTTATGAGAACACACCCTTAGTTGCTGAGATATCGACATTAGAAAATGGTAGGTTGTTTGGGTGAGACTTAGAAAACATCAATTTTCCTGTTTTAAAACCTTTGCATGGCAATATCTCAGCAACTAAGGTAGCAAAGTATAGAGAATTTTCTCAGGTTTTCAATTTTTTTTTTTTTTTTTTCTAAGGTTGGCAAACATATGCACTAATTTATAAAAAAAAAATGAAAAGCTGCGACTATTTTCAAAAAAGTTATGGCCTTAACTAGAAAACGGTGCACTTTATCAAAATTTTACTAAAGTACTTTTTGATTGCAAATTTGATTTTACATCGAAAAATGAAGTTGAAAATTTTTTGCGAGCGATATTTCGATTTTGTGAAAAAAAAACGTATTGATTAAAAAAATCATAACTCAGTCAAAGATTTTTTGCACAACCTGGAAATTTGTGAAAAGTTGGCATTTGATGTCCCCTAATACATAACAAAAAAAAAAATAGTGTTTTTGGCAAATCAAGTTTTAGTGACAAAAGGTTAAATTAAAAATCACCAAATTTTTTTTACCGTGTATTATTTTTTTTCAGTGTAGTCCTTATCCATACCTACAACTTTGCCGAAGGCACCAAATCGATCAAAAAAATCCTTCAAAAGATACAGATTTTTGAATTTTCATACATCATTTTTGTAGGGACAGTCAGTCGGCCTGGGTTCGATCCCAAACGGTCCCGGTGGCATTTTTCGAGACGAGATTTGTCTGATCACGCCTTCCTTCGGACGGGGAAGTAGATGTTGGCCCGGACTAACCTAAAAGGTTACGTCGTTAGCTCAGTCCAGGTGTAGGAGTCGTCTCCCTCGGTTAGTCGCTGGTAGGCACAATCCAAAGGTTGTCAGTTTGAATCCCGGGTTGGATGGAAGCTTAGGTGTGAAAAGAGGTTTGCAATTGCCTCAACAATCAAGCCTTCGGACACCAAGTTTCGAGTAGGATTCTCGCAATCGAAAACGCCAAGGCAATAATGCTGTAGAGCGAATAATTTGATTTTTATTTATTTGTTTACCTAAAAAATCAAGCTAGGTGGTATCTTTTGAGATTTTTCAATATTTTAAATTTTTCTTGTTACGCTAGTACAGTAGTTGTTCGGTAACTGGGCGTTGTTTACTGGACTGCTTTTTAACTGGGCGCTCGATAACTGGGCTATAGCCCAGTTAAAAAGCAGACAAACGTCAAAAAACCAAAATGAACCGAAATGATCGCGGGGTTAATGGATGCAAAAATCATGTTCAATAAATAAAAAAAACTTTATCAAAATTTTTATTTAATTTCAAGTCACAATTAAAGAAATATGAAAAGTAGGCAAGCATTGTAAATAAATTTGACGAGCTTTTATTTGTTATATGTCATCAGGAAAATATTATGCATCGGTGGTCCCCTCGTTATTTTTCATTCAGCCCAGTTAGCGAGCAGCATTCTGTATTATTACAAATATTATCTTCTGGGAATCTGTACAATATGACAAATTTAGACAGCATTGAGCGATATTTTTTAAAAAATGTTTAAATATTTTTAATTGATTTCGGTTTAAAAAGGTACAGAAATCTAAAATTTGTACACCGATTTTTTAATTAAAAAAAATCAAAACTCAAGGTTAATTTTAAAAATATTTGTTCTATGAAACTGAATTCTAAGCTTGTACAATATATAAATTTTACTGATTGAAAGCTTTGCTAGTCATATTAATGGTCTGCATGTTATTTTCGTTACATGTGTCATTTCAATAAGAATGTATGAGTAAAATCAGGCTTTGAATCCAGACTGTGAAAAAATAAACAAGGGAAAATTATTGATGGGAAACTAATTTTGATTTGATGAGATTGGGTCATACAAATTTCAGCATTTTTGTATGGGACCATCCATAAACCACGTGGAAACCGGGGGAGGGGGAGGGGGGGTAAGGCGAATGTCCACGCTCCATATAAAAAAGTTTTTTTGTATGGCTAATTGTCCACGAGTGGGGGGGGGGGGGGTTGCGACTTCCAAAAAAAAAGTGTCCACGTGGTTTGTGGATGGTCCCTATGACACAATCTCACCCCAGACCCTATGTCACAATGTCGTTGGAACAACTGCAGGGTGGCCACTCAAGTCGGGAAATCGGGAAAGTCGGGAAAAAGTCGGGAATTCGCCAAAATCCGCGAGAAATTGGGAAAAAGTCGGGAATTCTGGGCATATTTGCTTGAAAATTATTTTTTAACTCTTGAATAATTTTGTTTTTTTTTTACAATTTTACAATTGAATACACTGAATTCTGCTTTAATAACTTACTTTGAATTTATGGTTCTTTCCACTAATTCAATATATTATAGAGTATGGAAAAGCTGTTTAAGACATTCAAAATCTTAATGAATATTGGATGCCTTTGACACAGATTTTCATTATATTTTTTATGAATCCAATGATCTCTATTAATTAACGTTTTATCAAACAAGAGGTAAAGTTAATAAAAAAAAATAAAATAAAAATAGAGCCTAATGGCCAGCTTAGAGTTATTACAACTTGAGTTTGGCAGTGTTTTGTTTTGTAAATATTTTTAATTGCTTAGCTAAATTCTTAAGTAATTTATAATATGTTTTATTGCCCAAATATTGCCCTTGAACTTTCTTTGAGAGTATGGAAAAATTACCTACTACAGATAAAGCTTGATTTTTAGTTTTCGGAAAACTTCAATATCGAATTAAATTCAAAATTGAAAACTTTTTTACGTTTTGAAACCATGAAGAAAATATTGAAATTGCAAAAAAAAATAATCCAAGAAATTTTGAGTTTATTGCAAAATTGTTTAAAAAATTTGTCTCTTCAAACATTTTGCTTAAAATAAGTGGGAAAACACAAATCATATCAAACTGAATTTTCATTGAAAAATAAAATAAAATAAAGAGTTAAATACTGGCCACTAGATAAATTAACATTGATTAAAAAATTCAATATCAAAAATTACAAAATTAAAAAGGGAACTTGGCAAAAACATTTTTTATGAATTCCTTGGCATTTTTCTTAATCCTTTGAAAGAATAATAACAGCAATTATGTTTAAATCGTTCTTTGATTTAAAATGATGATGAAATTTAAAAAAATAGGAACGAAATTTTAAGTTCAGTTATCTTTAACTTTTTGTCATTTCCAGTTGAAATGAAGTTTAAAAAAGTATACGTTTGCCAATTTAAAAAATAACATGGAAGTTATAAGTATTGTTGATCTTTCGACAAAGACTAATTGTTTGTGTTTCTACACTGAATCATAATAATGAATTTCCATTTTTGAAGTATTTTTTATTTGTTGTTCAGTTTCTGTATTTACAAAAATTGCCTATAGTTGGATTTTTTTTAAATTCATTTAGAATTTTTTCTCGGTGATTAGTATTGACTTTTCTTATAGAAAGTGTTATGTTTGAAATCATTCTTTAGATAAGAAATGCCTATTATTTGAGCATTCTGGAAAAGTCGGGAAAAAGTCGGGAATTTGAAAATGGGCTTTGAGTGGTCACCCTGTTAACTGGCAACGGAAAAAAGTCAATTCTCGAAATCGTGAATTGTGTTCATGAATTTGAGAACCACGAAGGAATATATTCACGTTTAAAGTGCAAATCTGGAGTTTTTTTTTAAAGGTCCAATAATCCAAATTTCCAGTTTTTGCTTGTTGGGTGTTTTTGAAACCGCCTTGAGTCAGGGGTATACAAAAACACCCTAAAAGCAAAAGCTAAAAATTTTGTTTATTGGACCTTTAAAAAAAAGACTCCACAAATACACCATACTCATGAACAAATTCCTCAGTGGTTCTCAAATTCATGAACACAATTCACGATTAAAGAAATTGATTTTTTTCTGTGCAGTAGGCCCAACATAGAAACATATACCCTACTTCTATCATTTTCATTTGCATGATTCTTTTTAGGTGCTTATAATTGCAGATCTTTTTTAGTTTTTTAGCAGACTCTTTTTTTATTTGCAATATCTAACATTTAGTAACGTTTTTAAATAGTTTTTAAGTTTAATAAATAATAAGAAAGCTTTACAATGAGAGCAAAGTAAATATATTTCTTTAAATTCTCTTTTCTATCCTCTTTCAATTCGATCAAAATTTCCCTTCCTTCTACCTTCCACCACCTGTCCCAAAACCCCTACCCCCAGACACGTCGAGCGAAAAGCGCAACCAGTACGTGACCTTCACGCGGTACATCACGTACGCGGGCCTGTGCATCGCCACCTGCATCGTGCTGCAGAGCTCGACCTGGCTGGCCGCCCTCGTCGGGTTGGCCGTGGCCGTGTACATCTCCGTGTCCGAGTACTGGCTCACCACGAATCCGCAGTCCAGTGCCGGCGGCCTTGGCGCTCCGTCGCCCAAGATACTGGACGAAATTCTGCAGCAGCAATAAAACAATGACGAGCATTTTGGAGAGTGAGGACGAAAAAGCAGTTCTTCCCAGGTTTTATGTTTAAGAATTTTCCAGTTGTTCTGGTCAGAAAGTCAGGAATTGCAGTGCAGCAGTCAAAATAGTCATGTAGGGTTTGGTAAGTGGGGAAAAAAGTTTTCTAAGATACCAAAAAATGAAAGTTTCATCGATCGACAGTTAGGTAAACAGTAGTATTAGCCATTTTAAATTAAGCACCGACATTTTAAAAGTCCTCTTTTCCGTATGCAATCACACACAATTTTGACGAAAGTTCATCCAATAAGCTTTATATGAAACAGAAGTGTGTGTAATAGCTAAGAGGAATTGTGTAAACTTTAATTTTACAATTTGCGATTGTTGAAATCGGAATGTTACAGTGAAACACATTAACAAATTAAATGCTCATCATAAAATAAAGATGCCATTCGAAATCGAGAGATGACAGATTTTTTATTAACTATTTGTGAAAAATGTCCCTTTCAGCTGAATCCAAAGTGAAACAACAACCAGATAACAGCAGTGAGGAGAGTGCTGAATCAACGGACGAACAAGAGGACAACCTAAGGGAAGAATTGTAAATGTTTTAAGGTATGTTAATAGCAAATACCTACTATTAATCATAGTTAACTAAATTTTCACTTTTTTCTTACAGGCTTGAAAAGTGTGAACGGATGTTTGCTCGTGTTTTCTGAGTGAGTAGAACAATTTTATTTATTTTCCATGAAATTACAACGGTTAATGACTAGTTCCTGAGATGTTGTAAAGCAAGTGATTTTTTTGAAAGAAATTCCTTTGCCTAAAAAAAAGTAAATCTTTCCCTGTTCCTGACGGGAACACCCGTGAAGAGTATCGGGCCGGCATTTACAAAGCGGATTCAGTGACAGATTATCAATAATGTTAACATGTTAAGATTAATGTTAACGTTCCATAGGTTGTCTTCCTAATGTGTCTTGATAAGGTCCAGTTTGTGACGATACACTACCTTCCCTTTACTAAGCAATCGAATCCAGAAGGGAAAAGATCACCAGTTGTGTTGGTCCGAGCCGGGATTTGAACCCCGATCTACCGCTTACGAGGCGGAAGCGTTACAACTGGGCTACGTGGCTCGGCATAAAATTAGTCAATTATGTTTTTTAATTTTCCTGCCTAAAATAATTACATGCTTGTAAAGCCAAATCTTTTACGGACCTTATTTATAAAATGTATTTCGTTAGTATACTTGTGATAAAATATTTGGCGCCATCCACAAATGACGTAGCATTTTAGGGGGAGGGAAAGTCTAATGGTTGTGGGGAAACAAACGAGGAAGAGGGAAGGGAGTGTAAAATCTTCGAAAAAATGTTGCGATACTTGTGGATGGCTTCTTTTTTAAATTTACTAATTTCAAAACATTGGCCAAATTTTTTTTTTCTCTAGAGGTCTTTTTTTTAGGCAATTCCATACAATACCGGTGGTGCGACATAGATTGTAATCTGTTATCTCTTTGAATATATTTAATTTGGAAATTTTAAAAATCCAACAAAACATTTAAAAATGTCCAAAATAAGCATTTTTAGCTGCACAGCAACCAAAGAAGTTACAGTCTTTTAGTGTTGCCAATGATCAAGAAGCTTTCATTTGGTCATCTCAACCAAACATCAGAGAATATAGCAACTGTCAGTATAGCTTGTTTTTTTTGCCTTCCTCACCTCACTGAGGCAAGGCTATAAAATCACTCGAAAAATGAACTTCTTAAATACAACTCCTAGATATACCTTCACGTATCGAGAAATTAAAAGTGCAACATGGAGTTAAATTTTCTGTCAAGCTGATGTGCAGTTTTCCATGACAGTTGGGAAAGTTTCACTCCATGTTACCGGCTCACATCTCTCTTTTTAAATTTCTCGATACATATCGACTCAGAATCAAATTCTGAACAAATGTCTGTCGGATGTGTGTAGACATGATTTTTTTCCACACGATTATCTCAGAACTGGCTGAACCGATTTTGGCCGGATTCGCCTTATTCTGTTCGTTTTTGGGTCCCTTAAGACCCTTTTAAATTTTATTCTGTTTAGTGAAGTACTTTTAAAGTTATGCCATGAAAAAGTTTTTTTTGTAGTTACAAAAAAGGGTGATTTTTGCATAACCTCAAAGGCCGGGTCTTTTTGCATACGCGCGAGAGTCGCGCAGCATAGAGATCTCCACGGATTCTCTCACGCACACCATGTTTCTGTGTTAGTATGTGTATTTAAAGTATTGTTTTGGTTTTGATCGATTGTGATTGGCTGAATTCCAAGCAGCTGATTTTGTTTACACTATTTTCACGCAGACATAGGCAGATCGAGTAGACAAGTCGCCTGTAAAAACCAGCTGTTTTCCACGTGCTCGTGGTATAACAAAGGACACAGCTGATTTTGACAGACGAATCATTCTACTCGATTTGCCTATGTCTGCGTGTAACTAAACTCCAAACTAACACACTCTCGCGCGTGGATATCTCTATGCGTATCGCCTGGTTGCCACATTGCTTAAGCAGTGTCTGCGTCTCTTCTGGAAAAAGTCTGTATTAATTATGTTGCTGAATACATCATTTTGTCTAGACAATGATTTACACGAACTTTTTACTGAAATATAACAACTCATAAGAGATTGTTTACTAAGACTAGGGGGACAGCATTTGCAATTCCATCGCGCACCTAATGTTGGCATATCAGCACTTTTAAATTAAATTACAGCCACCCCCCCCCCCCTTTTCTTCTTTAGTTTGGAGAGTTGGTAAAAAAAGAATTGAAAATTGCTGTTATGGGAAAAACAATAATTATAAAAAAATTAAATGAAAAAAACATTTAAAAAAAACCCTTATTTGTAAATACAACCTAAAATACAACATGAATGTGAGGAATGTAAATACAACCTAAAATACAACATGAATGTGAGGAAGGCACCAACCACCTTAAGGTGGATTAAGTAACGTTTTTTAATTTAATTTATTTAATCTGGTAGCGTAAGGTTTGCACCTTTTCAATTCCTTCCTCCGGTATCATCTGTGTTTGTTTACTAAAATTCTTGTGAGATATATTTTTGTGTATCGTGATTCCAAGCAAAGACATTCTCTCTCTATCAAGGAGCCATTACACTACCGCAAACAAACAAACAAACTCGCACCTTTTCGTGTCTGACAGTTTGCCAAACTCGCAAACAAGGCAAAATGTATGCAGGCAGGCTGACGTTTGTACAAACAAATCCAGACAAACTGGCAAACTGTCAACGAGTGCGAGTTTGTTTGTTTGTTTGCGATAGTGTAATGGCTTCTTCACTCCTCCCCAATTCTCTACGAAATCGGCCGATATCGAACGTTTTAATTTAATGTTTTTTTTTTTTAATTTTGCTCAATCTTAGTGTGGGCCTTCCCTATGACCAAAGATGCTATTTTGTGTCATTGGTTCACCCTTACAAGTCTCTATACAAATTTGGCAGCTGTCCATACAAAAATGGTACGTAAATATTCAAATTGCTGTAACTTTTGAGTGATTTTTTTTATCACACCAATTCGGCAAAGCTGTAAGTATTGTTGAGGATTATTGAGATAAAATTAAGTACTCGGCAAAAAATTGCCAATTTATTATTTATTTTTTTCACAAAAACTCAATTTTCCAAAATACGTATTTTTTATATATGTTTAAGGGAACAATAACCTGAAACTTTTGAGCCGTAGAGAAGTATGGTCAAAAAATCTTCCACCGTGTTATGAATTTAAAAAAAATTAGTGATTTTTGGAAAAAAAATCGAAATTTTATGCAAAAAAAAATTGACTTGATTTTTTAAATGTAAAACTGAATTTGCAATCGAAGTACTTTCCAAATTTTTTGATAAAGGGCTCCGTTTTCAAGATACACTCAAACCCCGGTGGTTTGACACCAACTGTTGTCAAACGAACGGGGTCACTTTTTAGTTTGACACCCCTTTTACACGGAGTTCACACACACTATCAAACGTTTGTTTTGATAGTGTGCGTGAGCGCCGTGTAAAAAGTGGCAGTTCGTCACTTTTTAGTTTGACTTTGACCAACTAACGGGGTACAAACTAAAAAAGTGTCAAACGAAAAAGTGACCAAACCACCGGGAGTTGAGTGTATAGCTATCGAACGTTTGATTTTAGCGAAAATTTGTAGTTTTTCGATTTTTAAAAATAGTGCCCATGAGTGACCACTTCTAAAAATTTGTTTTTAAGAGGTCAAAAAATTTGCTATAAAATTGTCACGGCGTCATTGAAGATTGGACCTCTGGTTGCTGAGATACAGCGGCTTAAAGAAAAAGAAACAGGATAGGGGTAGGGGGGGCAGAATGGCCCGCCTAAGTAAAATGCGCAAAAAACCATAAAAAAACATGAAAACTCATGAATTCAGTGTAGTAGGCTTATGCTTTGGGATGTTCCCTTCAATGTTATATACTTGGTTGATGAAATTTTTTAGCTTAAAACTGTTTTTGAGCCACTTTAAAAAAAAAGTTTTTTCGACTGTTTTTCCAGGGTGCGGGGCAGAATGGGCCACCCTGCGGGGCAGAATGGGCCACCCTGCGGGGCAGAATGGGCCACCTTAGAAAACAAGCCATTTTGTCTAATACAACGTTGAAGGGAGATAAGAAATGACTTAAGGTACCTTTCTAACATAGTTTCCATGAAGTTAGACCACTTTAATAAAAATAGTCACTTACCAAAACAAACATTTTTGAAAATAGTGTTAATATGTTGAAAAAGGACACTATTTTTACAAATAATCATCAAAACAACTAAAAAATCAACTAATGTTGCATTAAACGTGATTTGTGAAGCTACCAGGAGTGAAATAATCCATTAAATCCAAATTTCATAATTTTTGATTGTTTGTATAAGGCAGGATAAGGGTGGTCCATTCTGCCCCCAAGTGGATTTTAATTTAAAACTTCCACCACCAAGTCTCGAAATGATTTTAAGGTTCCGTTGTTGTTTGTATACCTTGGTAGTAACATCTAGTAACGTTATAAGCATTGAGCAAACTTTTTCAAACAATCCAACTTTTCAGAAAGCTTATTTAAAAACCTCGAAATAAACAACGTTTGCGTAGTTTTGTCAACAAATTTACATTTTTGCTCATAATTCGAAAAATACAATGAATTCAAACGTCGTTTTCGGTATGGTGAAGTTATTTGACGTCCTTTATAAGACCCTTGCCTTACAATTGGTCTAAATTCATTCTAAAGCCCAAAACCAAGGGTGGCCCATTCTGCCCCCCTGGTCCATTCTGCCCCCCCTGCCCCTAATTGAAGTTTTCTAAGTCTCACCCAAACAACCCTCCATTTTCTAATGTCGATATCTCAGCAACTAATGGTCCGATTTTTAATGTTAAAACATGAAACATTCGTGAATTTTCCTATCTTTTTTAAAACAATATTTTGATTTTTTTATCAAGACTAACATTTCAAAAGGGCCAAACATTCAATATAACGCCTTTTAGAAATGTTAGTCTTGATTACAAAAAAATCAAAATATTGTTTCCGAAAAGATCGGAAAATTTCACGAATGTTTTACAAATGTTTCATATTTTAACATTGAAAATCGGATCATTATTATACAACTGAAGGAAATTTTCAGAACTTTTCGAAATAAAATCAAAATAAAATCCTTGAAAAGTTACAAATTTTTGAATATTTACGTACCATTTTTGTGTGGACAGTTACCAAAATTGTATGGAGATTTGTATGGGTGAACCAATGACAAAAAATGGCTACTTTGGTGATAGGGAACTGGGTGCTGAAAAGACAGAATGGGTAACGTGATTTTCGAATGCTCCCCACTGCTCCGCACTACTACAACTGCACTACAGCTGTAAACAGAAACAAAGTAGAAGGCTATGTTCAAGCTCAAGCGTGACATATTTTTTGCGGGTGAAGTGACTTGGATACATTTTGGATCAGTTGATGTTAAAGTTTTCGTTGAAAAATTAAGTGCTTCGCGCTTTTTTTTTTTGTTTGTTGACAAAACGATGAGCGTCCATAAAAGGCCTTTTTGGCTTTCCTCTAGACGAAAAATTGCTTTAAAAAATGATGGAATTTTGTGAATCAGAAGAGCAATTGAATGGAAGTTCTGAGATTATCTATCTTAGAGCGCAGTGATAATATCGGAGTAAGATTATTCAATATTATTTGCCAGATGAAATTCATAGTTATTGATAACTCGTCGCTAACATTTCAAAAAGCGTCATAAAAATAGTTTTTGCTTGAGAAATAGCGCTTATTGAAATCTTAGCGACGAATTATGCCAATCTAGATTTCAACCTTTTTCTTAAGACTTTTTGACTTCGAATACCTCAAAAGCTTCATCGTCTTTTTTATTCCTGACAAAATAATTTATAGATTGATTACAATACTTGACACTTCTAGGTATCATTTTGCGAACAGTAAATTGGTTCCGCTTTGACAGTTCTAAATTGAGGCCGCTTTGCGAACCACTATTCTGCACCCAGATAGGGAAGGACCCCACAATGTTTGAGCCAAATAAAAAAATACAAAAAATAAACAACCTTTAATTTTGGCATATCAGCAATTGACGTTTAATTACAGTTTATAAAAAGCGTTTTTAACTGAAATCAAGTGATAAATAGCTCAATAGGAAGTGAGCAAGCAAGTTTCTATTGACAGTTTTACAAAATAAGTTGTTTTAACAGTGAACATCATCAAATTGGGGAGCGTTCTTTTATTACGTAACGCAGTTGGGGGGAGGGGGGGGGGATTCGGAGGCCGTGTTACGCTCCATACAAATTATTTCAAATTTGTATGGTGTTACGAGGGGGAGGGGGTCTAAACATTCGATTTTTTGCGTTACGTAATAAAAAAACGCTCCCTTGGATGGAGTTAGGAGCGAGTGCATAACCTGCCAAACATACGAGAATTTCCCATAAATACCCGAAAATCTGTTTTTTTTTCGATAATGCACAGAATGGTTAGCCATTGCTAATTTTTTAATGGTTTTGTTTATTCAAGTTCAAACATTCAAACGCGTTTCTTGGAACGTCGAAATGGCTAGTATGACAAAATAGCACGAACACGTCGAAATATTAAATTGCGAATATTCAAGGATAATGTTCGAAGAACAAGAAACCAACAACACCACAATCACATCGTTGTTTGGAACAAGGCTGATATATTTTCGTAAAATCGTCTTTAAAGTGTGAGTGTTCTGTATGTGTGTCTGTGTGTGTGTTATGTTGCGTTGAATCCATATCCATATGTTATTACAGTTGTTCAATTTTCTTAAATATTGATCCGGACAGCGCACTTGCACGCGTGTTTGCCTTTTTTTTGTTTTCGTTTTAATTCTTTTCTTTCTTTCATTCCTTTTAAAGGACAACTCGGTGATGTGTTGTTTTACAAACAAATCAAAATTGTACATTTACACAAACTATCGACAGATAGGTAGTGAGGGGGTTTTGCGGTTTTGAACGGGGGTGTCGTAATAAGAAAAAAAGTAAATCGTATCACTTGATATCTTTCTAGCTTAAAACTGTGATGGAGCATAGTTTAAGGTTGTCTTTTCTAACGTAAAATAAATAAATAAATATTTGATTATCCCGGTTTGTTAAGCAACGCCTTAGACACAAAATAGGAAACTGAGCAAAGAAAAAACCTGTCGACGCATTTCATTTACACACTGATTCACTGACTGTTTGTAAATAGTTGTTTGGTTGTTTGTTTATGGAACAGAGTTAATATACTTTTTTTGTTTTGTTAAGAGGAGGAGTATACAGCGAAAGGGAAACATGCACAACTTGTTTTTTTTTTTGTTTTCAATCAATTCTTCTAGAGGTTAGATAGTAGTGTGTTGTATCGGCTGCTTACTGATTATATAGATTGTATTTGTTTTGTGTGAGTGTCAATATTATTTTTAAAGTATATAATTGTGATGCAAAGTGTATACATAAATTAAATCTATATACGATCTTCCTTTCGTCCTGACCTAAAATCTAAACAATTTAAAATACACCAAAAAACGAAAACTGGACTACAGATTGTAATAGCAAACGTACGTAAACTTTTCTCATTGAATCATCCTTGACAGTAAATAGTTACGTTTTAGGAAGAATTAATCCAAAGGTGGCAAAACGTGAACACCTACGAATAGCACAGTTTTAAATTTAAATAGCCTAACTGCAAACATATAATATATGTATATTCGTCTTGTAAAACCTGCATTCAAATTTAATTTAATGTACGTAGACAGTAAGCCTTCACTATTAGTTGTTTTTTGCTTTTTTTCATGCTGTTGGCGGCGGCGAATAGAAATGGCGCGGCGTGGCTAAGGGCTCGCGAAAAAAGATTCTTTTATGTGTTTGTTTGGTATCTAAACCCGGCCATTTTTAATGCTGCCGTTGCCATTGTTGAGACCGTTCGCCTTCGATGTCCGGTACGTGTAGAGCGATTGCAGCGGAACGTGCAGCAGCTCCACGATCTGGGTAAAGTTTACCTCTGAAAACAAAGAGAATGTGAAAATTTGCACCAAATTTGCCACTTGAAAAAAGAAAGAACTTTCTCTCACCATTCTCCGGCGTAATAATACCGTGCCTAATCATAAAGTCCAGCAGGACGGGACAGCTGGTGGTTTTAAAGTCCGGCGCAAAACACCTCTCCAGGCACTCCAACGCCGGCAGCAGCTTAAAGTTCTGCACCTCCCCGTCGCTGTTGTCCGGCCGAAAGTCCTCCGGCAGCTCCAGGTCGAACACAAACTCCGTGTTCGGAAACAGGCCCCGTTCGCTCTCGAAGAAGAACGACACACAGCCGGCCGACACGAGGTTCTTGATGAGGTTCGCCGGAATCGAGGCCTCCTCGGCGGCTTCCTTGATGGCGGTTTCCTTAATCCCATACCCGACGGACAGCCCACCGCTCACCATGTTGTCCCACTTGCCGGGCCAGGTTTGCTTCGTGTCGGAGCGTTGCTGCAGCCAAATGCACAGGCCCTTGGTCGGATGTCGGACGTACCCGTTGATTTCGACGCCGTAGTTGCGAACGCCGAACAGACACGTGGCCGACCGGTCCATCTTGAGCAGCGATTCGGTTGTGCTCTTGACGTCGTAACACTCGTTGCGCCATCCCTTGAGGGCCACGAAAACGCCCTCGGCGCGGAACTCCTTCAGGACGCGGTCAACCTGCTGCGAGCGCTCGGTGTAGTCGCGAAAGGCCGGATTCAGTTCGACGATGTTCTGCCGGGGAGAACGAAGTGATTAGAACAGTGACGTAGAACCCGAAATTAGAATTATGGTCATGACGTATATTTGCTTGTACTGATAAAGGCACACGTAAGAGTTTGTGCTCAAAACATGAACTTGCAATTTTTGAAGTGGGCTCACTAGGTTAGAGATAAGAGTAAAAAGGTTTAAGTACTTGTTCGGACATTGATCTTCTGGTTTTGTTACTATTGGTAACAACCAATAATATAGAAATGTAAAGGTATTGTTATCAATACGAAGCTTAATCTGTACCAATAGAATTCAGCTAAATCTACTCTAGAGATAAACTTTTTATTATTGGCCGAGCCATCATTACCTGTTTGCCCTGTTCGGCGTCTTTGATGCAGAACACCTCCGGATACTTGAGTAGCTGTTCCAGAACGTTCTGGCTGATCAGGCCCACCTGCTGGCCGTCGACGACAAACGGCCGACAGTCGCCCTTTACTAGGCCTGCGAATTGTAACAGAATAAGACAAACATAAAATATTTTTTAGGATTAATGAAGCTCTAAAACATTGTAAATCTATCTGAGATAAAACCATTTAGTTATTGTTTTGCCATTAAATTGTTGGTCAAAAAGAAAATTAAACTTCAATTCGTTAAATTTATTTTACTGCACCCTCCACAAGTGAAAACTGTTTCTGAGTTATTTTGAACATAAGTAAGCAATTTTCCATCAAAATCGGAAATGGATTTTGTTTATATTTTTTGAATTGGCTCAAACTTTTTGAGGGGCTTTTCTATGACCAAAGAAACCATTTTGTGTCATTTGTTCACCCATACAAGGCTTCTTACAAAAATATTACGTAAATATTCGAAAATCTGTATCTTTTTTTATTTGATTTTGAAGGAATTTTCTGATCGGTTTGGTGTCTTCGGCAAAGTTACACAGAAAAAAAATGTCATTTTCTAATTAACTTTTTATCCCACAAAAAAAAACATTTTCCCAGTATCAGTATTCAGTACACCCAACTGGCAGTCGCATGATTGTGTTGCATGGCGGCATGAAAGTATATCAGAATCTGCATGAAATCTGTCCTCATGCATTTTTTGCGATATGGGCGTGTGACATTTTTGCCCGTTACCGACAATTATCGACATTACCGACGGCTTTTTGGTTGTATTTCACAAAAAAAAACACTTAGTGGAACGAGGATTGAACCACCAATTTCTTGATTGTTGATCCGACACGCTACCACCGCGCCATGGACGCTTGATGAAATGTGAGTGAAAGAGCACTAACATATGCTTCTCTTTGGGGTTTTGCTCAGGGACGGGCCAGCATTATATGTGTTGGTGAGAACTGCAGATCACTGAAATTTTTACACGCGGGCAAAAATGATCTACGGGCTTGCTGCAAAAAATGTTATAAAATGTGACATTTTCTGCAGCAAATCCAATGTTGCAGATTTTGAGGTATATTTTTCCTTTGGGAGTATTTTTATTTTTTATTTTTTTTTAATGTTTTAATGGACATAAAAAAACAACTTTTGAGCCACAGAAAAGTATGTTTTTTGGGAAGGTGTACATTTTTATGTCAGAAGAGTCGTGTGGTGTTCGTCGGGGGGATCGGTGTGTGACGTCGCGCGCGAGAATCCGCGAGAAAGTGGTGAAAGATTCTGGAATCATTGAAAAGAAGTTCGCGTCGAGGCCTTGGAAGTTGGGCCATCAGTCGTGTGGTGTTCGTCGGGGGGATCGGTGTGTGACGTCGCGCGCGAGAATCCGCGAGAAAGTGGTGGAAGATTCTGGAATCATTGAAAAGAAGTTCGCGTCGAGGCCTTGGAAGTTGGGCCATCAGTCGTGTGGTGTTCGTCGGGGGGATCGGTGTGTGACGTCGCGCGCGAGAATCCGCGAGAAAGTGGTGAAAGATTCTGGAATCATTGAAAAGAAGTTCGCGTCGAGGCCTTGGAAGTTGGGCCATCAGTCGTGTGGTGTTCGTCGGGGGGATCGGTGTGTGACGTCGCGCGCGAGAATCCGCGAGAAAGTGGTGGAAGATTCTGGAATCATTGAAAAGAAGTTCGCGTCGAGGCCTTGGAAGTTGGGCCATCAGTCGTGTGGTGTTCGTCGGGGGGATCGGTGTGTGACGTCGCGCGCGAGAATCCGCGAGAAAGTGGTGGAAGATTCTGGAATCATTGAAAAGAAGTTCGCGTCGAGGCCTTGGAAGTTGGGCCATCAGTCGTGTGGTGTTCGTCGGGGGGATCGGTGTGTGACGTCGCGCGCGAGAATCCGCGAGAAAGTGGTGAAAGATTCTGGAATCATTGAAAAGAAGTTCGCGTCGAGGCCTTGGAAGTTGGGCCATCAGTCGTGTGGTGTTCGTCGGGGGGATCGGTGTGTGACGTCGCGCGCGAGAATCCGCGAGAAAGTGGTGGAAGATTCTGGAATCATTGAAAAGAAGTTCGCGTCGAGGCCTTGGAAGTTGGGCCATCAGTCGTGTGGTGTTCGTCGGGGGGATCGGTGTGTGACGTCGCGCGCGAGAATCCGCGAGAAAGTGGTGGAAGATTCTGGAATCATTGAAAAGAAGTTCGGGTCAAGGCCTTGGAAGTTGGGCCATTAGTCGTGTGGTGTTCGTCGGGGGGATCGGTGTGTGACGTCGCGCGCGAGAATCCGCGAGAAAGTGGTGAAAGATTCTGGAATCATTGAAAAGAAGTTCGCGTCGAGGCCTTGGAAGTTGGGCCATCAGTCGTGTGGTGTTCGTCGGGGGGATCGGTGTGTGACGTCGCGCGCGAGAATCCGCGAGAAAGTGGTGGAAGATTCTGGAATCATTGAAAAGAAGTTCGCGTCGAGGCCTTGGAAGTTGGGCCATCAGTCGTGTGGTGTTCGTCGGGGGGATCGGTGTGTGACGTCGCGCGCGAGAATCCGCGAGAAAGTGGTGAAAGATTCTGGAATCATTGAAAAGAAGTTCGCGTCGAGGCCTTGGAAGTTGGGCCATCAGTCGTGTGGTGTTCGTCGGGGGGATCGGTGTGTGACGTCGCGCGCGAGAATCCGCGAGAAAGTGGTGGAAGATTCTGGAATCATTGAAAAGAAGTTCGCGTCGAGGCCTTGGAAGTTGGGCCATCAGTCGTGTGGTGTTCGTCGGGGGGATCGGTGTGTGACGTCGCGCGCGAGAATCCGCGAGAAAGTGGTGGAAGATTCTGGAATCATTGAAAAGAAGTTCGCGTCGAGGCCTTGGAAGTTGGGCCATCAGTCGTGTGGTGTTCGTCGGGGGGATCGGTGTGTGACGTCGCGCGCGAGAATCCGCGAGAAAGTGGTGGAAGATTCTGGAATCATTGAAAAGAAGTTCGCGTCGAGGCCTTGGAAGTTGGGCCATCAGTCGTGTGGTGTTCGTCGGGGGGATCGGTGTGTGACGTCGCGCGCGAGAATCCGCGAGAAAGTGGTGAAAGATTCTGGAATCATTGAAAAGAAGTTCGCGTCGAGGCCTTGGAAGTTGGGCCATCAGTCGTGTGGTGTTCGTCGGGGGGATCGGTGTGTGACGTCGCGCGCGAGAATCCGCGAGAAAGTGGTGGAAGATTCTGGAATCATTGAAAAGAAGTTCGGGTCAAGGCCTTGGAAGTTGGGCCATTAGTCGTGTGGTGTTCGTCGGGGGGATCGGTGTGTGACGTCGCGCGCGAGAATCCGCGAGAAAGTGGTGGAAGATTCTGGAATCATTGAAAAGAAGTTCGCGTCGAGGCCTTGGAAGTTGGGCCATCAGTCGTGTGGTGTTCGTCGGGGGGATCGGTGTGTGACGTCGCGCGCGAGAATCCGCGAGAAAGTGGTGAAAGATTCTGGAATCATTGAAAAGAAGTTCGCGTCGAGGCCTTGGAAGTTGGGCCATCAGTCGTGTGGTGTTCGTCGGGGGGATCGGTGTGTGACGTCGCGCGCGAGAATCCGCGAGAAAGTGGTGGAAGATTCTGGAATCATTGAAAAGAAGTTCGCGTCGAGGCCTTGGAAGTTGGGCCATCAGTCGTGTGGTGTTCGTCGGGGGGATCGGTGTGTGACGTCGCGCGCGAGAATCCGCGAGAAAGTGGTGGAAGATTCTGGAATCATTGAAAAGAAGTTCGGGTCAAGGCCTTGGAAGTTGGGCCATTAGTCGTGTGGTGTTCGTCGGGGGGATCGGTGTGTGACGTCGCGCGCGAGAATCCGCGAGAAAGTGGTGAAAGATTCTGGAATCATTGAAAAGAAGTTCGCGTCGAGGCCTTGGAAGTTGGGCCATCAGTCGTGTGGTGTTCGTCGGGGGGATCGGTGTGTGACGTCGCGCGCGAGAATCCGCGAGAAAGTGGTGGAAGATTCTGGAATCATTGAAAAGAAGTTCGCGTCGAGGCCTTGGAAGTTGGGCCATCAGTCGTGTGGTGTTCGTCGGGGGGATCGGTGTGTGACGTCGCGCGCGAGAATCCGCGAGAAAGTGGTGGAGATTTCTGGATTTCATTGAAAAAGGGATTCACGTCGTCTTGTGTATATTCACTTTCATTTAGCTTTGGAAGCCCTTCCCATAGCATCGTTGCTCGGATGGCACGCCGGCGGTAGAAGTGAAAAATCGCGATTGAGGAATTGATAAGTCCTTCTCATAGCGTCGTAGCTCGGAAGGCAACGATTATGTTTCCCTGATCTATTTAAAATTGCACGTCGCCGAATAAATCGATAAATACAATAACATTTAATTTTGAAAGTCCTTCCCATAGCATCGTTGCTCGGATGGCACGCCGGCGGTAGAAGTGAAAAATCGCGATTGAGGAATTGACAAGTCCTTCTCATAGCGTCGTAGCTCGGAAGGCAACGATTATGTTTCCATGATCTATTTAAAATTGCACGTCGCCGAATAAATCGATAAATACAATAACATTTAATTTTGAAAGTCCTTCCCATAGCATCGTTGCTTGGATGGCACGACGGCGGTAGATGTGAAAAATCGCGATTGAGGAATTGATAAGTCCTTCTCATAGCGTCGTAGCTCGGAAGGCAACGATCGCCGAATAAATCGATAATACAATAACATTTAATTTTGAAAGTCCTTCCCATAGCATCGTTGCTCGGATGGCACGCCGGCGGTAGAAGTGAAAAATCGCGATTGAGGAATTGACAAGTCCTTCTCATAGCGTCGTAGCTCGGAAGGCAACGATTATGTTTCCATGATCTATTTAAAATTGCACGTCACCGAATAAATCGATAAATACAATAACATTTAATTTTGAAAGTCCTTCCCATAGCATCGTTGCTCGGATGGCACGCCGGCGGTAAGATGTGAAAAGTCCTTCTTATAGCGTCGTAGCTCGGAAGGCAACGATTATGTTTCACTTTCTGGTCATATCATCTACCAAGATGAATCCTGACCTTCCCTTTCCTTCCCCTACTAACACAATTCCCCCACTTCCCGTGATGCTTGAAGGAGATGCTGTGGATTCAACGGTCTCATGCGGTGTCAACAGGTATAGAGCGACAAACTCTGTGTCTGATGAGTCTGCAACTTCAACTATCGGACTAACATTCCTACCTTTGTTGAACTGCATCTCCTTGGGGGGGCGCCGGTATTGACTTGAAGCAGAGATCTTCAGGGGTTATACAGTGAGGATGATTAGCTCCCACTAATCATCTGTTGGTTCATTGTGTAACTTCAGCTGATCCGTCAATAACGGAGTAGCAGCTCATTGGCAGTCAACCATGCTCATGCTCATGCTCATGCTCAAGGTGTACATTTTTATGTCAGAAAAAATGTGTAATTTTACCTCTGAAAATGTGTAATTTTACCACTGTTCTGGTGTAATGTCGCTTTTCAGTCTAAATTGAGGTAAAATTACATCATAAAAGAGGTAACATTCAACTTTTTTTTAAATACATGATTGTCCATTAGAGTGTAACAAAAATGACTTTTTGGCGGGCATCAAAGGGTTTGTTCCGGTGGGCATACTAAGCCCAAATCCAAATTATGAGCTTGATTGTACGTAACAGGAGCTGGCGCTTTGCATTTGAATTTTAAATGGGATTTAACCCGTAAAAAAAGATTTTTTCAAAAATGTCACTTCTTGAGGCATTTTGGCCACTGAAGCGTTTATTTTCAACATCGTTGGCGTGTAGGCCAGATCCTTGCGCATCTTTTGGTATATATAACATTGAAATTTGGAGCACCCTGGACAGGTACAGACCTTCAAAGTATGGCATTTTTTCGAAAAATTTACCCCAGCAAATACAAATGGCGTCTAGGGCGTCGCGAGGCGCGACGCGTATCTTTTTTGCCGGGGTCGATTTTTCGAAAAAAATGCCAAACTTTGAAGGTCTGTACCGAGCTCCAGGGTGCTCCAAATTTCAATGTTATATATACCAAAAGATGCGCAAGGATCTGGCCTACACGCCAATGATGTTGAAAATAAACGCTTCATTGGCCAAAATGCCTCAAAAAGTGACATTTTTGAAAAGAATCTTTTTTTACGGGTTAAATCCCATTTAAAATTGAAGGGCGGAACGCCAGCTCCTGTTACGTCCAATCAAGCTCAAATTTTGGATTTGGGCTTAGTATGCCCACCGGAACAAACCCTTGAATGCCCGCCAAAAAGTCATTTTTGTTACATCCTATTGTCCATTCCTAAAAAAGGTTTTTTAAGTTGAGAAAACCTCTGATTGCTGATATACTCATCCAAACTATCTCAGCAACGAATGATACAATTTTCAATGTTAAAAAATGAAACATCTGTGTTATTTATTTGAAATTTGGAAATTAAGACTTACATTTCGAATAGGCTTAATATTGAATAATGGCCTCGAGCCGAGAGAATAATGGCATCCGTCAAAAAAAATTGTGTTGTTTACTACGGAAATCGAACCAGGTATCTTTGACTAACTATCTCAATGACTTGACCTCGACCATCACAGCTTGATGTCTCAGGATTTGTTGATAAGTCGATGTGTCCCTCGTTGGAGATTTACTGTTTCAATTAACGAATGAACACACTTGTTTTGATGATGTGAGTTGGTACAGTCATCCCACATATTCGGAACACCCACAAATTCGGAACACTTTTGTGGTAATTTATCAATAACATGGCAAATGCAGCTTTTCTGACGACCCTACTATTTTTAGGACCTTCATTTGGACATTCTCTTGCTATTTCACTAGTAAAAGTAGTAATTTTTGAACAAAAAAAAAACCATTTCAAGACTATTTTATCAAGAGCAGCAAAATTCTGCACGGAAAGGGGATCCATCGCCAAATCGCGATAAAGTTCGCTAAAACTAGCGAAAAATGTCGCTAATTTCTCAGCCTGCACAAAAATTACCTAGAATCGCTAATTTTTTTCGCTGGTTTGGAAACCGATGAAATTCTACCAAACCAGTGAAAAAAAACACTGGTTTGGTGAAAAATGTCGCTGTTTGGGGGATCAGTTTTGCTAGAATCAGAAAATTTTCTCGCTGGTTTGGAAAAAGCGGCAGGGCACCAAAATCAACCAGGAGATTATTGTACTGGTTTTGGGAAACAATTCGCTGGTCCAGCGGATTTCTTCACTGGACCAGTGTTCTTTTACGCTAGATCAGCGTTTTCTATCGCTGACGTCCGGTTTTTTTTTTTCCGGCGGCAGCAGCTCGTACCAAAATCAACCAGTAGATTATTGTGCTGGTTTTGGGAAACAATTCGCTGGTCCAGCGGATTTTTTCACTGAACTGGTGTTCTTTTACGCTGGATCAGCGTTTTCTATCGCTGACGTCCGGGTTTTTTTTTCCGGCGGCAGCAGCTCGTACCAAAATCAACCAGGAGATTATTCTACTGGTTTCGGCGAAAAATCCGCTGGTTCAGCGAATGTTTCCACTGGACCAGTGTTTTTTTTGCACTGGATCAGCGTTTTTTATCACCGACGTTTGTTTTTTTGTTTTGGCGGCAGAAGCCTATGCCAAAATAAACCAGAGGATTTGAGAACCAGAGATTAATTGGGAATCGTGTAAAAGCATGTGGCAAAGTGGTTGTTTAAAACCGTCTTGCATGTTATAAGCTGAATTTTGTGAATGTGTTGATTTGTGCACAGTTTCATATTACCAGTCTTAATTAAATTTTCCTTAGATTGAAACTTTACCACATTCTGCTGCAATGAATGGCGGGGTTTTGACTAACGTTGATTCATGGCAGCATGGCCTACTGATCCCGCGACGGTCACACTGAATGATTGACCCCCGTGAATCACTTTGGGTGTGGGCAGTGTCTGCGCTGGAATTTTATCTAGAAGCCTTTGTCGATGATCTCGTTGAACCTCCAGCTCGACCTGCGCTTGGGCTGTAAAAAAATCGTTGCATTTGTATATTCTATAGAAACGATGTAAAATCTTTTACCTTGCGTGTTGGGTTTCCTTCCGACACATTGGCACATAATATCGGATTTTGTTTGAGAAAAAAATTAGCAAAAAATTATAGTTCGATTAGAATTTCCTAGCTTAATTGACAATTGTGAAAACGCTTTCTGTGACAGATCGACAACACGCAGCTTCTAATCAAAATTGGGTACCATTACAGAGAGATCAACTGCTCGAATGATGCCCACTCAAAATTGAGTTGATTTTTGAATCGAGCAGAAACTTCAACACGCCTAGGGAGCGTTATTTTATTACGTAACGGGAGGGGGGTCGCACGCTTCATTCAACATTTTTTACAATTTTTCCATTTTTTTTTTGCGTTACTTAAAAAAAACAACGCTTCTCTAATGGTGTTAAAATATTTTTGCATAGATTTTGCAACAATTGTGAAAGTTGTAAAAATTTATCAAACAAAGTGCACAGATTTTCTCAGCGGGTAGTTTGAAACTGTTCTAAAGTGGTCGAAAGCACTCAGTCGAGACACAAACCGGTTTGGCGAGCGGGGGATAGAAGGTATCATTTTCAATGTGCAAATATTTGGTGTGCAGTTACCCAGTAACGAAGTTCTTGTAGGATTCTTGCAGAGTTTTTACAGAGCTGTATATTCTAACAGCATTCTAGAAGAAATGTTCTACCCTTCTAACAGGATTCTGGCAGAACCAGGCGGAGAATTTGATCAATCATTCAATGGTGATTTAAATAAATCAAAGAAATTGAACTCATTAGGAGCATTTATTCCGTCTACGTTTAAAAAATGATTTAAACTACAAAAAAATCTTATTACATATATTGAACCTTGAGAACTTTAAGTAGAGTTATTGCTTAACTTTCTTTACTTATTAAATAAAAACTCAATCAATAGATCAAATTATAGGACAATATATTCAGTCAAAGCATAAATTTACACATTAAAAATAAATAAATAATTCACAATCTTCACAATAAATACAATACGATAGAAATTACTTAGCGGGAGGTTTAGATAAATATGCAAGGAGGCTTACAACGCAGGCGTATTTTGTATCGTTGTCAAAAACCAGGCCATACGCATGCTTAGGGATGAACGTCCACATGGGTTTGGCATCAGGTGGGTATTGGGCGTTAAGTACAAAGGCCAGCAGCCACTGCTTGTCCCGTTCGCTCATCAGGTTCGCGTACTCGTCGTACTCGCCCGACCGGTTCAGCTTGCCACGGTGATGCTGCATCTGCTGCTGGTTCTGGTGGTAATTCTGCCGATTATTGTGCTGCTGCTGGTAGCGATTCTGACCCTGTTGCTGGTGTTGACGGTGCTGGTTCAGCATCGGATGGTTTTGCTGAATCTCCTGAACCAGCCGTTGGTTGAAATTCGGCGGCGGCACACTCATCGGAAACGGCGGCGGAACGTTCGTCTGGAGCAGGTGCAACGGTGGCAACGGGGGAACCATGTTCAACGGCGGCGGAAAGTTCACCGGAATCGTCAACGGCGGCTGGTGATTCATCATTCCGGGAAATCCGGGCGGCGGACGAGGCAGTCCCATGCCCGGATGATGAAACGGCGGCAGCTGCTGGGGAACCTCCGGCGGCATCGAGTGCTGCGCCTGCTGCTTGATCATGTTCTGCTCGATCTCCTCCACCGAACAGATGCGCATCTGAGCCGGATTCGGCAGCGGGAAGTTGGGCGGAAGACCGACAAAGGGGCCACCTAAAACAAGCCAAATGATAACAAACTCCCTTCTCACAAAATCTCCCCACCCTTACCTGGTCCCCCGCCTATCCTCTGATGGTGCTGCTGGTGCTGCATCGCCGCCATCAACGAACTCTGCGGATGGTGCTGCTGCATCGCCGGATGTGGCAACTGCGGCCACGGCGTCTCCGGCTTGCTCGGCATCGTCCACACGCTCGGACCATATCCTCGTGCAGCTCCTCCCAGTCCCCCTCCCGTGCCTGCCCAAACGTCTCATCGTTCAGCGCATCGTACTCCTCCTCCGAATCGTCCGGACCGCCCCCAATTCCCCCGCCTCCGTCATCCTCCACCGGAAGATGCGTGTCGAACCCGAAGAAGGAATCCGTCATTGTGACAACTGCAGCGGGCCCGAATCCCAACCAGCGCGGACAAATTGCGCCCAACCGCTTTGTTTACAAACCGCCGCCAAATGGCCACTCCGTCCTCCTCCGCAACGCACAACCTTTTGGCACTTCGAACGCCAACCCACAACATCACACGGCAGCTAGAAGAGAAATTCCACATTAAAACCATAGCCCCGCGAGGAAACTGCCACCGGACCCCGGCTAAACTCACCTTTGGTGGCGTGGCCACGGATTAAAAACGGAAAAACAAACAGGGAATCGCGGGTGCGCGCACCAAAAAGAAAAACAATTAGCGATGAGATGGAGCAATGCTACGAAATTCCGACGACGACGACGACGTTTGACGTTTACGCGGCCCGCGAGCGGCGAGACGACGGATGACAGCAAGATGACAGTGGCGACCAGTGATGGCAGATTCGGTGGGAATTTAATGTTTGTGGTGTGGCAAAATGAAATGAAATTCCATTTTTTATTATTTTTGTTTTTTTTTTTTTTCAATTAACCTTCAGTGTATCCCGCTCAATCTCAAAGACACAGTTTTGAACAAATGTTGTTTTTTTCCAGCGCGTGACCGGTAACCGACCTAAAAATCTTAAAGTTCCGTTCCGGTTGACGGAGGTTTACGGATGGAACAATCGTCAGAAAAGATTTCGCAGTAACGGAAGCAGATTTAAAAGAAAGTCCAGCCAGGTTGTACTTACTTGCCACAGCACAAACTGTTACGCGGCCATGGTCAAGTTCCTCGCCTACGATTCTTGCTGCCACCTGCGACAATTTGTGCACTCATCTATGCAGCAGTACAAATACATCTCCAGCTTCACTGCACCGTATTTTTCTGCTGCGAGAACTTTATGGAAACGTGCTTCTTTTCATTGAAAAGAACCATCACCTGTTGAGTATGTATTTTAATGCTGAACACTTGATGCAGAACTTTTTCATGCTTTTTTGTTTTGAAAAAACCCCTAAAGCAATTCGATTGCCACAAATCGCTTCCAAACGTGAACAATAACAAACATTTATGACGGCTGTCGGAAGGATGTGTATCAAACCAGCGAAAACTTTCGCTGGAAAAGAAACCGTTTCGGAAATAACAAACCAGCGAAACCAAGTTGCTGGATTTGATTTCGCGCAGCCACCTTTTTCAGCGAAAAATTTCGCTGGTTTAGAGAAAAATTTCGCTGATATCAGCAAAACCAACCCAGCAAAATTCGGTCGCTGGTTTGGCGATCGATCCCCTTTCCGTGTGCCTCCAAATTGCCTGTTCCATGATTGTGGGATGTTATTGTGCCTCCCACAATTGTGGAATACCTGAATTTAACTGATATTTTCACAAAAAAAGTTATCAGACCATTAATAAAACATTACTAAGCATGAGTTTTATTGGTTTCATATTGGCGATGTTATTATTTCGTTAAAAAAATTACTCCTGGAGAGAAAAAAAGTTTGTTTACATCGTAAGAAAAAAGTGTTCCGAATTTGTGGATTTAAAGGGTCAATGTTTTTCTTTGAAAACATGATATAAAACGTAAAAATGTACAGCTGGTCTATACATCAATCGAAAGATCGCAAGAAAAACTTTCACATGAAGGTAAAAGCAAATCATTATGTTCAATTATCGATTTTCTATGATTTGTTGAACATTGGCCGATCTGTAAACTGTTCCGAATATGAGGGATGACTGTAGCATTATTCTTTCGTGTCTAGCATTGAGCCCTCAATCAATTTATAGGGAACGATTCTCTCGATTCTGTATTGTGGGTGTAAGGTAGTCCTTATACACGAAAAAAGGTCAATTCCCGAAAACGTGATTTAAGTTCATGAATGTGAGAACCACGAAGGAATATATTCACGTTCATAGTGCAAATGCACCATACTCATGAATAAATTCCTTCGTGGTTCTCACATTCATGAACACAATTCACGATTTCGGAAATTGATTTTTTTTTCTGTGTACGTCCTCTTATAAGTTAACTTGAGATGTAGGGGAAGACGTACTGTATCAAAATAAGGACATACTTGAGAAACCTCACAAAAAAAGGCTTTAACATTAGGTCAGAACTCTTATTTTAGAATTTGACTATCGTTTTGTTAACACGAATTGCCAAACAAAAAAAAAACAAACGATTCAAAAGTACTCGTAATAATTAGATAAATTCTCGTCCTGGAAAAAAAATATTTTGCAGCTAATTGAGTTTTTTTTAAATTAATTATCATGCATGATAATTTTGCTTACATTTTTTCAATCATTTGTATGCATTTTTATGTACTTTTTCCCAATAAATTATGTTTTCGGACTATTTTCTATTTTTTCATAGTTAAAATCAGTATGGAAACTTGCTCAACTAAACACACCTTTTAAAAGATCTTGGTCAAAACTACCAAATTACCTCACACTAGAAATATCGAAATAGCAAAAAATATAGCGGTACGAGCCCAAATTTTTTTTCCAGATTTTTTATTATTTTATCCGTGTCCAGGAGGTTATTTTTTAAAACAACTTATGTTCTACGAAAAACTTAACTTCTCTTGTTCAATTTTTTTTCTTTCATTTTTAGTTTTTAGATTTGCATTTATCTTATTTAGTTTATGTTTGTTTCTGATAGTATTTTGCTCATACCCTTACATTTTCAGATTTTTCATGTTTTTAAGCAAATTTTTAAATTTTTTCCTTGTTTTTCACATGTTCTACTATAGTTTGATACCATTATCGTTTTAATTGTAAAAAATGCGGAGAGGCATAGCCTGGGACATTACAAAAATTACTGCGTACTTATTTTCACATAAATTTAGGAAATGTTAGTAAAAAACACAGCCCCCAGAAAAAAATATCTATTTTAAAACATTGGAAATGTCACATAAAACAAGTAAATCTTTCAACGCTAAAATTTTCTTACATTTTAAGAGTTCTTCTTTCCAATTCTTTTGAAATAATAAAAATTGGTAAAAAAAAATGTTGGCGAATTTTCAGAACAAAACATAACTGAATGAATGTCGTTTCCATGATCTTGACATTATCCTTATGCATGTTTATTTTCTGTTAGTTTTCAATGAATCACCCTTCTCCACATCGCTTGCAAAAAAAAGTGGTTATTGGCTTCGAATTGAGGCCAAATGCCGTTGTTGTTGTTGTTGATTTTTACCACACACACACATGCTATTATATGCGCCAATCCCACACAACACACACACACCGTACATACTCGCGTGCATGAGGCGCGGAGCTTCGCAATGTCCACCGCGGTACCCGCGTGGTATGGTGTTGTGAAATCAACGAATTTACAGCCCCAAACCAACCAACCACACACGGCCAACGCGGGGCGGTTCTGATAAAACAAAACCGTAAAGTCAAGATAAGCCCCGAAGGTTGGCTTCCCCACTTTTTAGGGTGTGGGTTCTGAAAATTGATTTTTTTGTTTGTTTTTTTTTTTTGTACTTTGCAGGGATTAAGTCAATTAATTAGTTGGAGGTGGGTACTTTCGTGCAAATTTGACTAATTGAAGAAGATTAATTTAGTTTCGTTAATTTCAGAATGACGCCGTCAACCCTCATAGAAATTGCAATTTCCGTCAACGAAAACGTCGCAAGACGCCGTCCGAATGGGCACTTGGCGCAAATTTATTTACCAACAAATGGTTTAAAGAGAGTGTCGGTACGGCGTGCGGTTGTTGTTCTTTGCGCCAAACGGTCCCACAGAGAAGCTATCATAAATAAACAAAATTGTGCGCCACAAATATAAATACCGCGCTGTCTAATTAGCAGAGTACTCTTAAACGCCAAAACCCGATCTTCTGGGGATCATCTACTGCGGCGTGGACGCGGAACGTGGAGGTCGGCGGAACGGGTTCAAGGTCTGGGCAGGTAACGCGTTTTCGAAAATGAAAGTACCATATGACTTAAAGTGTTTCTTTTTTTTTCCTCTCTTTTTCACGACGTCCATGTGGAATCACTTGTGTAAACTTTTCGCTCTTTTTTTTTTGCTTCTAGATGATGCCGATGACGAAAATTCTGCGTCGATGGTGCTAATTGGAAAATAATGCGATGGCAAATTTGTTGGATTTTTTTCCACCCCAAGATGGTCACCTTCAAAAATTTGCCACAACATTCCTGTCCCCGTCAAGGCCCTGATTTCGAGCGAGATTTCCTCTGTTCGCGATTCAAGAGGGACTGTCGCAGGCAGAGTTTTAATTCAGGCGCACTCCTTGCCCGAATCTGCACCATTTGTTGTTGGGCCGAGACCTGTGCCGCTATCGATTTTATGCAATCGATTCTGGGCAGACAGGCGGCATCGCCACTAGGAGAAAGGCAGCTGGTTCAACTGGGTCAGCGCAGCAACACTTACCATTCAAATAGAAGCAATTAAACTTCTGCGCCAACCTAAGCAGTCTGGACATCTTGGGCTCCTCGTCGTCACTGTTGCTGTTCATCATCGTCGAAAAGCTCACTCACTATCACACACTATCGTTTTCGCCTCAAACAATCCACCAGACTGTCAGCCTCAGTCAGTCAGGAATCGAAACAACACACTGCTGCCTGCTGCTGCTGCACACACCGACGTCGAGCGACCGTGTGCGTTAGACGTCATAGGATGTCATGCCGCCGCCAACCGACAACCATTCAGAACTCGTCCCCCTCTTTGACTCTCGAAGCAATGTGAAATGTTTTGACTATGTTCTCGATCGGGACACAGTGTTTGGGACGAAGGAACGAACCAAAGAAGGCGGTGTCAAAATCAGATGGCAACTATCCGACGGCTATGAGGGTGAAATGTTTCCGAGCGAATGGAAAACGACGGGGAAATTGCTTGCAAGGTGATAGGGGATGTAAGAGCTAGTTGAGTTTGACTTTTATGTAGAAAACTAATAAAATAAATTTAGAGATTTATGATGAAATAAAAATGCCTTTTATTAAGTCATCATCGTTAAAGTGGGGGCGCATGGTACTCCACAGAAATATGTTGCCTCAGTCGTTCGGCGAATGGACCTGCCGATCCAAGGGTCGTGAGTTTGAATCTCGGTAAAAAGTTTCCCGGGTTAAAGATGGTTCGAATCCGTCCATCATATACGTGAACCTTCGAAAATGGCTTCGGAAGCTACGGGGATCGTGACGAGATCTCGTAATGGAGGCGCATGGTTATCAAAACATATCGAAATTTGCTACCTTAACTTCAAACAGGACTTCAGGTTTCGGTGGAATCGATACTTTTCCAAGATTCGTAGTCAAACTAGACCAACACTGAGAAGTCAGAATCAGTTGCTGATTGTCAACAATTTTGTTTGAAGTTGTTGTTGGAGTCTGAGTCAAATTGGAGTCGAAGTAGCTTTTAATCATAAAGTTGAAGCCGCTGAAAAACCTTTACAGCCTTGACTTGAACATACTGAAATCGCTAATAACTCTTCATTATTAAAATGTTTATTCCATTTTTATACATACAATTCAAAATAACATTTTAAAATGTGACTAAACCCAACACAAAGAATGAACAATAGGCTAAAGAAAATACAGAGAAACCTCTTTTTACGCGGTGGCGTTACGCTTTTTGTTTCGTCGATTGCTCTTAAACTACACAATATTTTTGCAAGCTTCAAAAAGCATTTTGTAGAGCTGAACAAAACCTACAAATTGCTTTTAAAAGATTGCAAAAATGTTGCGTCGTTCCAGAGAAATCGAAGAAATATAAAGCGTAACGCCACCGCGTAAAAAGAGGTTTCACTGTATAAAGAATGACAACCACCACCCTTACACTGTAAGGGCCACTGTTGCGCAAAAATCGACATTTTCGGATGTGAATAACTGTGCGGTTAAAATCCTCTAATTATGCTGTTTACGGGAACATTGTTTCAAATTTAATGAAGATCCTACATCCGATAAATGATAAGGATTGGGCAAATATTACGACCTCCACAGATAGAAAACTGATACATTTGCATTTCTCCGTACAAATCAAATTTGAAATTAATCCTAGTGATGGGTCAAACTTTGATTAAATCAATGAAATTTTCAGGGTACTCGGATTTTAGGAAAACCCTAATGTAATATTTACATCTCCCAAAATTACATCCAATTTGATTAAGCAAGCAAAGTTACAAGGTGAAATGTAAAAAAATGGGCAAATGTTCGGCAAATAAATAAGAACAGTTTTTGTTCCTAAAACCATCCAAATTTAAATTTCATTATTGCGCATTCCCCATTAACTTGGACTTCGCACGAAATTATTGCTATCGATCGCACTATTGCAACTTGTCAAACTGCCTTGGGAAAATTTAAATTTCCTTAAAAAAAATCAAAGTGCTCGCTTGTTTTTAAGCTGTCAATTGCAATTTTAAAGTGCAAATCTGGAGTTTTTTTTTTAAAAAAGGTCCAATAAACAAAATTTTCAGTTTTTGCTTTTTGGGTGTTTTTCAATACCACTGGCTCAAGGCGAATTCAAAAACACCCAAAAAGCAAAAACTGGAAATTTTGTTTATAGGACCTTTTCAAAAAAAAAACTCCCGGAATGTCCAGTTTGGTGGAAACTGCGACTGGCAGTGTAAACAAACAACAACTGATTGCCTAGTTTTTCGAATTTTTGTTGTCAAAAGTGCGAGAGAAAACTGCGGGCAAAATCCAAGTTACAGTGCAAGGATCAATAAACAAAAAATCTTTTTCTTTGCAATTTTGTTGTGAAACAACTTAATTTTCTTGTCATTCTTGAACGTCGAAACGGAAACTATTCTCTACCAAAAATAAAAGAATGGAAAATTAATACCATTCAATAACGTGCTGAAAAGCTCTACTTTTCAGCACAAGTATCAAAAAGTAAAAATTATTTATTTTTTTATTTGAGCGGTAAATTTACATAACACGTGGATTTTTGACATCAAATTCCATTCAAGAAGCGTTTTTCGGAATTGCAAAATATATTGTAAGGAGCTCGTTGCAAAACTTGTTTTTTCAGCACTCTTCGTATTTATCCAACTCGGTAAACCTCGTTGCATAAATGTACGATTCTTGTTGAAAAAATCTTATCCTTGCAACTTGTTGCCTAAACTACTATTATATTATCTCGGCCTTGTTGAACAAGCCGAGGGACAAACACTTTAAAAAAATGTACCAGCCTAAATAAAAAAAAGAGTTTTATGTTATAAAAAATGCTCAGCACCACCACGAAGGTGCTTTGGTGCATAAAATCAAATTCAACTCTGGAGCTTTTTTTTAAAAAAAAATGTCCAATAAACCAAACTTCCAGTTTTTGCTTTTTGGGAGTTTTTGAAACCGCCTTGAGTCAAAGGTATTAAAAAACACCCAACAGGAAAAACTAAAAATTTGGTTTACTAGACCTTTTCAAAAAAAAAAAAAAACTCCAGAACTGTTTTGCTCAGATTTGATGTGTTTAGGTAAAAATAAAGCGTTTATTGCAATATAATACCAAATTTTTACCATTAATTATTTTTACGCTAAGCAAACAGCTTTGGTTGTTAGGTTGTTAAACTAATTTTAATTTTTTAAACATTGCAAAAGAGAACTTAAAATTTATTATTTTTTGATAATCTTGGGTTCGATGAATCTGCTTGTTAAACGAGCCATTACCAATCTTTTGAAAAAAAAAAAAACAACAGTATTTCCCTGAACTTTTCTTATGCTTACAACCACAGACAACAGACGTAGCGGCTAGAACAAAATAATTTGAAAATCGTGTGTAAAAACATGGCAGCCGCATCCTGCTAATCTACTAGCGCCACCTGTTAGCCTATTGCCACTCTCTAAAGCAGCCATGATGGTTTTCTTAGAAGGTGTGTTTGAAAATGCATCACCCAGAAATATTTAAAAAATATATTATTTCAATTTTTGGAAAAAAAAAAAATTTAAAAAGGTAAAGATTATGTTTTTATGCTATTGTAAATCTACTTTAATTATTAATTAACACGATTTACAGCACATGGAAGTTTTTTTTTTCATTTAATTATCGATATTAAAAAAATAGTCTAGTCTGATGCTTTGATGCAACCAAGGCCGCGCTTGAGGCTGTCAAATTCTTGCTGGTTGTGTTTATAAACAAAACCAACAGAGGAGAGCGAAAAGGAGGAGGAGACCCGGTGGAAATCGGGAGGATGGGCAAGCGTTTCTTGGAGGAGAAAAGATCCGGAACCAGAAACGAAACAATCCGGAACTGGTTCCGAGAAAGTCTGGAAGTCATCGGCGCCGTCAGCAAGAGCTACTATCACGGCCAACCCCGTAAACGTTTTGACCCCAAACGACCGCATTCCGAAGATTATCTCCGGAACCGACAAACCAGCTACCACGATCACTTCAACCCTCACCTCCAAGACACCAACCTCTTCAACGCCCTCGAAACCCACCCCACCTTCAAGTGCCGCCACTTCCGGCGAACCCTCGTCGCCATACCAAAGGCCTAAATCTTGAATGTTCTCCCCGGCGCGTCAGTTTCCCCCACCGGATTTCCAGTGCAAGCGATCCTCAAACACCCCCACACCCCTCCCCTTCCCATCCTCTTCCATGAGTGGCACCAGGTTCAAGAAGCGTAGCCCCGTCATAGAGGTCATTTTGAGAATCATGCTGACAAGGAACACAAATAAAATCAAAATCGGGTGCGGGGGGAGTGTGGCAGCTTCCGTTGCGTTGATGATGACACCGGGCGACCGTATTTTCCGAGGGGATCTTGATTGGAACGTCGGTCGTTTGCACACCTCCTCTATAACGACGCCGTACTCCAATCGGCAATCCGTCGGGGCTAAAATCGGTTCAGGAACCAGGTTGGCCACTTTGGTTGCCTCACATTTGTCAAGCAGCTGCAAGCGCGAGAGATTTTGCTGAAATCGGCTGAAATTAACTGTTCATCCAGAACAAACGATTACAAACGTTGAAAACCAACAAAATAAAAAATGACAGTAGGCGGAAAGCTATATTTTGACAGCGGGCAATGTGTCAGGGAAAAGCGACTGCAGCGCCACAAATGGATTGCCACAACTTAAAAAACTGTAGCAATGATTTACACAAGGGAAGAATCGAGCCCAAACGTCTGTTGTTTGTGTTACAACTAATAAGTAAACACTAATTTTTGGTTGTCCCAAATGATGTCTTGACCCACTTTTTTCATAAAATTATTTTTATTAGGTCCTTTTCGATACTGGGACCTGGTTAGAACCAAGTCTTTGACTCACTTTGTTGTGACTTAAAAGCTTATGGTTTAAGTTTTTATTGAATATGAGAATAGCACTTAAAAAATCGAAAAAGTGACTGGAAAATTGTGAAAAATAGAAAACAGGCAAAGTAGAATGATTGGAGGTTGTAGAGCAGGCCAGAAATTACAAATAAGCAAAATAAATACAAACCTACAACCAAATAAATTAGAACCTCATTAGTGAAACATAATCTGAAAACAAGTAAGATTTTCATAGAATACAAGTTTCTGAAAATGCCATCCTAAACACGAGAAAAATAATTTTAAAAATTATCTTTATGTCACTACCGCCAACTTTGGAATATCAGGTTTTTAGTTTGATTAGGGACAGGAGATTTTGAAGCAATAATAATGGTTCATATTTTTGATTTCCTAATTTAACTAAGATTTAAAATAAAATTAGATTGAAACTAAAGCTGATTCTACATTTGAGTCACAAATATCGGACCTAAATCACTCTTGAGTTAAGTGGTCCTTAACCGCAAAAACATGACAAAAAGTCTCAGTAATTGCATTTCTTCAAAACTAAATCATGAAACTTATCCATTTAAATCTCTTCGAATGATTCAGGAAGAATGTGGTATATCACAAAATTCAGTTTATTACAGCTGCAATAAATACATTTAAGTTCAAAATTGTAAGTATTTTGTTTTGATTTCGGTTTAGTTTGCAATTCATCGTAACAGCCAATTTTTTGAATTTTTTCATTAATGTGATGAAAAATTTAAATCAGTTTTGAAGTTGTTGTTTCCAATTGCATGTAAATGAAAACCTACCAGGTATCTCAATTTTTTTAAGTGGTAAAAGCACAAAACAACGGAATATTTGTTTGATAAACACCATGCGCCTCCATAGAAATGTATGATCAACGTAAGTTTAGATGGAGACGCATGGTTTTTGATCTTTTATATAGTGCAAATTTTAGCTGCGTTTTTTCGTCTTTCAAATCAAAACTGTGGCTATAGAATTGAATGAAGTTTCAAGTAATTTGGAGTTTTTTTTTGAAAAGGTCTAATAAACCAAATTTCCAGTTTTTGCTTTTTGGGTATTTTTGAAACCGCCTTGGGTATTAAAAAACACCCAAAAAGCAAAAACTAAAAATTTGGTTTATTTGACCTTTTAAAAAAAAACTCCAGCAATGTAGATCAAAGTGCGCATTACCTTAATCCACGTTTTATCACGACCGCCACTGTTTTCAACGATGTTTGTTTACCCGATTTTCTCTTGAGCAAACAAGAAGTGCTCATCATCCTACGCACGCAATATTTTTTTCAGTCGTCACACAAACATATCACTAACATTACGAGGCAAAGCATCAAAAGGAACGATATGCAATAACACACAAAGCTTGTGCTGCGAGCATAAATCGAGAGAGCACATTCTCTCTCTGTGGAAAAGCTCCCCAATTTTTCGCGCTCTCTCGCTCTGTGTTGCGTTTTATCGAAAACAGAAAAAAAGCTCTCCCGCAGTCAAAGTTGCAAACAAACAACCAACCAAACATAAACATTCAGTGTTTTTCCTTTTTGGTGTTTGTGACGACGACCACGAGCGCTGCTGTCTCTTTCTCGCTCACAGCTCTCGTCTGTATTGGTGCGCCCAGCTGTCCCTTGTTTCGTTTTGTTCGAGTCGAGTTGCTCACAGCTGAATCAAGTCCAGAGCCAAACAAAATCCGAAGCTTCCTCAGTCTGAAAGGAAAATTCGTGCGAAAAGGATCCTCCGTCTCCTTTGTCTGTGTTTTTTGCATAAATATATATCACAAATATATATATATTAATTATATATATTTTTCGGCCCATCGGTAGCCCGAAAGCCAAGATCTCTTAGCTTGAGCAGCTATTTAGGCGAAAAAACAAGCGCAGGAACAGTTCTTGTTGTTGTGTTGTTCCATTTTCGAACCTGTTAATTGTGCAATTTTCGAGTTGATTTTCCCAGTTTAGAAAAATCACCCGTTCCACCAGGCTAGTGCAAAATCGAAAACTAGATAAGAAACAAGTGTGCAATTTTCCCCGATTTTTCTTCCTTGAGGATCGAACATTTTTCCTTTCGGATTCACCAAAATAAACCCTTAATTTAATCTCTCTGTGATCACGGTGTGTAACAGGCTAAAAGTCAGCGAAAAAATAGTTTTTCTGTTCGAGCTCGAAATAAGAAAAGCTAGCTCCCCCCCGCGAAAACAAAGAGAAAACTTTTGCTTCGCTTGAAAGAAAATCTAGTGAAGAAAAAAAAACAAACTCTGTAAGCTGAGAGAACTGAACAGTTTGTGAACGCGATAAGCAATAAATAGTTGCAAAAAAGCGCAAACAGCAAAAAGTACGCGAAGCAAATTTGCTACACTTTTTCCTAAAAGCTTCAAGTGAAAAATTCAATAATCAAACGGTGAAAAACTCATCCCCCGCGCGCGCTCGTTCGAGAAAAACAAAGTTCTAGCAGCAGGAAAAGTCAGAGCGTGCAAGAGAGAGAGAGAAAGAGAGAGCGCGGAAAAAGCAGTCCAGCAGTTTTCCCCCGCGTCCGCGCAAAGTTCGCTTAAATGAGTGATACAACCCAGAAATGTTTCGGAAAATC
The DNA here is from genome assembly GCF_016801865.2 of Culex pipiens pallens. Taxonomy (NCBI): domain Eukaryota; kingdom Metazoa; phylum Arthropoda; class Insecta; order Diptera; family Culicidae; genus Culex; species Culex pipiens. Next base: position 47,805,694 of record NC_068938.1, read on the forward strand.
TGGTGGATTCTCTATAAATTTTAATCAAGACTATACGTAAGTACCATTTAAAGAAAAGTTTTTTTTTTCGTCATACTCCTTTATTTGTTTCGATTCATTGTTTGATGCTAAAGTGACCTCATATTTATAGTCACAAATACCAGTGGAAAGCGTTGGTGAAGACGCACCAATACAGCGCCAAAATCTATTCACTTACATTCACCACTACAGACGCATCGGTGGGGTAGATTTGCCTTGCTGAAGTTCAAGAGTTATCGTCGACACCCTTTAAAAGTGTGATGATGTGTGACCCAATTCGGGATCTGTTGACGAAAAGCAGAAATTTTTAAACATTAAATTCTCAACCGGGAAAAGTCGAAAGGCTGTTGCCCTTTGTGATGAAATAATACACAATTATAAACGCGATTGTGTTTGGTCGTGTTGTTTGTTTGAGTGTACTGAACGAATGCACTCAAGGTGACTTTATCGATCGAGCAATGATGACAATGGCGATGAGTATTGCGAAATGAGTATCCTGAGTGATTGTGTTGGTGAAACATAGTTGAGTGAATAATTTTATTTTATATTACTCTTATTGTTTTTTTTAAAATTGATTGTGATTTTCAAAGAAAATCTGGCCAGATTTTGTCTCACAAGCTGGTTTTTACAGATACATATAGATAAAGAAATAAAAAAATCATCTTAATTTATATATTCCGTTGTTCAAGGATTACTTGCTTTAGTTACTATCCTAAGGTGAGATTTGGGATTTTCTACCAACAGATGATTAAAAGTTCAAACAGAGTTTGCGGTTGCTTAACCACAGAGTTACTCTGTGGCTTAACCTTTTCAGGCCTGATGGGTCATATTGACACTCAAATAAAAATTTACAAAACTAGCCTATAATTTTCGTATGATCATAAAAATAATTTTCCTATCATTATCTATTTTTTTTTGATTTTGGTCTGAACTGGTTTTAGATTCGAGTAAATCAACTGAAGGAAAATAACATTGGAAAAACATTCCTCTAAAACTGATTTGCCTGATAAGATGTGTAACAGGATTCTTTATCAAAGAGTTAATTTGTGCAAGGATGATACAAAGTAAGACAGCGAAATTTATTTTTTTTAATCAAGCAGTTACTGCAAAGTTGGAGCTCTAAAATTTAACTCAATATTACAGTTATCAACCTTTTAAAAAATTAAGATGAAATATCTACGTAGCTTTGGATTCCATGGATCTAGCATTTCGTTTTCCGAAACATGATCAAATGTTAAAAAATGAAGTTTAATCCTGGATGAAAAAAATAACATCTATAATTTATTCCTGCAACTCATGAGATTTAACTCTGAACTGCCTTTTTTTTTGTTTTCGTGTTCGTTAGGTCAGCAACATTTTTTCAACGAAAAACAAAAACTAAATTTCTCTTGATTTATGGTTTTTTTCCTTATTTTTTGCTTTTATTTGCATTGATTTAGTCAATGTGGGGTGACTTTGATAGCCCGGGTGACATTGATAGAAATTTGATTTGGCCACTAATTTTGATACATCCAATGTAACAGTCACATATGTGCATATATGTTCGATAATAAGCTATCCCTTAATGCTTACATACTCAAAATTCTCAAAAATGTTTAGATATTAATTTGACGGGCATTTGAAAAAAACTATCAAAGTCACCCCTGGCTATCAAAGTCACCCCAGTTTACGGTAGTTGTTTTTAATATTTTTTTTTCCAATAAGGCATTTGCGAACTTCTTTTCCAAAGTATATTTGGCTTCCCCTTTTATAATATTTAAGTGCAATCAACTGACATAAACAGTTAAAAATGCATTTACCTGCGTTGATAATTATTTTTAGCCTAATAGAACCAGTTAGAAATAGTTTTCTGTGAAACTTCGGTGTACAGTACCGTAAAAAAATGTTTTGCATATTTTGCGTCAAAATTTAGATTTTTAGAAAACTAACAATTGCAAAACAGCTGTATTTTACAATATTTTTTCAATGTAAGATTAGTTTTTTTCAATTAGGTTGTATAGGTTCAACTTGAAAGAGGCCCTGAATAGATAAAATTTTCGGCTTTTAAATTATTATTTTCATTATTTTATTATTTTGTTTGACATGTCCGACAAAGATTAATAAACATAACTGAAATCTTGAGTTAGACTGTTGCAAATATTTTTCAAAGTTTATGTCGCCTCCCTCTTGAAATATGGTCTTAAGAATCAGGGGGCAATAAAATATGGTTTCAAAAACTTCATAATTGTAATGAAAATTGAAATCTTATCACAATAGATGCATACATTCTTTGTTATTTTTCATGTCAATCATTAAATTTATTACCAGCGCTAAATTGGAATAAATTTTTAACGCTTCTTAAATTGCTATAGTCTCAAGATTTTTTCAATCTTCTGATATAGAACTCAACATTTATTCAACCTGATATATTTTAATGATACGTGCACTGTTTTGGACGAAAAATTTAAAATTATAATTTTATAAGAAATCAACAAAAGCATAAACAAATGTCTAAGTGCTTTTCAAAATATCGAAAATAAATTCTGATAGAAGAATTCAGAATAGATATTTCAGACCAAATTTGAGTTGTACACCGCGTAAAGTTTTGCCAAAAAATAGCTTAAATTACATGTGTGACTTGAACATCGAAAACCTTCAACATATTAAACATTAAAATACTCAACGTAATCTCACTGACAAACGTTTTGCTGAAAGTTTAGGGGAACTCAGAAAATGGAATGGATCAGATCTATTTTGCTAAATAATAAACTAATAATATTATTATTCTAATCTCTGTCAAATCTTACGCCAACATTTTAAAACCGCCCTCGATGTTTTGCTATTTTCGTTTCACGAACAAAATCGATACACCCTTCGTCGCCGCACCAGCTCCAACAAACTTTGACTGCCTTTTTTTTACTCCTGTGTCTATGTGTGCGTCTATGCACAAGCCAAGTCCAAGTCTTTCACGGTTGTGTGGCTGTGTATGTTTGTGAGGTGCATTAGAGAAGATGACAAAGACTACGACGTGACGATGACTACCTGCTGGATGGTGAGGGGTGAAGTGAGGGCAGGACGCACTCGCAAGTTAATGCGCAGTAAAACGGTTCACAGCGAGTGGTGGGTGAGGCGGTGAGAAGGGAGGGTCTGGTCGATGTTTTGAAAGAGAGTTAAAAATATAATTGTTTACAATTTTAGTTTTTCAATATTTTAGGATGATATTACATTCAAGTTGATTAAATTATTTAAATTGAGCTATTTTCAATCATTAGTCTTGTTTTTTATTACTGGTGAGTTTCCACTTTTTCAGTATTGAAGTCATGTGAAAAAACTCCAATATTTTATCATAGTATGATTTAATCAATTTTACTGATATTTTTTTGTATAATTTAATTTTTTTTTAAAATCTTCTAGTTTTGTTTTTTAACGTTAATATCTTTTACTATCCATAAGCCAAATAACAGAGAGGAGCACGAAAATTTACAAAAATATGTTCAAAGTTCAGGTTCCGGGGGTGGCTCCTCAGCTCGCTCAACACTAGCGGGGGTGGAGGGCATTGGTCGATGAAATCTACCTTTATTTTTGCATCGCGCGCGCGTCACTTTGGCTTGAACTTTGCAGCGAAACAAAAGCAGACACGAAAAAAAAGAAGGCAACCATAAACACAAATTTCTCTTTGTTTACATTTCCACTTTAGAAGAAGGTGAAGAATCGCTTGTTGGTGAGTGTGTGTGTGGCACATATAATATTCGAGTTAAAAAGAGCATCGTTTTCACACAAACATACGTAACGAAAAGGTTCGCGATCATATCGCGTTTGGCGTCATCATCAGCTGTTTATATTTTTACTCTTTTTGAGTCGCTGAAATGGTTCTTCTTGTTCGTCGGTGGGAGGTTTCAGTTACAAGCTCGAGTGTAGCTGCGAAAATTATCATGTTATTTTGAAATTTGATAATTTCAGCTTCACATGATTTCAAACCCACGTTTAAAAAAAAAAATTCAATTTGTATTATCTTGTTGATTTTATTTTAATTCAAACTCAATTTTGTTCTAAGTAAGTTTTATTAGTTTTGATTAAACTTTTGTTTTAAAACTTATTTCAAAATTTTTATACAAAAAATAGCATATTTAAATAAATTTCTAATTTCAACAAAAGGCAATCGTTAAATGCATGCCACCACATCCGTTGTCGATGACACAATGGCACGAATAAAAGTCAGCTGCAACGCGCGATGATGATCAAAAACGGGTTTAGACAAAAGCGCAAACATACTGACATACACACACACAGTGAGACACGCGATATTCAAATGAAACGCATAATTATTTGCGTGTGCACGCGCCGTCCAAGCGCTTGTGCTATATGCGTCTTAATTTTTAGTGTCCCGCACCAAAGTCGGTCATCACTTCTCTACGGTTAATGAAGATGGATGAATAGTGTGACGTTTGGTGTGACATTAGGGTGGTGAAATGTCATAAACTATTGAATATTTGCAATCATAAATCATTTATAAATAAAATAAATCAGTTTTATAAAAATAGCAATAATAAAAAAAAATGTTACAGCAAAATCATTTATTTTCAAAAGTACAAATGGCAGATATGGGACTATTCGCGGCCATCAAGGCAGCAAACTCTTTACCGATCCAACTCAGCACTATCTGGTGAACGATGAGTTTTCAAATTTAAAAGGTCAGCCTCTGTACTGTTGCTCTGTAGTACAGTAGTATGTGCAATTATGCGGATAGTTGATTGAAGACTGATAACCATGATTTTTAATTGTTTCAAAAAATAAGGCACCATAAAGTATCACTAGATCCAAATACTTGTACTATTTTCAAATTATCTGAGAAAATTCGACTATATTGGTATCATAACGCTGTTTCCAATTAGTAGTACACACCTTGAGGTTTTTTTTAAAGCTAGAATTATTTTACAGAAATTTTTAACAGTCTAACTGGGAACCAAAAAAAAAATTAACCTCTCAGTTCACATTTAATTGAAATACAAAATTAATAAAACAATTGTGTTGCCAAACGATATTCTTGGTTTGATTCCCGAAAGTTGGCTTGGATTTCAAAAGGACCTAACAGCCGTTTCATAACACTGACCTACAAAAAATTACACTGTCCTACACTGACCTACAAAAATAGACAAAAATGACTGCGCAGGCTTTTCAAAATAATATTCTATTCAAAAATGCATATATCTGGAACCTGATTTTGTACTATCATGTACTATGGCTCAAATTATGCCTTTTTGAGCCTTATAAATCATATCAAAAATTTTCGCAAATTGAAAAATACGTGTTTTGGGAATCTAGATTTTGGTGGAAAAAATATGAAACTTTTGTGCAATTTCTTATCTTTTCAATAAAAATAATATCAAAATTCTAAAATTAAGCATCACTTATGAAAGGTCTACAAATAGATAATGTTTCTCATTTCTTATTTGAGATCAAATTTATAACCTAAAAGTGACTATAACTCCAAAACAGTCAACATTATCAAAAATTCGGTAAAGTACTTTTAAATTTCATATTTGATTTAGCTTCTGAAAATATTGACCACATTTTCGATGTTTTTTGCCTGTATTACTAAAGAATTGTATAGGTTTTGCTTTATTACTGGAAATCATTTCTATTTACGTAAATATAATATTCCATCAAGAATATTTAGTCGGGAAAATCGTTTCGACTAAATCAAAAGTATAAATTTAAAAATCGCGAAATTATTTGCGAAAACCTAGAGAACTACTATATTGTATTAAATAAGTAGGATGCATCAAGGGAAAGAAAAGTTTACTTACAAAATGCAAGATTTATTTTACGATCCACTTCACAGTAAAATATTGAAATGATAATGTTTACAAAATATTTTTAAACTTTAGCAAAATCATTGTTACCTATTTTATTTTAAATAAAGCATAAAAATCTACTCTTCATAATTTGAAAAATATCATACCAATCTGTACATGGCTCTCATAAAACGTTAATCATTTAAGATTTCTCGATTAAATTTTCAAAAGGCCCTATCTGCATAGGAAACCCATGAGGGATAGGTTGTTTTGAAAATTTAATCTAGATTTAAATAATGCACTTTCCATCTTTTACTGCCTACCAATGGTCTGCATTGTTCCACAGAAGTAGCAGCAACTGCGTCTGTTTTGTGTGCACGGCCTAGAGGTCAGTGAAAATGTGCGCGCAATTTTCCATTAGCCTCACCACTTTGCCGACACTCATTTAGGACCGACAAAACCAGACCACCACAACTCCAATTATACACATACGATACGATACCAAAGGAACAATACGCGAGCCGGAGCGCATAAAGTTAGCATATATCTTAACGCTAATCCACCTCCCACCAACACCACCCACCCCCTGCGTCAAAGTGGTTTCCTCGATGTCAAGGAAACTACCCTCTCTCTTCTTCTTTTTCTATGCTTCTAGTAGCCTAGCTCGCCATTCAACCGTCGACCGCCAGAGGCCATTCAAATAAAGGAAGCGAAAAGGAGAGAAAAAGAAACTACGCACAAAACAACAGCAGGCTAATGGGGCTTCTCTCTCTCTCGTTCAGTTGCATTAGTTTAGAAACAGACTTGAAAGAGGAACGGACGAAAACGGCGCAGCGTAGTAGAAAAGGGAGTTGAAAAATAAAAGAGCTGAAAACGTAAACAATGTTGCGAAAAAAAAGAGGAATGTAGTTAGAAGATGAGGCGAAAAAAAACAACAACCTGACTGTGACGACAACATGACGATGTGGTAAATTCGTGCGTGACAAAGGAAGGATTCAAGTGTGGGAATTTGTGGTATTCGAGTGGGAGATTGCTTGTTGACAATGTTTGAAGTTTATGCTTTCCGGAATAATTACGCACTGTATCAAAAGCTGTAAGACAAACATTTTGTATTAAAAAATGAATCACACCCTCCCCCTCTCCAAATTGGCTCGAAAAATTGATGGCCAAAACCATTATTTTTCAATTCACACTCAAAATTTTAATCGAAATTTTAATGCAAATAGCTGAAATCAATTAAAAATGCATTCCTCAGTGTTGAGAACCATTTAGAGCATGTCCAATTTTAGTGAATTTAGTTTTATTTTTTCGTCAAATCTTCAGTTTTTTTAAACATATGATTGCAAATCAACTGATGGGAATATAAGGCTGGTAAAAATTTTATCAGGAGGCAAAAAAATCAAAAAAGTTAAAATTTTCAATGGAAATTTAAATGCCATTAACTGAAATCAATTTCAAATGCACTTCCCTTGCGTTTGCGTATTTGGGTTAATTCAAAAATCTTTTGATTTTTTTATGTGAATTTTCGATATACAAAACCGCAAAAGTATTGTTTTCGCAAAAAAAATGTTTTCGTCCAAACTCATTTTTTTTTCAAACTAACTGTGTTCAACTGTACAGGTGTATAATGCATTTTCCAATTGTTTTTTCATTGAAATGTTAAAATTCTGGATTGCAATTTGAATTATTATATTTTTTTTTAAACAGAATAAATTTGAATTTCAAAAATTTACCCCAACATTTGAAAATGTTTAAAATAAGTGTTTCAGCCCGTTTCAAAAGGTTACTCTTCGTTCCAAAAATTTGAAATTATGTTTAAAAAAGCAATCAAAAAACATTACAAAAGTATCATTTCTTGACATCAACAGTTTCCGAGAAATCGCAATTTGAACAAAGATCGGCTAATTCAATGACACTAAGAAAAACTCATTTTTCACAACATTCAAACTTTAAGAGGCTATATCTCAGCAACCAGCAATCCGTTCAACAATATTAAAATGAGAAAATTGTAGGAAATTTTCTCAGCTTTTCAAAAATGTTTTCCGCTATTGTGCTTTTTCTTCATACAGTATTTTTTTAAATTGCAAAAAAAAACTCAACATTTAAAAAAAATCGCCTTCAAATGCCTTTAACTTGATAACGCACTTATATAAAATGTTACGTAATTTCGTAAAACCAAAATTTAAAAATATCTATTTAAGGAATTCAACTTTTAGTGACCAATGAGAAAAGTATGATTTTTTCCGTTTTATTCTGAATTTTTCCTACAACTTTCCGATTCATATTCATATGCCCATTTTCTATGACCAGCTGGAAATTTGATGTAAAAACTAATGTTGCAAAATGGACAAAATTTCAATAAAAAAAACTCGATAAAAATCAGAGTTCGGAAACTCACTCACGAGTTCCTCAACCATGAGGAAAAACTAAGTTACCTGCGAGTAAATTACTCATCACTCTCGGTGAGTGTGAGGGCCTTCCTCATTTACTCACAAAGAGGGCTTTGAGCGCTCATGAGGGCTATTTTAGAAAACAAATTTCGAGATGTCAAACTCTACATCGGTGATTTTCTTGTTAACTCAACAGCGAAAAAGTAGTCCTGATGGTAGAGGCGCAGTGCTATCAATTAGAAGTTTTTTTTTATCACAGTGGTTCAAATCCTGATTTTTAACTGTTTTTTTTTCAGCGAGTTTAATTTTTTTAATCACAAAGTTTGTTGTCAGCTTCCAGCAGTCCTACCGACGGATAGGTCGGAGGTTGTTTAGACGGGGGATGCCTCTGCGGGTGAATTTTAACAGCTTTACCAGCAGTGGAAGGCCGTGTAGCTGAGGTAAGTGGCCACTCCCGGTCGTCGACAGTTGTACAAATGTGTTTTGGTTCAGAATCGGGACACGCCGAAGAAGTTGCAGTAGCTGCCGGTGACTTTGGCTTGGAGGTTCACTGAAAACTAAAAAAGGCCGATCCAGTGCTTTGGACAGCTTTAGGCTAGGGCCACCGGCGGCCGCTGAGGCTCCACTCCTGGTTCTTAGGCAAGACATATTGGTAGAACTGTCAGCGACCGAGAGTGGCCACAGTTGCACAGCTGTCGAAGGGAGTGACCATTACCCACAGCAACACGGCCATCTTCTTTTGGTATGGCTGCCAACATCCACCCGCAGAAGCTGCCCCCGTCTGTGGCCTCCGATTTATCCTGCGATATTTCAATCCACAACGGATTCGACCGGTCACCAATCTTAAAATTATGAAAATAATTGCCCATCCGCTTGACTTCGACAATCCAAGGTTTCTTTTAAAGCAATGAAAAAAAAAAATACCGGACAGACAAAAAAAAATATTGATACCACATTAATACCAACACAGAACCTTCGGATTTATAGACATTGACGCTACCTCGAATGTACAACCGATTCATAAAGACACTTGATTTTGGATTGATGTTGTCAATGATTTTGTAAATAACAAATTGTTGGAAACGGCCTACTCACACCCTCATTTTACTCAAATATGAGTAAATTTACTCAGCCCTCACACTCACGGTGAGTATCGAGAGTGTTTGCTGTGAGGAAGCCTACTCGATTTGTGAGTGTGAGTGGTTTTCCGAACTCTGATAAAAATGCAAAAAATAGAGAATTGTTCAGCTTTAATATGGAATTGCTGAACAAGTACTTATATTATTGTGTGTTTTTTTGAAAATATACTTGGAATATTACAAAGAAAAAAAAAACAATAATTGAGTATGTATATTGTGTATTTATTGTTAAATGTTCAATAACAGTTTTTTTTTGATAAAATTTCGGTTTTTAAACATGTCATTTGTAATTTATATAAATTTAAAGATTCGATTTGTATACAAGACGTGAAGATCTTTTTTCACAGTTTAACAAAACAAAACTTAAATATCTGTTGAATTTTTTTAATAACCTCAAAAATGAAATGAATGAGGTGAATAAAAACAATGTTACTATAATTTTTAGTGATTTTGATGTTATGATATAATTTTTCTGCGCGTTTAATATATTCTGAAGAAAAAAGCAAATAAAATCACAAATTGTAATTATTTAAATTTTACAAAGCCTTCGATTTGACAACATGTGGTGAATTTATGTTGCCAAAATCAAGAAGTGTTTTGTTATGAAATAATTATTTTACATTTGTGTGGACATCATCCAAAAATAACGTAAACCGTCCCCTCCAGAATGATGGGTAGAGATTCAGAGACCATCCATAAATCACGTGATGTACGAAATAAACGATTTCTCAACTATTTAAAATGAATTAAATGCATCATGTTTTTCTATGATTTATGATTTATTCACGTCGTTTGCACGTGTTTAAATTTTTTTCGAAGGAATTAAGTTTCTCAAAACGTTGTTTCATTATCAAATGGCCCAAGGTTCTTTTTCCTTTAAATCCATCATGATTTGAGTAAGAATAAATAAATTGATCCTCCTAAAGCTTAAGGTTTTGTAGTTCCAAATGGTTGCAAAACAACTTAGATCATTTTTGTGAAGAAATCTGGATGTGGATCCGAATTCGGAGGAACAAAATTATTAAGTTTGCTCTTATTTTTCTCTAAGACAAAATTTTGTAAAACAATTCACTTCTTTTTGAACAAAAAAAATAAATAAAAAAAATCGTTAAAAAAGACGATTAATTTTCTTTGATTTTTTTCCCAAATTTGTTTATCAATTTCTTGGGTGCCCTTTTGTTTCACCTGGGGGACTCAAGCTGGCCGGATCTGACCTGGCAAACTTGAGGGGCAATTTTCAATCCGGATGTGCTTGACGATAGGGCTTTGTGCCACTCTCCAACATTACTGCATTTATATATGTGAACCGAAGTGGGTCCAGCTTCTTTGTGGAAATGATACGGACTGTTTTGCGAGGTGGCCAGTTGGGACTGGTGCCAGTGGCCACACTGCTGGGCCAGTAATCAACTACTCGTGTTGCTATACACCCATGTCACTTTTAGTTGCTTTACAGCGAAATTGGAGAAGTGGGGTCGAACAGCTGAACAGGGAGAAACTGATAACCCAGTAATTCGTCAGCCAATGGTAATGGGTTCCATTTCAGCTGTTTTGTCGAGTCATTTGATGTTTATTAGGATTCATATGGTAGAGAAATGAATCTCATTAATTGTTTTATTTTATTGCTAAAAACAAGGCATTGAAAACTGCCAAATGTTTATATTTTTTATGAAAAGAAATAAAAAAAAACTAAATTTTATCAAAAATTTTACTATTACTTTGTAATCAATCCATGTTTTCGCCACTTTTCGCTATTATAATTTTAAATATTACTTCCATTTGCTCAGCTGGAATGCAAAGTAAGCAAATTACAGCAGGCCGTAAAGAAAATAGGTTAGTATTCCTTTGAAGCGTTACAACATCCTAAACAACAACAATAAAAAACGATCAAACACTACGCACTTACACTTGCGAGTTTTATCGGGGTATTTGTGTACTTACAAATCAGCTCTAGTGGAAACAAAATAAATAAACAAGCCCAATTAGCCGAGTTGTGCGAGTTAAACTGAGTGCACAGTATGTAAAATTCAGTTTCAAATATCATTTCTTATGTCATTTTGTATTTTGTTTTTTCATTTTCCGTTCTACAAATTGATTTGCTACTTCAAACAAAAATTTAACTATTTTGACGATTTTTTTCGCTGTGCAGTAAAGTGTTCATGTGTGTCCAGTCCACCAGCAAACACCTCCTGTAGTTCTCCTTCTCCTTCGAGCTCTCATTGAAACCTGTGCTTTGAAAATCAGTCGATACACGGTAGTAAAATGATTTGTTTACCAATATTCTCACGTATAAGTTCTGCTGATGATGGTGGCGGCCTCAAGGTAACGGGCGTGCAAATGAGGCAAAGCAGTTAAATATTACAAAAAATAATAAATAAAAAAAACGAGAAGCCAGGAAACCAGCAAAACTGCTCTTCGATAGAAACCGACGAAATTCTAAAATTAGCAATATACTTGAGTTTAGCATTTTTTTTTTTGTTCAGAAGTGTTGATGAAGGGCAAACCTGCGCCGTTTGGTCAAAGTCGCAAATGGAAAAAAAATCCACTTTGCATTTCTCTGACCAAACATTGCGCAAGTCGTTTCGTCTTAACACCTAAACTACCATGCAAGCGAAAAAAGGCGAAGTCCAACTTCAAACAGCTGCATCTCGGCTCCCTGTGGACGGATTTTCAAAATTCAAGAAGCAAAAGATGCGGACAGATCTCTAGATTATTTTGCTTTTTGAAAAGTCAAAAACAGAGGCACTTACCCTAAGTTATTCCCAAAACCAACCAGGTAACTTTTTTTTAGCCCTCTATTTTCTAGTTGTTTTGCATTTTGGATCGAATGTTGAATGACAATTTGTTTAAAATTTTATCATAATGCAAGTTACAGTACAATTATAATACCCAATACCATATTGGACCGATCTGGCCACATTGGGACCGGTTCCAGGTTCTCCGGTGGAACCCGGAATATCCCAACTACGGAGTATTTTCAAGAAATTTATTAGAGTGGCAATATGGGTATCAACTTCAGCATTTTCAAAATCAAGCTCATTGATGACGCTAATACCCATTTTGGACATATCTGGCCATTTTGGGACCGGTTCCAGGTTTTCCGGTGGAACCCGGAATATCCCCAATTACAGAGCAATTTCAAGAATTTTATTAGAGTGGCAATATGGGTATCAAAATTTATCATTTTCAAAATCAAGCTCACTGATGACGCTGAAAACCATTTTGGACATATCTGGCCACTTTGGGACCGGTTCCAGATTCTCCGGTGGAACCCGGAATATCCCCAATTCTACAGTATTTTCAAGAATTTTATTAGAGTGGCAAAATGGGTATCAAAATTCAGCATTTTCAAAATCAAGCTCATTGATGACGCAAAAAACTATTTAAGACATATCTGGCCACTTTGGGACCGGTTCCAGGTTCTCCGGTGGAACCCGGAATATCCCAACTACGGAGTATTTTCAAGAAATTTATTAGAGTGGCAATATGGGTATCAACTTCAGCATTTTCAAAATAAAACTCATTGATGACGCTTATACCCATTTTGGACATATCTGGCCATTTTGGGACCGGTTCCAGGTTTTCCGGTGGAACCCGGAATATCCCCAATTACAGAGCAATTTCAAGAATTTTATTAGAGTGGCAATATGGGTATCAAAATTCAGCATTTTCAAAATCAAGCTCACTGATGACGCTGAAAACCATTTTGGACATATCTGGCCACTTTGGGACCGGTTCCAGGTTCTCCGGTGGAACCCGGAATATCCCAACTACGGAGTATTTTCAAGAAATTTATTAGAGTGGCAATATGGGTATCAACTTCAGCATTTTCAAAATAAAACTCATTGATGACGCTAATACCCATTTTGGACATATCTGGCCATTTTGGGACCGGTTCCAGGTTTTCCGGTGGAACCCGGAATATCCCCAATTATAGAGCAATTTCAAGAATTTTATTAGAGTGGCAATATGGGTATCAAAATTCAGCATTTTCAAAATCAAGCTCATTGATGACGCAAAAAACTATTTAAGACATATCTGGCCACTTTGGGACCGGTTCCAGGTTCTCCGGTGGAACCCGGAATATCCCAACTACGGAGTATTTTCAAGAAATTTATTAGAGTGGCAATATGGGTATCAAAATTCAGCATTTTCAAAATCAAGCTCACTGATGACGTTGAAAACCATTTTGGACATATCTGGCCATTTTGGGACCGGTTCCAGGTTCTCCGGTGTAACCCGGAATATCCCCAATTACAGAGCAATTTCAAGAATTTTATTGGAGTGGCAATACGCATAACAAAGTTTAGCATTTTCAAAATCATTCCAAAAAAATGATTTGAGTGTCAACAAAAAACTTTATTTTGAAAATGCTGAATTTTGATACCCATATTGCCATCTAGGAAAAGCTCCGTAATTGGGGTTGTTCCGGGTTCCACTGGAGAACCTGGAACTGGTCCCAAAGTGGCCAGATATGTCCAAAATAGTTTTTAGTTTTTATTTTAATCAATGAGCTTGATTTGGAAATGCTGAATGTGGCCAGATATGTCCAAAATGGTCTTTAGCGTCATCAATAAATGCTGAATTTGGATACCCATAATGCTCCCCCAATAAATTTCTTGAAAATACTCCGTAGTTGGGATATTCCGGGTTTCACCGGAGAACCTGGAACCGGTCCCAAAGTGGCCAGATATGTCCAAAATGGTTTTCAGCGTCATCAATGAGCTTGATTTTGAAAATGCTGAATTTTGATACCCATATTGCCACTCTAATAAAATTCTTGAAAATACTCTGGAATTGGGGATATTCCGGGTTCCACCGGAAAACCTGGATCCGGTCCCTAAGTGGCCAGATATGTCCAAAATGGTTTTCAGCGTCATCAATGAGCTTGATTTTGAAAATGCTGAATTTTGATACACATATTGCCACTCTAATAAAATTCTTGAAAATACTCTGGAATTGGGGATATTCCGGGTTTCATCGGAGAACCTGGAACCGGTCCCAAAAAGGCCAGATATGTCCAAAATGGTTTTCAGCGTCTTCAATGAGCTTGATTTTGAAAATGCTGAATTTTGATACACATATTGCCACTCTAATAAAATTCTTGAAAATACTCTGGAATTGGGGATATTCCGGGTTTCATCGGAGAACCTGGAACCGGTCCCAAAAAGGCCAGATATGTCCAAAATGGTTTTCAGCGTCTTCAATGAGCTTGATTTTGAAAATGCTGAATTTTGATACCCATATTGCCACTCTAATAAAATTCTTGAAAATACTCTGGAATTGGGGATATTCCGGGTTCCACCGGAGAATCTGGAACCGGTCCCAAAGTGGCCAGATATGTCCAAAATGGTTTTCAGCGTCATCAGTGAGCTTGATTTTGGAAATGCTGAATTTTGATAATATGGGTATGGCCACTCCAATAAAATTCTTGAAATTGCTCTGGAATTGGGGATATTCCGGGTTCCACCGGAGAACCTGGAACCGGTCCCTAAGTGGCCAGATATGTCCAAAATTGTTTTCAGCGTCATCAATGAGCTTGATTTTGGAAATGCTCAATTTTGATACCCATATTGCCACTCTAATAAAATTCTTGAAAATACTCTGGAATTGGGGATATTCCGGGTTCCACCGGAGAACCTGGAACCGGTCCTAAAGTGGCCAGATATGTCCAAAATGGTTTTCAGCGTCATCAATGAGCTTGATTTTGAAAATGCTGAATTTTGATACCCATATGGCCACTCTAATAATATTCTTGAAAATACTCTGGAATTGGGAATATTCCGGGTTTCATCGGAGAACCTGGAACCGGTCCCAAAGTGGCCAGATATGTCAAAAAAGGTTTTCAGCGTCATCAGTGAGCTTGATTTTGGAAATGCTGAATTTTGATAATATGGGTATGGCCACTCCAATAAAATTCTTGAAATTGCTCTGGAATTGGGGATATTCCGGGTTTCACCGGAGAACCTGGAACCGGTCCCAAAGTGGCCAGATATGTCCAAAATGGTTTTCAGCGTCATCAATGAGCTTGATTTTGAAAATGCTGAATTTTGATACCCATATTGCCACTCTAATAAAATTCTTGAAAATACTCTGGAATTGGGGATATTCCGGGTTTCATCGGAGAACCTGGAACCGGTCCCAAAGTGGCCAGATATGTCCAAAATGGTTTTCAGCGTCATCAGTGAGCTTGATTTTGAAAATGCTGAATTTTGATACCCATATTGCCACTCTAATAAAATTCTTGAAAATACTCTGGAATTGGGGATATTCCGGGTTCCACCGGAGAACCTGGAACCGGTCCCAATGTGGCCAGATCGGTCCAATATGGTATTGGGTATTATAATTGTACTGTAACTTGCATTATGATAAAATTTTAAACAAATTGTCATTCAACATTCGATCCAAAATGCAAAACAACTAGAAAATAGAGGGCTAAAAAAAAGTTACCTGGTTGGTTTTGGGAATAACTTAGGGTAAGTGCCTCTGTTTTTGACTTTTCAAAAAGCAAAATAATCTAGAGATCTGTCCGCATCTTTTGCTTCTTGAATTTTGAAAATCCGTCCACAGGGAGCCGAGATACAGCTGTTTGAAGTTGGACTTCGCCTTTTTTCGCTAGCTTGGTAGTTCGCGGGATAATATTGAGGATGGTAGTTTAAGTGTTAACACATCGACAAATTGAATCAAGATGATTCAATCGGCGAAGAAACTGAACAGAAAAACCAGTTTGAACCGACCCCTTTGTGCTGAGACGAGCTGGGGGGATGATGGGACATATGTCACAAAGAGTTCCGACCTCCGAGCGCGTCGATTCGAGATGATGATGAAATCGACGGATTTTAGCGTCGTCACGATTGACACTCGTCGTCGTTCGGAGGCTTCGCGTATGGAGAACTCAAAAGATGGCTATTTTCCTGGTTGTGTGACCTGGGACGGACGGAAACCCAGCTGATTGCTCCGTGATATCTGCCAGTTAGCAGTACAGCTAGGTATAATTGCTTGGGCACGAACACGAACACACACATACAGAAAACAGCTGGGTTTTATTGCTATTGCTGGTCTGTGTATTCATCAACGTTCATACACAGCCGAACAGCTGGGGTTGTGCATATGAACAGCTATATTCAAAGTTGGATACCTGTTTTTTGTTGTTGTGGTATTCACAATCAAACACTTGCACGCGCGCGCGCGGATATAAAACGTCCAGGGACTTGTGCACTTTTTGTGCAAAGAGTGATGGTCAAAGAATAGCGTCAAACATCGTACGTTTTCAAAGTGGATTCTTGAGATAGAACCCACTTGTGCTGAAAAACGACAAGTTGAGAAACGGTTTTTTATTGCGTATACAAAAAAAAGCATTAAACTTTTGAGGAAATATAAATTTAAAAATCTTCAAACTTTGATATTGTCATATTTCTACTGAAAAAAAAATATTTTTTTTGGGATTTTCTAATCTTTCCAAACATTAAAATTCAAAAATATATTCTAAAAGGTCAAAAAAAATTTTTTTACTCTTAAAATAATAGAAAGCTTATCAATTTTTCTCAAAAATACAAAATTTGAACTTCTATAACACGAAAATTTATCAAAACTTTCCAACAAAAAGTAAAGTTGTTTATAATGATTTCATGTATACCCACAAATTACAACCTTATTTATTAGCAGGAAATTTACTAAAAATCAATTCTGTCGAAAAAATTCTGTCAATTCTGTCGATTGGAGCGTATTCAGGGATCCCAAAACTATCATATATTGGCAAAACTGAAGCGTTTACCGGCATCAATTTAAAAAAAAAATCGAGTTGTGTTATCCAAAGTTCTTTTGAAACCTTCGGATAATCGAGTCCGTATTAACCTGCACAGCTAAAAAAGAAGTAATCCAGCTGCGTGTAAAAGTGCTGGGTTTAAAATAAATATTGCATTATTTTATGCAATTTTGGGAAACCTACTTGACCGAAATGTCATGATGATATATGCGTTTATCCTTGCCATTTTTCATCGGTCTGATGGCCGAGCGGGCTAAGGCGCCAGTCCCTACTGTTGGTGCTGGGTTTGAATCCCGTCGGTTGCAACTTTTTTTTGTGTTTACAAAAATTGTACATGCAGTGTGCAATTTTAAGTGTTTATTTTGACGAAGGTGATGTGCATGCTTTTGCATGCGATTTTACCATCGGATTTTTTGCTGTGTGTAATGACAATTTGAAGAGCTTGAATGTAAACATAAATTCATATATTACATTTTGGATTGTTATTTAGTAGTAAATGTTAACTTGTATTTAATTTCACATGTTTTCCTTTTTGTCCGGGTTTTCTACGGTCTCCAATAGATTTTTTTTCTCTTTGCTTTGGAACAAAACTAGTTTTCATTGTTTAAAGTAAGGCCGTTGCAAATATTTTTCAAAGTTTATGTTTTCTTTTCATATCAAAACATTTTTCAGTTGACTTACTTACCTACTTTTACTTTTTTAAATGTTATTGAATTAAATTCAAAATCAGCAAAAAAATTTTCTGTCTAGTAAAAATTATACGGAACAACGTAACGATTTATATCTTAACTTTCAGTTATATATGTTGTTATTTTTCTGTTGATCTCTATGTTTTTATTTTAAAAAAATAATATTTTTCTTGTACTTTTATTGTTGCTAAATAAAATTACAAAAAGCTGTCAAAATGTATAATCATTTAAATTCAGCGTTATATTGTAAAAACATTCTGGTGCAAGAAAATGATCAAAGAACAATTTAATACTTAAGAAGTTTCACATAAAATTACAACAAACTTAAATTTATTCTAATGCCTTGAGTTTTTTTAGATTAAATTCTACTCTCCCCTTTCAAAAATGCCTCATTAATCCTGAACACAAAATAAATACAGAATCAAAATTGGTGTGGGGGTTATTGGCCTGAAATAATTAGACCATTTCCGTTTTTTTGTTTGGCAATTAGGATGACCTACGCCGTGTTAGAGTGGTCCTAAAAATTGCCATTTTAGTCGATTTCCATAAAAACCACATTTTTCAAAAAAATCATAACTTCGCTTCATTTCAACCGATTTTAGCTGTCTTGGACGCAAATGAAAGGTGATAAGTTAGACTTTCAAGAAAAAATAGTTTGAAGTTTCGAAAAAAAACTAGCCTAACATTTGAAAAAGCCATATGAGCAATTCTCTGAGATTTCGGTTATTCGATTTTTTTTTAGTATTTTTTAATCCGGCTGAAACTTTTTTTGTGTCTTCGGTATGCCCAAAGAAGCAATTTTGCATAATTAGTTTGTCCATATAATTTTCCATACAAATTTGGCAGCTGTCCATACAAAAATGATTTATAAAATTCAAAAATCTGTATCTTTTGAAGGAATTTTTTGATCGATGTGGTGTCTTCGTCAAAGTTGAGATAGGGATAAGGACTACACTGAAAAAAAATATACTCGGTAAAAACATTTTTGGTGATTTTTAATTTCACTTTTTGTCACTAAAACTTGATTTGCATAGAAACACTATTTTTTTCTGATATGCCAACTTTTCAGAAATTTCCAGAACGGGCAAAAAATCTTTGATCGAGTTATGAATTTTTGAAGCAATACTGATTTTTTCAGAAAATCCTTATCCATACCGACAACATTCCCGAAGACACCAAACCGATCAAAGAATTCAAAAGATACAGATTTTTGAATTTTTATAAAACACAAGCTCTTCCCGGCAAACTTCGTCCTGCCCTTTTTTGGTTTCCTGACGTTTTCAGCTTGTTTTGCAGCCTCCTGTGATCAAAATTTGATTTTGCGCAACTTTTCCCAAACAATCTGCACTTTTTCCGGAATCGGTTCCAGAGTGGCCAAAGTGTTCACTTTTTGGCGTAAGAACCTTCCTTGGGCTTATGCGAACCCAACGCAACAAAAAGCACCTCGATCTGACGTTCCGTGTTGAATTGATTCGCGTTCAAACAAAACCGTCAGAATTTTATATATATATAGATTCTTGTATGGACATTTGCCAAATTCGTATGGAAAATCATCTGGACAAACTAATGATGCATAATAGCTTTTTTGAGCACACCGAAGGCACCAAAAAAGTGATGGATTAAAAAATACAAAAATTAAAATTAAAGAAAAAAGACCGATTTCGTAGAGAATTGCTCACATGACAAGTTCAAATTCCGTTTTGAACGTGTCTGAAAATATTTTTATCGCGTTCCTCAGACAATTTCGGAAATATATATATTTTTTTTTAATATACGACGTACTAAAATTTTACGCAACTTTTTTTTCATTTTATGCAATTTCGGTCATGAATTGAATGTTTGTGAAAGTATTTTTTTTTTCGAAAACTCAATCTTTTCTTCAAAATTAAGATTTCCAACAATCTTATAATTCATAACGCTGTGTTTCAATCAATGTCGAGGGAAATATATTTGGGAAATATGAAGGAAATAATTTTATTTCTGATGTATTTATAGTATAGTATATGGTGTCAAGAAACGCCCCTGAAGAGGTGAAGTATCCTTAATATGTAAAACCAATAATTATAATGGTTTAGGACAGCGATTCTCAACCTTTTTCTAGACTGGTACCCCCTACCTTGTTAATCAAGTAGGCCCGGTACCCCCGTTGAGAAACGCTACTTTAGGCAATAATTGTCAAACAATCTTTGGCGACCTCTTACCTAGAGTATTGCTCAACAGATTTATTTTCCCCCATAAGCCAATCAATAGTTCTTAGTGCATCATGCATCTCTATTTAAATTCAATGAGTAAATGTTTCTAAAAATATTTAAAATTGTATCTGTAAGAATACTTTAAGCAAAAAAACACGTTTCTTATCGCCTTAAAAATGCCAGTCGTACATTTCCTTCTTCGTAACGCAACCACCTATCGGAGGTGCATTCCTTACCATATCGGGACCGTGGACCTTGTCCGTGCGTGGTGCTGCATTCCGCCAATGTCAAATCTTCTGCCTTTTCGGGGTGGTTTTTGGCCAACTACCTGCACCCTGTCCAAACTCGCACACACTACCTTCCCGTATGGAGTAGTCCATATCAACATTGTAGACTTGAAAGAAATCTTGCAAGTTAAGCCACAAGTTGGTGTGCTGCAACTAAAAAGCTCAACTCACAGCTGCATCAGGTCTCGAACGTCCTCTCTAAAAGCAAACACATTTCATCATCCTGTCAGTGCTACTAAATGTACACACACAAACACAGAATGTCAGCCCGGTCAGCTGTTCCTCGCTGCCCACTGAACTGACCGGGGGATGATGGCAAGCGACTTTAAACTGTGATTCTAAGAATAAACGAATTACCTCTACTGTTGGGTTGAGCTCGCGAACGCGGTTTGGTTTTGTTTGGTTCAAGTGGTTAACCTTGAATCATTGGTAAATATTTGAATAGTCCTCAATCAGCGTGTGTGCGCGCGGGGGATTCGATGAACATTCTGTGACTGCAAGAACTAAGCTAATCCGTACGTGGGTGACGGAGTTCAAGGATTTCAAGACCGTTTCGAGCGTGCTTAGAATCGAAGATGATTTACGATCTTTTCGAAAAGTGTTACTTCTAGCGTTGTGTCAGTTTTATGAACTATAAGAATGCAACTGCACGTCCCTCAATCGAACCAGGTGTTTGCAGCTACGATACATCATCGCAGTTGACAAGACCTTGACTTGTCTTGCTTTAATTATTTACAGTTTTGCATTTACATAACTCCGCCCGTAGATGTCGCTTCAGCTGACTGTTATCGCATCTGTTTACTGCGGGGTTTTCCCCCCGTTGAGAACCAGCTGACGAACGGATTTCATTTAAATATTTTATCTATTTTATCTACCGGCTCGGCAAAGAGAGAAAGAGAGCGCGAAAATGCAATCATATAATCGAGAAATGTGCAAACGAATGTACAGCTTGGAGGTAATGAAGTAGCACAGATAAAAGGACTAGTTACTGTGATGAATTTTCAAGCAGAAATCCTCACAATAATGTTATAGAGCCATCGTGATTCTGTCATTCAAAATTGAGCCCATTTTTACTACCAACCGTCTGCTGTTAGTTTTACATGTAGATATTTGAAGGTCTTATTAATTTTATTTTTGATTTTTCATGTAAAAAAACAGTGCTAAGCTCATTTCAATTGTCTGTGCTATTTAGCCCCATCATACCTGGTCCCTCTCCATACAAAAGAAAGGTATAATGACCGCGTCGCGCACATTCGCACAGTTATACACCTCACATATTACTACTTGCAGCAGTACAACAGTGCATAGAAAACAGAGGCACAAACATCCGAGAGCGAGGTAATTTTTTTCATGATTGGGAGTCACGCGTTCACGACTCTGGCAGCTGTGTCGCGGCAAGTGCCCTCCTCCCAGCCGCGGCCACGGCTCTGGCACGGGTTCATTGGGTTGGTTACGGCGTTCGTGATGAGAGTCATTACGGTCAATCTACATAATTCTAGTTCGTAAAAATTCAGCACACACACACGTGCAGACCTGGATGCTTTGAGCTCATGAAATTTAATGTTTGCCCACTTTTCCAGGTAAGGTTGTCAATGGGCGAGATAATTAGAACAGTATGAGATTTTCACTGAATTTAAAATTGGAAAAATGTTTAAAAATCCATAACAAATTATCACTTTTTAAAATTTTCAAGATCTTTTCCAATTTTATTGAACTTTATCTTGTTTCAAACAAAAAAAAAGTCATGATATAAATAATTTCAAACTAAACGAACTAACCAGATGGCGTGTGTTCTATTCCCGGGGATTGAAGGGGAAACTGTCACGCTTGACGAATTGCATCACCACAGTCCGAAACGAACGGTACTTGACGCAATTACTGCCAAGGGACAATGTTTAGATCGTTGCCGTTTGGCATGCATTTGCAATGGTAATGTACAACTGTTTCGAAATTAGTTGCATTTTTACAATAAAAATAAAGGTTTATGACATAAAATATGACTTCAAAAACTGTAAAACCTGCAGTTTTACGAAAAAAACATCTACTTTTCAAAACTGTATTTTTTTTCATTTAGAGCGATAATTTACATTACATATTTTTGTAACTTAACAGAAATATTTCTAGAGTGTAACAATGTACTTTAAATTTTTAGAACAAAAGATTTCGAAAAATTAAAATATTGGGTTTGATTTTGTAGTAATCGTGATTTACAATGTTTAGGACGTACTTTCTGCAACTCTTCAGGGTGGCTACTCAAATCATATTTTCAAATTCATGATTTTTAGAATCCCAAATAATAGGAATTTCCTACCCAAAGAATGGTTGAAAAACAAAAACTGTTTTGCAAATTTTCATCTGTCGAACAAAATGTCGGAATTATTTTTTTTAAGTCAATTTAACAATGAATGAATGAACCATTGAGTTGAAGTTACCGTTCCAACTTTTTTGGAGCCTTGGGCGTTGGAATGTTAATTGATGTCTTTGTGTCCGATTTGCTCTCCATCTGCATTAACTATTTATTATTCCTGATTTTCTATTCTTCTTTTGCTCTTCCTACCTGCCACCATCCCACTCTTTATGTCCTTGTGAGGGGATCATCGATCCATTCGCATTGACACACTATCTTTTAATTTTTCGTCTTTCTTCTTATTTTTCATTGCTTTTTTTCACACTTACTACCAGTCGTTGTGAGGGGATACTGAGCTCGATTTGCTCTCCATCCGCATTGACCTTTTCTCAACTATGATTTTCCTTTTAATCAGTATTTAGAACCAAAGCCGGGGATTGGGGAGGGAGCATCAGGGCAGTGGACAGTATGCTGTAGTGGCGGAGACTGGATGTAGATAGTGGAAGACCAGAACTACGTCGCAAGGGAAAAATAGTGTATTAATTGAACAATTCTTAAGGATTTAGGCCTCCAACAGGGTGCGAGCCCTGTTTTTCAGCTTTGTCAGACTTTTTTCTGAGTTATTGGTCTCTGTTTTCTACACACACGAAAAAAAAATATGATCGAAATGTTCGTTGGGTTTTATTGGAAAAATAGGGAATTTATAAAATTAAAACAAATTGATTTTATTTTGTATTTTTTTTTTGCCGAAATAAGCTATAAACATGGCAACAGATATTATTTTTAAAAAAATATCTCGGAATTCATGTAAAAAATTGTTTCCTTTTAATTATGTGACTTTTATTTTAATTTAAAAAAAAACAATGTGGTTGTCAGCATTTTAATGTTAGATGTTATGCTTCAATTCTTAGTTTAGTTTCTGCTGAACTTTGTTCCTTGAACAATATGTAAATGTAAAACTGACAAAATACAGTTTTACATTTTTTTTGTATTATCTGGAAAAAATAAAACAAAACCCATTTCAAACGAAGAGCATTTTAATTTTATTTTACATTTCATTTTTTTCCCTTTAAAGAAATAATGCTTTATGCACATTTTATACCCATATTCGTTCATCTCAAAGTTTGCGGGATTCCTACACGGAGAGACCGGCCGGGGCAAATCTAAGAAAATCTTGGTTAATTTAACTAAAAGTATGGGTTAATTTTTTACACAGCTTTTTTTCAACAATCGATTGTTGATTTTGTTAACCCGAAATTGCTGACTACCAGTAACTAAAATTAACTAAAAAAATAGTTGGAATTGCCATTTTTGTTGGATAAATGGCCGAAAAAAATTCTAGCAGTCGACTGCTAGAATATTTTTTTCAGAAGATTAACTAAAAATTTCTTGTTTTCAGCTGAAATATTGTGGAATATTCTGTTGAAAACTGGCTGGGACATATTTTTCAACTTTTTTTCAACATTTTTTTCGTTGCATCAACCGAAATATTTTTGCATGCAGCAAATTACTAGTGGTTTATAACAAAACATTTCTAAATTAGACATAATTTATGTAAGTGTTGATATATATATTTTCTTTAATTATCTAACGATATAGGCTGTGCCAAATTTTTAGCTATATTTTAACTAATGTCTTACTTGAATACATAAAAATATTCGTACATGTAGTCAATAATTAGCTGTTGTTAGCAATATTAGTAATAATGCCTCACAAATTAATGCTGAGTGTTTTTATTTTCACA
The DNA here is from genome assembly GCF_016801865.2 of Culex pipiens pallens. NCBI lineage: Eukaryota > Metazoa > Arthropoda > Insecta > Diptera > Culicidae > Culex > Culex pipiens. Next base: position 47,830,036 of record NC_068938.1, read on the forward strand.
TTTAGTCTGCCTAAAAATTTAACGTTTTGTACTAATTTGTTTTTTTTTGCATTAAATTACTGTTAAAAAGCATCAAAACAATTTTTTTATAGCTGTTGTTATAAAACATGTAAAGTTTGCCTAATGTTTTAAAAAATTACGTTGCATCAATTTAAAAAAAATAATAAAAAAGCATATTACAAGTTTCTCGTGAATTCCTTAAAAATAGAAACCGAGCAAAATTTTCACCAAGTTTTAAGCTCATATTTTTATTATGTTGTATAAATTTGAGTGTTGTATTCACTTACCATCACTGTGAAATCATCCGATAAGTCATCATTCTCAACAACGGTCTCAGGTTTAGTTATTTTTCTTGCGATGGGACACAGAATTTTCACCAAAGTGAATCTTTTGCTGCAAATAGACATGTTAAATTTATTAGTAATTTAATACAAAGTTCTTAATTTCGGCTATAAACTGAAAAAGAAACGTAAATAAATGTAATTATAATGAGGAAAGAAGAAATATCAATAATGCTAATTACCAAGCTTGCATTAATTTAACAATTACTTTTGGCAACACACTTTCACTGCATTTGATTCCATTTATTCAACGTACTCCGATTCCTGAAAAAAAAATTATGAGTTTAACTTACCAGTTTATTGAGCAGTCGTATTGCAACAAAACTTTCAAGATAATAATTATCTTCTTTTATTTATTTTTATTTTTTGATATTTTACTTCATCTCTATTTTTATGTTGTCATGTGTACGCATTTCTATGTATTTTATAATTGATGATTCTGAAAAAAAGAATGATTCATTAAGATTTTATCCGTCGTAAGCACAAAGATTTTTAATGATTCATTTTTCTATTAAGAATCATATAGGATAAATTATTGTGCAAAAATAAACCCATACTTACTTGGATTAACCAACATTTTGTTAAATTTGCCCGGGCTGCTCTATCCGTTAAGAATTGGCCCGCATCTCCCTTCTACTGCCCTCTCTTTCCTTCAAACATTCTTATAACGTGTTCAACTCACTCGCATTAGAGGTCCTTATGGCGAAGGTCGTCCTCTAGCTCTTCATAGTTTATCACCTGCAAAGAAATCATCAACAAACCTATTCACCAATTCCACCTCCCCAGTTGCAACACTTTGATTTGCCACTTCAACATTAGCTAAATAGTGTAATTTTCACCTTTCACATCCTCTCACTTCATAATTAACAACACAAACTCAACAAATCGACCGCTCTCGTTCGAATCCTGACTTCAAATGACAGACGTAAACAAACCCAAGTTCGTCTTTTAAATATTTAACCAATTGTTATTTATATTCAACCAACAAAATTTTTGATTTTCCTAAAACCAAAGCTAACAGTCGAGCACGTTCATTCGAGTTCGGGAAATCTGTTAGCTTTTTGCCTTTAGTATTTTCAACAAACAGGTTATTAAATTAATACTGAATTTTGGTTAATTTAACTGAAAATTGGCAGTGACAAGTACGTTTTTGTTAAAATTTACGAAAGTAAATTCAACAATTTTAATTGTTAAAATTTCTGGGCACAGTCTCTCCGTGTAAGGGTTATTAGGATTTGAAATTTCTCAAATCCTTCTTGCATTCCCCAATAACATTAAAATAGTGAAAGGAACCTTTGAATATTAAGTTAAGAGATCAAAACGAGTTGAGTGTAATTGATTTGAAAATTTAACAAGATATTGTTCAATTATTCATGACAATAATATTTAAACAAGTGTATTCTCAACTTTTCCCGACTCCTTGACAAAAAATCACAAATTCCCGATTTTTTTTGCAGATTTTGGTGAACTTTTGAGTCTTCCGATTTCCCGACTTGACTGGCCATCATGACAGTTCTACAAAAAAACTTCACTTGTATTTAAATTGTTAGCTTTTTTGACAAAAAAGCCACTTCATCCAAAGCCCCAATTTTCTATTTAAACAATGAAATAAGTAGTTGAAATAGCATAAATAAAATTTCTTATTTAAAATAATTGTCTTAAAATTCCACAGGCTTCACTTCCTAAATGTATGAGACAAAACTAAAACTTAATATGATAAGAGCAAACAAACAAAAAAAGCACGCCAAAAGTGTTCTTCTGTTTTGCTTCTGTTAACTTTTTGTTTGTTCTTATCGTATTAAATTCTTTTTTTGTCTCATATATTTCGGACGTTTAACAATTGATCATTATAGGGAAAATTATCATGTGTTTGGCAAGTTAAAGATTCGGTAAAATCACTACCCAATTTGCTGTTTCTAAAATTTTTTTTTTCAAACTATTTTGCAAAACTGTTAGAGGACACTTCTTGAGTTTTTTTTGATAAGGTCCTATAAACAAATGTAAACATTGAGTGTATCCCGCTTACTCCGATGGACTTTGACATAAGGTGTGAAAGGGATACACTCAATGTTTACATTTGTTTATAGGACCTTATCAAAAAAAAGTCAAGACTTGATGGTCCACTTCGTACCTAGCTATTCATAACTCGATTTAAGTTATAAACGTTACTTAGAAGCTGTAATTAAACAACAAAGTGCTGACAGGCTAACAGAGCGGTCGTGGCTGAATGGTTACGATGTTCGCTTTATAAGCGAATGGTTCTGGGTTCGATACCCATCTGCTCCCAACGAGAAAGTTCTGGACTCATTGAATTTGGAATTAATGAAAAAACTTCAGCTCACGACGGGGTTCGATCCCCTGTCCTTAGGATTGGCAAGCAAAATGCTGTCCACTTTACCGTGGAGCATTAGTAGCTTTAGTAGGACTTAGACTGATATAGTTGAATCCAAGAAACGGACGAGAATAAAGTTGAATGCAAGTTGAATATCAGAACATACAAGAATGCATTGCATTGCATGCATGCAGGCGCATTTGAAATGAACCTACATTACCTCGCTATAAATAGCCTGGGCGACTGCTAGAATTCATCCAATAAGAGATGAGAAGAATTGAAAGCATTCCCATTAGAAACGAGAACACACGAAGAATTCGAACAACAATGCCAACGGTCGCCTAGGGTGGCTCCTCAGACCATTCACCTTCCCAAAAACCGTCCAACTCCAAGCGAAACTTACTTGAGGATACCGTGGAGATTTTCCCTTAATACTCTTAAAAAAGTGGAGCATCAACACTTCCCGTCTTCCAATTCCCTTTCCTTGTCCCTGGTGCGCGGTGGAGATGGGAGCGGCCGGCAATGGACGGCTGCCATGGTGGTGAGAATCTGGTTCAGGTGGAATTGGTTCTATTCCCAATTATCGATTCCTAGGCAACTTGGGCTTAGATAATCATCACATCACATGGCGAAAATCCAGTCTGCAATCCGCTAAAATCACCGTCTCCTAGCGAAGCGAAGCGAAGCGAACAAAGTGCTGACAGGATAACATTAGAAGTTTGATGGAATTACATGCTGTTTACCTAGCTAGTTTATTCATATTAATTTTTTATTGGCTTGCTTTTACAAGAAGTATTAGGTTTTTTTTTTTTCTTAAAAAAACCAACTATCGTAAAGGTGCCTTTATCGGTTTGCAGTCAGTTTTTAGTTATTTGCTTTTTGGTAAATGTTTTACATAAAAATAACTCTGCATATTAACGTTGGAGATTATGTCAAAATGCGGCCAAAGTAAGCTTTAAAATTAAAAAAAAAATACAACAAACATGCCAATCAACCACATAATATTCCAGAATTAGTTTTATTTTTGTATCCAATGCCCTTTAAAACTCATTAAAACTATTAAAAAAAAAATCATCTGTTCAACTCCCCCTGCCCAAATCCCATTGGTTCCACCACATCGAACAAGGTCATGACCCTTGATCCTGAACTCCAGAGATGAAACAAGCTGCTACTGCTTCACTAAACGACATTTCGATGCCAACATTTCAAAAAGCATCATGTACACACCATCCTTTTTGAGAAAAACGCATTTGAATGTTGAGCATCCATTTTCAATTCCCATTTTAATATTAAAGCAAAATAAGATGTTCTAATGATAACAAACGATGAAAAACGTTGCTTTTATTGATACTTGATCATGCAAATTCAATAAAACATTATTTCCGTAATTTTATTTGAGAAAAACAAACATAACCTCTTTTGAAATCACCAACGTCTATATCACCCTGCTGTCATTGTTATGATTCGTTTTTCTTCGCCGAATGTGCATGGCACTTTTTTCATGATGCTTTTTTTTTTCGTCACGAGGTTCATGTAGTTTTTTATTTGACAGGTTGACAGGGCTATATAAACAGGGACTGCTGATGGCAGAGATTTTGTTTATGTTACTTTATTTAAAATCATGATTAAACAGGCTTTACTGAACTAACTTTTGCTCATTTTTGATGGAGAGGTAGCTTATTAGGAGTACTTTCAGAATATGCAATAACCCAGAAAGTGTCAAAATGTACATGATGCCTTTTGAAATGTTACCGTCGATTTTATATATCTTTTGCTCTCGCAATTCTAAAAATAACCATCTAAGTCATGTCTTGGTACGTGAACGCGCAGCAGAACGGCCGATTATGAGGGTGACGGTCACGGACGGCAAACGTCGCCATCGTATTTCTTTTTTCGTTTTTTTTGTGACACGCTGTGCTGTTTTCGTTCCCTCTCACTCACCCATTCGATACTATAGGTGCCTTAGTTCAATTTGTTTTGACGATTTTTTTTCGCGTTCGCATTGATGCGGTTTTGCGTAGAGCATAAAGTGGAATAACGAAAAAAAACTGTTGATCCGCGTCGAGGCGCTTTTCAAGGTAATTTTCGAGTTCTGTTTTGATTCGTACGTTTGCGTGATTTTTTGTGTGTGCTGAATTTGCTTGTATGTTTGAAAACAAACTAATCATGATGGCTAAGCTACAACAGACACAGTTATTCGCGATGATTGGTTAAGGTTCGA